>NC_052060.1:52809574-53125801 GCF_903992535.2 Arvicola amphibius | reverse complement strand
CAAGCCATACTTCCGGGCCCTCGATTATGGTCATGAGTCTGTGGAAATTATCTTTGCACACAGCTATTGCTTTGGATATTTGATTTTCCAAACAATAGCTTAAGCTACAATTACAAGTCCTGAAAATGAACTTTGCCCCTGTATGCCCAGCTTCATCTATTAAAAGTCCCCACATCATCAAAAATAGTGTTTAATGAACAAGGGTGTGCATGCCCGCAGAACCACACAGAAGAGAGAAGGACAAGGAAGATCTAAGTTCCTGCCACTTGTTTGCTCTAATTTGGAAAGATCTTCAAGTGTTTTCTAAGTTTGTCTTTCTCAGCTTCCCTTCTCTCATCCATTCAACTGACATTTTCTCACCCCATATTACTTACAAAGCCTTGTGACAAATTTTAGAGACTTTGAAATGAATCAACAGGCTCTGTGTCCAGAAGATCACATTCTGGCATGATCTTGTAAGATCAGCAGATGCAGGAATATGGGAGAGCAGAAAGTTTCATAAGATAAATACTCTCAAACAAAAGAAGGCCAGCCTCATTACCTACAACTTCATATGGAGGTATGAGTCAAAATTCTATAATTGTCCACCCAGGTCTTACTAAATCCAAGTTCCCCACCAGAGAAAATCTTACAGAGGCTGATGATTCTAACCATTTAGTCACTGAAATTTAGCCATCATACTAAAATAGAAACATAATCACTCACAAGAAAGCATGAGATAATATAGTCTCAGACCCTTAATCCATAAAGTCTGCTACTCACATACTTCCTCTCCCCACTTGCAAACTGCAATGGGAATGCCTATCTCTTATCCACATACCTTATCGTAAGAAAATAAACCAGCAGGTACAGGATGATGCCAGATGTCTCCTGCACTAACTGGTCACTGACTTGTATCTCATATGAGAAAAGTCCCCTTAAGCCACATGGAAGAGATTGCTAAAGGAGGAAAAAAGTCCATAACCAACATCCCAACCTCAACAAAACAATGAATAAAATTTGACTTGTTTTTATTGTCCTTGTTGTTGTATTGGATTGTTTTGTTGTCAGCCAATTTGAATCTTCTTCATTCATTTTGGCTCCCCAGTGAGTTTTCTTTTGTTAAAACTTTTGTCTACAAATTTATACCACTGTCTCAGTTTTTACTGCTATACTCACTGGAGCAAGTTTCTGCCTATTCTTTATCAAAAACCACACTATCATTTTAGAGATGTCTATAGCTATTTTCTTAAAGATTATGATAATAACATATACTCATATATTTATATAGTCACATATAATTATATAATATAATAATCACATATATAATGTATATTCATATATAGTCAATACCATTCATCTTAGTTTTAAAGCAAATTCTGGAAATTAAAATGGAAATCTTCAAATTTATAGATACTATTATCTCAAATTTAATATTAAATTAATTATGCTTTTAACATCAAGAGTTATCCTTAACCTTTCTTTAACTAGCACTTTTGGCATAATAACTGAGTTGTTCTTAGTGGAAGACCAACTGCACAGAGGTTGTGATTTTTCACTTTACTTACGAGTCCAGATCTTGATGGAGGAGTAAAACCTTTCTCTGTTTTATATTCCTTCCAGACCAATTAAAACAGTTCCCCATTCCATGCCTGAAAATCTTTTTTGCATTATAGTTCTATAGTCACTTTTACTAGAGTTAGCAACTCCCTGACTGTTCCTAAATTGTACTCAACACAGGATTAAGATTTAATCTCTAAATTACTTATATGCAGAACTGGCAGTCAGGGTGTTGAATTGTTTTGTTGTCTTTAGTTCAGTCAAGTGAAGAAAACGAGCCATGGTGATCCTTCAGACTTGTTGGGAATTGACGATAGGAAGGAGGAGAGAAGCAGAAGGAGGCATACCATTGCCAACCCTACCTGACAAATGGGTTTGCAGCCGGCCCTAAATTGAAAAGGAAAAGAAAACCTTCCTAGGTGACAGTTGTGGGCATCACAAGCAATCAGAGTAGGTTAACAAGCTGGAGGGCACATTCTTATTCCAGCAGAAGAACTCAGTCTTTGGGCTTTCAGGAGATAAGAGTAAGTCTTGACAGGCTTGAGCAGAGCAGCTGAAATTACACCATCACTCCACAGTCTTTAGACATTTGTCACTGATGGATGTAAATATTTATGGTTCAGATGACAAACGGCTTTCCTTATTTGGTGACTTGGGGCTCTGTGCAAGTCCAGGGTCACTAGGGTGGTGTTAAGTTTCCAATGAGATCTGGGCTGGATTAAGACCTGGGAGTCATGGCAGCTGAAAACAAAATGTGTCATAAACTCCCTGCCCCCATAATCCTCCTCCTCTCACACATGTCTCCAAATCTGTACCTCCACCACCAGGGGAAGAAAATTAAGAAAATCTGTGCCGGAGTTATAAGGAGAAAAAAAATCATTCTGATGACTGGAATTCTGGAAAATGTGGAGTGCAGAGAGGACCTGTATGAAGCTCATTCACATCGCATAAAATCCAAGCACAGCCCCAGTCATCTGTTGAACAGCATGGTGCTACGGCAGTTAGTGAGCATGTGTTTAATAATATTTATAGTTCAGCTAAATAAGAAACTAACGAAAAAAAGTAGGTTGGTTGTCCTGGAGGTTAACGCAGCGTGCTTTCCCAGATGTGGATCCTAGGATCAGACAACAGGGATCACCTGAACTCTCCTGAGAATGCAAAAGTTAGTAAGAGAGCTTCACACCAGGCTTTAAAAAAGGATTTGAAATTTTTCATTTTTTAAAACTGAACGTCAGCATTCTAGTTCATATTGTGCATGCCTGGACAAAGGGACAAAGCCTTTCTTCTCTGTCATGATCTTTATATTCAAAGACTTCTCAGAAAAGTCTATTTGGAATGAATGATCCTTTGTGAGCTCATCTGAAATCTCCTTCCCAGAGATCTCAACACATAAGATCTTTCTAGGCACGCCAACTCTAACCAAAAGGGAGGAAGCTTATGGTTGATGGCAATTCTCCAACTGGGAAGGTTGCCAATGTTATATTCACCTGCTTAATGGGTCAAGATCTGTGATCATTTATTCACTACTAGTAGGTTGTTGATCTCAAGACCTGTGGGTATTCCCTACCTCACTAGTAGGTTGCTAGTGTTGAGTCACAGGTATTTTATGAAGACATTCTCTAGCAAATAATGTGATTTAGAGTGTTCTGAAATTCACAGAAAAAAGATTACCATATTCCGTCACACAAAACAATCTCTTTAAGAAACTTTGAAAAATACTCTAAATGATAAAAAAAAATTACAGTAAAGTTTTCGAATAAAAGATGATTGACTCAGAAATACCTCCATAACTTACCACATTTACACGTGAATTTGAGTTTACACTTAATAATGTAAGTGAATTTATAATGAGATGAAGACACACCATTCATCACATTTCCCATGGCTACAGTTAGTGCATGCCTGCTGCAAGTCTGCAGTCTCCCCCAGGGAGAAAAAAGAGAGAATACCTTGTTGAATTCTTGACTCTAGAAGGCTGGACAATTGATAAAAGATCCATAGAATGGGATCATTCTTCAAAGACCAAGAATCTTATTCCAGATTTCCTTAATTATATAGGCAGAATCAAATTTCTGTTCTAGTATCAGTAATTGCTAAGGTGGGGAAATAGCTTGAAAAATTGGTAAGACAATAGGGTAATAGAAGAAGGCACCTGTCAACTGGCCTCTAGGTTCCCAGAGTTTAGTCTATATTCCCCCTTTCCTCATATGACACTTCTACCTCCGTAAGGATTTGCAACACAAGGAAGCAGAGCCTATACTGGTAAGAAGTAATCTATGAGCAGAAAAGAAATACATAGTATAACAAAGTTTTCTGTATACAGAGGTTCTATTAAGGCAGCTGAGCATGTTGGGTTTGGCTGCAACCAATGTTTCTAGAGGGGCAGAGGCAAGAGGATCTCTGCAAGCTGCAGGCCAGCCTGGTCTACACAGAGTGTTCTAGCCCAGCCAGGGTGAAATCCATTCTCAAAATATCTTTGACATAACAGAGAATCTGATAAACTTAAACACTCTACAATTGCTCAAAACATGAAATAAACTTCACATCCATGGGCTTTTGGTGTAATTATAAAGACTGGAATTATATAGAAATAAGAAAAGATTAAAGACCTTTACCACATCTAAACACTCCAAGAACATAGAAAAATAATCACAAAATGTACATCAAGAGGATATTTCTGAGATTCTTTCTAAAGTGATTATGACATTTGCAGGTAAGATCTGCTAATGAGGCCATAGAGCTCAACTTCCTGATGAATTCTACATTTAGCCACATCTTATCTCTATGATTTCCCTATTTTTTTTCCTTTTGAGAAAATTATAATATGGTCTCTCCCTGGCTTGCATCTATCAAGCCTAATTTTCAAAATTTCAGTATCCTGGTGCTCTGCTTGACTAAGTGGAGTCTCAACCCCTTTTATCCCTTGGAATCATATCATCTGGCCAGACAATTCTCTCTCTGCCTGGAGTCTTCCTGGCTGGCTCATTCTTTATATATTTTTTCATTAACCTTTTACCATTATCAATATTGGCAGAAGAATGCTCTTAGAACAGAGCTTCATTTAAAAATGTAAAATATATCTATTTTCTCTTAAAGTTCAAACTTCACATTTCTGGGAAAGAATACAAGCTGTCCAGGAGCATTGAGCTAAATGGCTCTTATGGAGTCAAAGATACTGGCTTTCTTCACACAGAGGCAGATAAAAGGAGTCAGCACAGGAGAGAGAAGGGCTTCCTAAAACACGCTTATAGTTGGAGAGGTTTTTCAACGTATAAGAAGTCCTCAGGCATTTAATTTTTGTTGTCAAATAAATCTCTGAGAGTATAAAGATAGAAGGAGAATACTGAGAA
The DNA here is from genome assembly GCF_903992535.2 of Arvicola amphibius. Lineage (NCBI taxonomy): Eukaryota > Metazoa > Chordata > Mammalia > Rodentia > Cricetidae > Arvicola > Arvicola amphibius. The sequence goes on along the minus strand of NC_052060.1, from coordinate 53,120,912 downwards.
TTAATATCTAAAATAAGATTCTGGCCAGAAACCTGTTGCAGTAGTTAAAGTGTGTGTGTGTGTGTGTGTGTGTGTGTGTGTGTGTGTGTGTGTGTGTTTGTTTGTGTGTTTGGAGCATGGGTTATGTGACTGTATTGTTCTAAGTTTTCTGAAGAGTTGAAAGAATACTTCTTGTCTGATTTATTTGGGGGGGGGGATAACCCTGCCACTGAAAATATCACATTTGTTTTGCATGTTATCAACTATATAGATGAAGAATTTTCAATCCTTTACTAACTAGGCAACCAAAGTCTCAGGCTCTGCATGATTTCCCAAATTTGTGGTTTACAGGTCAGCAGTATCCTAGTTCAAGAAGGAAATTGCTTTCAGTCAGTAATATTCACAGATATGTTTCTGTTTCATCTTTTATTTAAGGTCACCTAGGACCCATTCACAAGACTCCCGTTATTTTATAGATAGCAGCCTATGACATTTTTCTCTCTTATTTTCTCTTCTAATGGGCACAAGTTAAAACTTGTCTTCATTCAAGCAAACAAAAACTAAAGACAATACAAAACAATAGCAGCAGCAACAACAACAAACAAAACAAAACAAGTCAGTCACCTGCTTATAGGTCAAGACAATTTCCAAGAAGGCAGTAAGGACTTTACAAAGAAATACAATATTTTAAGATTGTTCTGAATAGATGTTGCACAGTTACTTGAAGGGTGTGTATAGCGTAAATCATCTAAATTATCTGTCCTTTGTTTGCCAGACGACTGGTAGACTGATAGCAACTTGATATTGCTAGAGTTTGAACAAAGACTCCACATCACTTCTTGGCAGCTAAATATAAAATAAACTCTGAGGTTTGTTTCTTTCTATTTTCACTGCTTCAGTTAACCTCAAATAAGCCTTGATAGGAACAGGCAACTTAAAACTTGCTTTTCAAAGTGGTGAAATGGGAACTGAGGAAATGGCTCACTGGTTAAAAGCATTTTGTGTTCTTGCAGAGGACCTGGGTTTGGCTCTCAGCACACATATAGCAGCTCATAACCACTTGTAAGTGCAGTTCCAGGGCATCTGTCACCCTCTTCTGGCCTCCTTTGGCAGAACGCTCACAGTGTGTGAGCGTATATGCAGGCATAACACTCATACACAAAATTAGAAGTAAATAGATCTTTACGAAATCATTTTTAAAAGTTGCAAATGATCATCTTGTGTTTCTCCTGAATGTCCAAGCCTGTCTTTGCTTTTTGTTTTTTCATGGATGTGCACATTAAGAGAGATGTTCGAGACTGAAGGGAAGAAACAGTTTTCTTCTTTTCTTGAAAAATGGATGCATGATTTTATCAACCCCCAGAATGTAATCTGAGGTTTCTTTATCCCACCCTGTCCCACAGCCACTTCTACATAATTACTAAGCGGCTTAATATTTATTGGAGAATGCTTGGTCTATAGTTCAGGCTTATTTCATTTACATTAACCCATTTCAATTAATTGTGTAGCTAGTGGCTTTACCTGTGGTCTAGTATATCTTGAGCTCCAGTGGCTCACATGTATCTCTCAGACTCTCTCTTCTTCTTTGCTGTGTTTTTAGTCTTTCCTTCCTATAGTTATTCTGCCTTGTAATAGGCCAAAGCAGTTTCTTTATTAGCCTATGAGAATAAAACACATTCACAGCATATAGAAGGATTATCCCACAGCATTTCCTCCTTTACAATAAAAAGAAGCCCTTAACTTTAACACAGTAAAATTAAATATAACAAAACAGTTACAATATCTAGTCTATTTGCATTTGACAAAATTAGGGGAAATATTTAATTATCTATCCTATCTTGGTAAGTTCAAAGTTTCCTATCTAATTTATCTTTCATCATAACTAAGATAAAAATTATAATTATCTAGCCTTAAACTCCATCAAAGAAGTGACAAGGAAATAATATTACCTGAATAAGTAGAAAGTGCAAGCAGACAACATCCAAAATATGTAAGAAATGACAGAAACAGCTGGTTGCTTTGACAGTCCCCCAAGTTTCCTCTGTTATGTTTGGGATCCATTTTTGGCCTATAGGCCTAGAATATATGACAGACATTTTTCAGAAGCAGGAAATTTTGAAGGACCATCCTACCTTGTCTTGGCAAAGTTTGGTAGTCACCTTTCTTGTGTCCTGCTGGTCCAATTTGTAGAGTAACTGTCTGCAATTGAGAAAAGAACAACTTATTTTCCCACATGGCTAGCTATTGCCATAAAGGAAACAAACTCCATACAGAGTTTCTTTGTGTTCATCATCTTTTTTTGGAGTACTTTGTTTTTGTCAGGAGCAGACATGTCTCACTGTCATGAAAAGTTTAAGTATTAGAACCTTTTAAATTCCATATTCTATAGGTCTTTTAAACGTTTAAAGATACCTATCTACCTAAAATATATCTCTTTATATATAGAAAACTTAACTAAATTGACTATAAGTTTGATTATTATAGATGACTATTAATCTGTATTTCTTATTCATACATTATATTTTTAATGAAATGCATAAACATAATACCTTAAACAAGAGATGAAATATACATATAGTACAACAAAATTAACCTTAAATTTATATCAATAAGCTAAAATCCATACCATTGTAAAATATTTTTAGGTTAATAGTTGTTCTTTGGATTAAAGTAGATTCAATAATGTATCCTTTAATCCTGTTTCTATATCACAGAAATTATGTGACAATATTGGTGCAAAGTCACCGTCTTGGTTGTTGATAAGTGACTGCATAGTTAGGATATAAGAGAGGCAAGAATAAACTGCTTTCACATAAACAAACATTATATGAGGGACTACAAAGTACACGTTTTACTAATTTTCATCGTGGGGGATAGATAGGTCAATGTGAGCATTTCTGGATGTCAGTAGGCAAGCTCAGTGGAGAGGGAGATACTAAGAAGGGTCTAACAAATGATGGTATCAAATGATGGCAACAGGAGAAGAGGGAAACTCAGCATCTTGAATCCCTTCAGGCAGAAAGACAGCATATTTCACCTTGAAATAAGTATCCAGTGAATAGATTTTCTGGGAAGTTGTCAAGAAGTACTAAAGAATTAGGGAACAAGAGGAGAAGACCTGTCTCTTCAAAAACTGGATGATAATATGTTTAAAAAGATGTGAAGGCAGATAGGTCCTGCAGAACATGTGAGGGAAGATGCACACCATGGCACGCAGCCTGAATACATTCAGTCTTTAGGAAGGCAAGATGTAGGCAGAGGCTACTTGTTTATTTTCAGTCATCCAGACCCAAAATAATCACACAGAAACTATATTAATTGTAATACTGTTTGGCCAATAGCTTATGCATGTTTCTAGTTAGCTTTTACATCTTAAATTAAGCAATTTCTATTGTTTTATATTTAAGCCATGAGGCTCGTGGTTTACCAGTCAGATTCTCAGGCATCTTTCTCCTTCGATGGCTACTTAATGTCTCATTGACTCCACCTACTTTTTCCCTCTATCTGCTTGGAAATCCTACCTTATTCTGTTCTGCCCTGTCATAGGCTAAAACAGGTTTATTCATTAACCAATAAAAGCAACACATATACAGAAGGACTTCTCACACCAGCAAGATCATTGTCAAAAAGAATTAACAAAGGCAGTGGGCAGGACCTAATGAAATCACATGTTGGGGTATTCTGAGCAGCTCCCAGCAGGGGGCAGGCTTCTGGAGGTCGTGTTGCATGTATCTGTAGGTTATACTACATGGTAGGGGTGTTTTGAGTAGTCCACACCAGTGAGCAGGCCTATGGGGGTCATGTGGCATGCATTTGTAGTAAGACTCTTTTTGGTATATGTCAGACATTTGGCACAGTTTTACTCAACATTCTTGCAATGGTGTCAGTCCCATTTGGAACGACATTAGTTTCCTGTGGCTGCTCATAACTCATAAAGGGCTGCTAGCTGGCAGAGCTAGAAGCTGCTGGCTTCTCTGCCTTTTCTCCAGGTTTCAGAGCTACTGTTCCCATCTTCACCATTTCATCTCATTCCCTGATCAATATTCATTCTTTCTCTGAAACTTAGGGTGATTTCATCTCCATGAGGTCTACTTTTGTGCATCCTATCATCCTGTGCCATTCCTTTCCAACTTAACTCTTATTGGGCCTGAAGCCTAAGCCTAGAGTTTGTGGAAAGTCTCTGGCAGCTTCTTACATGTTGACCAAGTATCTTGTATATAAACCCCACTGTTAGAACTTAGAGTACTTTAGCTAAATTTGCATTTCTTCTTCCCACTATAGCAATAATTACCTAACAGTGTAAGCACATAAGATAGAATCCAAAGAAAGTGCTCAAAAATTCCTTTCTGAGTTGAGAATTTGTCTAAATGAATGAGTAGCAAATTAACCATTGCCAAGTTAAAGGATGAAACTCATAAGCTAAAGTGTAGATGTGGAGCTAAAGGATACAGGGTCTCCAGTTGATAGTTATTGATACTTGTATTCATTTCTATTTTTCCTTTATGACTTACACATATGTAGGATGTGTACATCCTTTACCATGACCTCCATATGTTGTAAAGACCATATCAAGTCTTATTGGCTTGAAAGAGTTCATATGATGTCAAGCCATCTGAGAGTGGCCATCATGAAAGGAGATCATGGAAAGGTGGATCTAAGCAAGAGAAAATCATGTGCGCCATGATTAAAGTAGCAGGTGGAGTCTTCCAGAAGCCACCAATTCACCTAAACACATTTGTCACATACGTTGATTCTTAATTGATCACAGTGTTTTCTGTTGATGCTCTCTTTGTTGGAGCCAGGCATCCTACACAAAACAGCATTTTGAGGCTTATAATACAAACCAGTACTAGAGACTGATGGGAATATATACTCTTAGATGAAAAACACATTTGACTAGTGAGAGTAAATGACTGTAAGTAGTTGATGGGATCATGAATTAACTGTCTTCTGACTTTTCTATATCTCTACACCCAATAATGTTGTGATATTTATGTTTTCTCCTACCAGTGCTGCTAAGGACTTTGAGTTCAGATGTTTATTATTCTCAGAATCAATCCACAGATAAATCTAGAATCTTTTTTTTCCTACCCAGTTTCTTAATACTGAGACAAAAATTGTGAATGTTTAGCACACAATAAACAGAGACATTTTAAACATTTCTTCTGTATAAAAATTTCATAATATTCATCCTCTCCAAAATTAAAAACATCATTTGGCTTAGATAGATTTTTCAAACAAACTAGACTGACTCTCAGAGCTTCCAAACTGTCTATTTACTGTCTCTTGATAAAGAATATGTGTAGCAACCCTTATGGGTCATTTGTTCCCTGTTGATTCTCACTTCCAGGCTCCTATTTGGGAACTGTTTCCTTGTCGCAAGCTGCAGGCTGTCTGTTCTCCCAGCATAGCCCCTTTAATCCGGCCTCCTTCTCCTACCCAAGCTGGCTTTCTTTCAGCTGTTCCCCTGCCCTGTTGACATGCCAGGCTCCCAGCTTTCCCAAGTTTCCTGGGAGTAGTCTGGAAGCCTCCTCACCAAACAAACCAAAGGATGCAGCATGGGGCATTATCTATGGCATCCCAGAAAGGAGGAAGGGCTTTAAATGCCTCTGCTCTTCTTTGTTGAGCCTCTGGGAGGGCAGATAGAACCTTGGAAAAAGCAAATCAGCCTGAAGCCTCCCTGTTCAAAGGCTCTGGGGTTAGTTACAAAGGCAGGCTCTCTGGCTCAGTCTCAAAATGCCTGCTCTGAGGAAGTTCACACATCTCCTCAGGCAAGTCCTGAGCAATTCCCTGCTGTGAGAGTAGCAAACCCTCCTCTGCCTTCTCAACAGAGAATGCCTTCCTAGATGTAATAACCTTTGGCCTGGACTGGAACACAACACGATTGCCTCAGGAGAGGATCCTTGGAAGTCTCTTTGCTACAGGGAATGTCTAATAGCCCTGTTCAGCTTGATCGACAGCTATTTTGCCAGCGTCCTTAATACCATTTGTCTAAAACATGTATCAGTTTTTTTTTTCAGATGAAAACACTTGGCATATCATATGTTCTCAGCTTTAATTTTTTTTTTGCCTGTGAGGGGAAAATTAAGATGAATATTAAAAGAAACTGTGATATCCTTCCACCCCACAATGTTATTGTAGTCGCTTTCACCCTTCCAAATACTGTCACGTATCCATTATGCTGTCACGGATCAGTGTGCAATTGACAGAGAGTAAGATGGAGTCAGTCCATCAATCGAATGTCATACCATGTAATAAAAGCCTAAAGAAACTCGGAAACTGTTACTTATAGAGGTAGATGCAGTTCCAGCGTGCAGATTGGTATAAATGCCCTAAATGGTTATAAATAGGTAACATGTCCTGAAGAAAATTTGACTCTTTAGTGGTACTGAAAAGAGAAAATCGCAGAAATTACAGATTATTATCAATGGAAATAAGGCCAGAGGGTACTTGCACAAGGTGATGGGTCTAGGGTGATAAATGAAAAGGCGATAACCCTGTGTCAAACAATCTTTCTGATTCACTATTTATAATGGTCTGTGTGCTCAAGGCCTTTCTGAGTTCATGGGAATAAATTGCAGACCTCAGTGAAATGGCAAGAATTTAAAAATCTTGTCTCTGTCGTCGTCTGTGCAGAGAGGAGCCCTGTTCTGGTTGGAAGGCTAAATCACAATTACGTTATTTCTTTTACAGATACATTAAAAGCTAAAATTAATGGAATACCGCAGAAGTTCCCAAGCACTTAGCCACGGTTCTATTGCCAGTTTACGAATGGGTTCTTAAGCCTTGTAGGACAAACCCACTGTTCGCTTGTGCTCACTTTATCATTTTATTTACACAAAAGCACTTTGAAAGTTTCTAAGGGGAGAAAAAAAGAACTATCACATAGGAAAACATAACTGGGCTTTTGTGGGGGAAGACCGAAGGCAGTTAGTCATTTAATAGATGTGTGTGGCTTCTTTGAATGTCTAGACAAGGTGTGATGTGTAACTGTCCATGATACGGCTACAAACACATCAGCTTCCAAGGAGGATTATCCAGACACACGCCTTCACATGAAAGCCCAAGAAGACGGGCAGCCTTTCCACCCTATACAGATGATATTGACTTAATACTCACCACTGAATATAATTTAAGCAATTCCTTAATGATTTGCCTAGCCTAGCAATTTCATAAAAGACCACATTTCAAAGAAACTACATCTCCAAGTTAGGTGATATATAAAAAGGTATGTGATATCAGTGTTTTCCAGGGAAATAGAAACAATTGCACATGTATGTATGTATACATACTATTAAATTGATCTTTTAATTCAAAGACTTGTTCTGTACAGGTATGTGCTTTTGTTAAAGATATTTGCTCATCTAATCTGAGGCTGTTCCCGCCCTTTAAATTTCCAGAGTAAACTGGATAAGCAGGAGTCTTAAATTGGAATTTCTTTCCCAGGACTCCTGATAGTTTTTGCTGTTAAGTCTTTCCTGTGGGTCGGATGAACCCATTTACATCACTTCAGAATCCTTTACTGAACTCAGCTGCTTATGGATGTGAACAGGATGCTACAACATAGCTGCAAAACAGCTGCTTGGTGACGTGACATTATCCTGTGGCGTAGTCCACACCTAAAGTTAATCACCAATAGTGGGAGAGATAGAATTTTAGTTATGTCTTTCATACCTTCCTTCCCTTATCTATCGAGGCATCAATCATTTCTTGAATAACAATCTCTAAATGGGATCTAAATGTCTAAAACTTTAGTTGCCATTTGCCATAAAGTCTGAGTTTACCAAAGAATATTATTAACACTGGAGCTGGTGATTATTGTTTTCAACATTGTATTAAGATTTACTGTCTCACAAAATTGAAAATTTATGTTTTCATTATACTTGACATAACCATCTCTCATTGCCTTGCCTTAATTTACAAATATTTAATTACTACTTTCTTATTCTTGTGCGCTCTGGAAATACTTATATTCTAATTGGCACACATATAGTAGGGATGATTTTCTTGTTTGCAAATTACTATACAATGATATAATATAAAATAGTATTATTTCATTATCTCCACATGTTTTAACTTAATATTTATTATCTTCCTAGTCAATACAATTTAACATTGTACCTTGCTGTATAATATTAAGTCACGTGACCTGCTTTCCTGGGCAGTCTGCTTTGCCTAGCCTTGCACAACAGTATTACAGCTTTATCCTTGTGCAAATTTTCATACATATTTTTAGGTACTAATTCAGCTTCACTATTATTTACATGAAAATTAAACTTCCTAAGTAGAAATTAAGTGTCAAAGTTTATAGAATGTTAAAATTGTAACAATCATTGTCAGATTTCGCAGATGATTTACATTTAATTTTCAATATAATGTGTTATACGTTGTATATCTACACCTTTATGAGATTCAAATGTAGCTTTTTTCATTCTAATAAATGAGGCACATGGTTGGTTTTGCATCTCTCCGATCTGAAATGAGGTTGTTTGTACTGAATATCTTTGTTGTATGTTGCCCAATTTGGCACAATATTCCTAGCCATATCCTCTGATGTCAATTCAGAAACAAAATTGAAACAGTGAAAGTGTTTGTGAGGTATCCAAATCAGAAAGAGATTAAGTTGATACATCTTCATTTTCCTTAAAGGTCAGTTAATTTTACTTTTTTTTAATTTTTAATTTTTCTTGCTTAGCCCTCCTTTTGTTGAAACAAGGTTTTCCCCTTCATATACTATTACAGTTTACCATTCCCCTCCCTCTACTCTTCTGAGTCTTTCCTTACCTTTATTCTCATCCAAATCCACGACTTTTGGCTGCTCTTTAGAAAACAAACAGACTTCTAAGGGATAATAATAAAATACAATATAAGATAAAACAAAACTAACACACTAGAACAAAATAAAAGAAAAAAAACAAATGGAAGAGAACCCAAAAGGCACAAAAAACATAGAAGCAGAGATACACTTCCTTTTAATTTTTATTCACTTTTGTATTTATATATAACAAAATTGAATAAAATATATAAATAAAATAAAGATAATTTCTTTAAAAAAAAAGATAGAAAAATCCCTGACATGACATTAAGAGACAGGAAACCTCTAATGATGTCATTGAGTTCATTTCTGCTGATCATCTACTGCTGGGTATGTGACCTACTCTTAAGTGTAGTTTGTTTCCCCAGTGAGACTCTTAGAGAAAACTAAATTTTGATTTGCAAGCTGTTGTCAGGTCGAGATAGCTTCTGGGTTAGGAACAGGGCATGTGTTCACATTTTAGCTTTTCAGAGAACCTCTGTCTAAGTAGGCATCAGCTCTACCATTCCATGTTCAATGAGTCGGGTTTTCTTCAGTGAGAGAGCTTGGTTGTCAGTTTGTAGAGAGCAGCCTATGAACTTAGCTACAGCTTGGGATGTTTGGGGATTCTCATGGTGACTTTTGGATAACACTCAATTATATGTAATCCAATGGCAGAATGAAAACTTCATTTGGTGACAGGAGATTCAGTTATAACTCTCTCTCTCTCTCTCTCTCTTTCTCTCTCTCCCTCTCTCTCTCATTATTTGGGGATTTCATTTAGATCACCTTCATGCATGTATGTGCTTTAGGAAGCTTCTACTGTATTAGATTTCTATACTACTCCTCAAATGCCCCTTAATTTTCAGCTGTCTTTCCCCATATTCCCTTCCTCATACTCCGTAGCACAATTAATAAAAATCCAGAAACAGATAGTGGTGTTCAATCTGAAAGTCAGAAAAGGAAAAAAAAAACAAACAAACAAGCAAACAAACAAAAAACAACAGCCAGCTGCTATCTCTTACCTCATCCAAATTGGTGATTCTGCCCCTGGGAATCCTCAGAATGACACTGCCTGAGAGCTGTCTCCTGTTTTGTTTTCCTCTCTAGGACTGTGATTGAAGGCGTGAACCACTACCACCCAGTTTCTATGGCAAACTAGTGTGCTACTGGGATTAAAGGTGTGTGTCACCACTAAAACTGGATTGTAAAGCTGACCAGTGGGGTTGTCTTTCTCTCTGATCTTTAGGCAAGCTTTTTTTTTTTTTTTTTTTTTTTTTTTTTTTTTTTTTTTTTTTTTGGTTTTTCGAGATAGGGTTTCTCTGTAGCTTTGGAGCCTGTCCTGGAACTAGCTCTTGTAGACCAGGCTGGTCTCGAACTCCCAGAGTTCTGGGATTAAAGGCGTGCGCCACCACCGCCCAGCGGCAAGCTTTCTTTATTAAAATAAAAATAAAACATCACTACAATACTCCTCTGCCCTTTCCCTCCCAGTAGTAAGCTTTTTGAAAACCATTGTATGTTATGTCCAGTGATGTGCAGAGCTACTCTGGAGGAAAACTTTCCTTAGTTTGGTATGTTCTGTAGCCCCCATGAGATAGATGATCAATGCAGACATGCAGAAGTAGCTGATGTTTTAACTATTGCACTACTGAAGGTACACAGGGAAGAAGTGAAGGCATACAAAAGTAGATCCGGAAGTTTGCACAGCATTTAACAAAGAAGTGACTTAAAGCTGTGTAGAACTGACTAGAAAAAGAGAAGAGAAGTTTGACCTGCTAGACACAGCGGAGGTGAAATATACAGAAAACTGCTAGAGGAGGTTACTTTAATGACACTGCTTTGTGAAGGCTCATATTGCAACACACTTATTTTACGTTTTCTTCTTGGTTGTGAAGGTTCCCAGAAAAGAGTTTTGTGGTCGTTTTCATTTCTCAGAAATTCTGTTCTGGTAAGGGAAACTGAGGATGCTTCTTGTTACATGTGTTGGTTCTCGTTTGAGTGTGGTTAAAAATACCCTACATTCCAAAGTGGCATATTTTGACTTGCTTCATGGCCTTGCCTTTATAGATGCCAACATGCAAAATGAGAATTATTAGAACTTTAGTTTGGCTTGATTTTGTCTGTATATTGATAATTTGTTTGGAATTGAATTTGGAGTCCAAGACTTCCCTTATTATCCATGTAATTTTGTATAAATCTCTTTGCTGTCAGCTTCAATTTCCCTATCCATAAATATAAGAGATGAAAACTTACTTCAAATTGTTGACCACTTATACACTTTCTCTCTCTCCTCATTTGGAAGCTTGCTAAATGCAGCAAATTTGACTGGATATTGAAAGTTTGCATTGTTTGATTCATTCTCCATTCACAAAACATTCATCCAGTTTCCAGTCTTTTTCATAGTCACATGAAGATGGAGATAGTCAGGCGTTCAAAAAACAGAAAAGCTTCAACTTGGGAAAGATAAACAATTGGGCCAAGCCTATACAAATAGATGTGCTATAAATTTGGTCATTTGATTCTTGGTATACTTTTCTTAATGTTTTGTATTTTGGTCAATATATGCACCACCTATATGCTTATATTTCTGGTAACAAAAACTTATGTTATCATAAACCATATCTGTTCTATCACAGATATGGAAGTTTCCCATATACAAAAATTACCAATGAACAGGAATTAATTTATAAATACCTTAAAAGTAAAAATTCAAATGCAAGATAATTTAATTATGAATCAATGTAAAAGCTTTTTATATGAGTCTAGTTAAGAGTGGACAATTGAGACCCCAGAATTAAGAAATCTAAAAAAATATATTAAGTGATTTCTCTCTAATACTTTGATATCACTCCAATGTAAATATAAAGTTCTTAGGAGAATTCCAGTGGGAACAGACATACTGATTCGGCGTTTTAAAGATGGGACTCCTACAGACACTAATCTTGTTCTGAATTCCTTCTCTTCCCTCTTCTCCATCACCAAACCTGCTATGAAAAATGGGATCATAGGGGGTGGACTCTTCTGATATGTTCTGTCAAGGGAAGTTGCTGATAGCCAAAACACTGTTGTCTCCAAGAGCATCCATGCTTTGACAGAACATAAAGACATAAAGAAGGGTCTCCAACAAAAGTGACTTCATGGGAGAGCCATACTGAAAGTGACAAGACGAATAGTGATTCTTTCGTACCTGCTGGAGTGGGAGTTTTTTTTTTTCTTACAGCCTTTGGTAGGATGTACTCAAAGAAATGTGTTTTGTTTTGCATTGATATTTAGTGCTGCACTAGTAAAATATTAGGAGAGAAATAACAAAAGGGAACAGGGCTTACTGGATATACACCTCAATGAAATCATCCATCAGGGCAGAGATGTCATCGGACAGGCCCTTGAGTGACTTGTCTACGATCAGAAGAAGTGAACAATTAGTTGATGCATATATACTAGTTAGGGTTCAGCTTATTCTCTCCACTACCTAAAGTCTAGGGCGTGGTGCTACCTCCAGTGTGTAACTTTGCCACTTCAGTGTAATCAAAACAGACAAGTCTATAGGACAAGAAAACCCGAATTGCACTGATTATTTTAGGCTATATGAAGCTGACAAAACTTGTCATCACAATTGTTGTTTTTGTTCACCATATCATAAATAAGAAGACATTTAAAGGGCATTTCAACAGATTCCCCGACCCCATGTCCAGGACTATAGGGAAGGCACATTCATTTGGATCACCAGTCACTTCTAGCTCATCTTTGCCATATTCAAATGCAGGTCAGGGTGGTTATTTTCCAAATGAAGAATGAAAATGAAAGCATCATGATTTAATGTAAATTATCAAGTTTTACATATTGGATCAAATGTTTGAAATAGAACATAAACAAAATAAGTATCTAAATGTAAAATATGGCTTATGTTGGTAGTTTATGGCATCTGCTCCTATTTAAAGAAATGAAATCATGACAGGTTATGCGTCATTAAGGCTTGAAAGTCATAGCTCTGAGTTAACATTACATTATACCTGTTTGGTCATAAGCTTATGGCAAATTAGAAACAAAAATACATTTTCCTAACTTATGTGCTCCATATGTCAGACATTTATAATGTACTGATTTTTATAGAGTATGAGATGTTAAGATCATCTCTTGATATTTTAATGAGTTTACAAGTCGAGAATGCCCACATTACTGATCATTGCTATGAAAGTGTTACAGTCCTCTCCCAACTTGAATATAGAAAATAACCCTCAGGAGATAACTCTCGGATTCTCCAAATATTGTAGAATAGAACTTTAACTGCTTCCCTAAATCTGAAAAGCGAAGCCATTGCCCCTTCTGACTGGAATTGCTGAGGATAACATCAGAAATCTCTGCAGAGTTAACCAAGAATCTTCCAGGCACCAAGTCACTAAATATTGGTGGCATTCTGAACAATTGGGGGCAATCATGAACACTGAGTTTCCTGGGACTTCTGTGGCAGTACCCCAGCTGACTATAGACTTCCCATCCTGGATCTCTAAGTTTCAACAGAGAAGATCCCTTCTGAGACCAGGGAGAGTCCACCTATCCCACACTTAATGTTTTCTGGTAGTTTTATTGCAACTCTTGACATTTCTTTGGCTGTAGCTGCTTCACCAGGGCCTTAACTTTTCTTAACACTTGGTGTTCTCACAGCATGAAAGTTGACATCCAAATTTTCCATTTACAAAGTGCTGATTTTCTATATGTTTATTGTGTTTGTGTGTACACAGGCATGCACACACCATACTGCATGTGAGTTGGTTAGAGGACAGCTTAATGTAGGTGACTGTCTCCTTCCATCATGAGAGTCTTGGGGTGCAACTCTGCTCATTACACTTGGTGGCAAACACTTTGATTTGCTAAGTCATCCCATGGACTTGTTTTTCCCTTTTGTTATAACAGAAATCAAATTCACTTTGAACTCACTGTATGGATTTTATATTAGTTCAATCATCTGCAAAGACTTATTTCTAAAAATAAGTCATGATTCAAGCAATTAGGGCCTAGGATTTTTCTTTGTGAGTTTTAATACTACTATAATGCATTCCATACAAAATTTTCCAAACATTAATGTATAAATGTAAATTTTTGCAATTACTGTAGAATATTATTACATAGTATATAACATATGATAGTAACATAACTATAATTATTGTAAAAATATCATATTTTAATCCTGGATTTTAATTTAAATTCCATGTTAGTAGACAATATAAATGTCCAGTTTGTTTCTGATTTTATGATACTTTTTTCTTATATGCCAGTAATCTAAAATATAAAATAGATATTAAATAGACAGATATAATATATATGTAAGATAGATAGATAGATAGATAGATAGATAGATAGATAGATAGATAGATAGATAGATAGATGAAACACATCCATAGGCTTGGTGCTCTTCTTTAGATGATGGCTCAGGGATTTTCTACTTGCCAGCAGATCTTCACATTACAGGAATGTGTGCTGCTCACATTGTGTAATCCCTTTCATTCCTACAGCTTAGAGAGTAATAGTCTGCCACTATCCCTTCTTTGTAATTTACTTTTAACCATAAAGGAAAGCCTTATTTTAATTCTCTTGAATTCAAATGTCACTCAGTATGGAAAGTATCATTTCAGTGTGTTGTGCAATCTCACTCAATGCAAGAAGGAGGCATCATTTTAACATGCCTTGTAATCGCCTTCAAAGCAAAAAGGAAATTTAGCATGTCATCAAGAAATGGTCCACTCAGAACCTGGATTTAAGATGACTCATTTGCTTAAGGAAAGATGTGGAACTTTTATTCTGTCTAAGCCATACTGTTTTGACCTTGGCAAGGACAGGAAGGTCAGTGAAACAAGTGGAGCTACTGATGTGGCATGCACCTGTGGAGGATACCTGTACAGGATACAGGAAGTAGTTGACCAAACATCAATCAGGAGGTTGCTGAAAGTCTAGGTCTGTGATGCCCATATGTAATCAGATGGGTATCCATTCAGCATTATGTGATGGTTCTTCCTTATCACAGTGTTAGTGGTTATGGCATTAGCCGTGGCAGTCAAACAAACATTTCAATACTGCACCACAGAGTAGGACTTCAAAGCTTCAATGGAGGTGCATGGTGGTCTGATATGTAGGCTCCATGTGGCTGTGAGACTGGAAAATGTCAGTGTAACCACACAGGGGTCTGTAGTTAAGCCAGAAGGACTTGGTGAAGCATAGTGTGTCTTCTATTTCCAGGTCCTTGGTGACCACTTTAGGTTGTCCTGCCAATGGGGAGGAAACAAAGGAGCAGAAAAATTTGCATTACTGTTCCATTGGTAACATTTAAGTGAGTGCTATTCGAGTAAACGTAGCAAGTGAGCAGGAAAGCCTGAACAGGATCCTGGGCTGAGTACTGTCCCAGTACTGTCAGCCAAGTCTACTGTTTGTAGCTAGCTGTAGCTACTGGCAGTGCGAAATCCAATGACAGGGCTTAGTGCAAGTGCACGTTGGTACTAGGCATTAGAAAGCAGTCAAAGATGATTGCTGGGCACTTTGCCTAAGCAATCAGTGGGTGCTGACGATTTAGTGAGCTGTGAGAACTTAGAAGATGAATAACGTCGAAAGGCAAGTAACAAAGTTGGAAGAACGGAGTCTGAAACAATCAGTTCCTCAAAGTACTTCAATGCAGCTTAGTCAGAAGCCTGGGGAGGCATTGTCACGAGTTCAGGCACATATCTAGATAAAACGTAACATTTGGGTTAGCCAGGAGTAGACGAGATTTCTGTCAGTTTTCACCTTCCACCTTGGTTCTGAGATCCTTGAAGAACTGTCTCCCTTGTAAAGTGCTGCTCCAGGCACCAGGCTACCTGGCTGTGAACATGCAGAAGACAAACTCAGGTCACACTCGGATATGTTGCCAGCCCTTAAGAATTATGTATATACTGAAAATAGTGACAGCCCCCCCAAAACAGAACACAGCTTTTGTTTGGGGTGCCATCTTTTAGTGACGACTAAGCTGCTCTAGGATCACAACCCGTTTGTAACAACCCCAAATGTGTTTGAACTGTGGAAACAATTCAAGAAGCCATTTTGTCCTCACTGACGTCAATCACCTGGAGAGAAAGCCAGAAGCCCCGTTAGCAGTTACAGCAAGAACGTGCACCCTTATTATAGTCTCAGCTTGCATAGCTGTGTACAGTTCAACGTTGGAGTTCACATGTGACATGTTGCACTGATTAGGACTGAGAAATCTTGTGGAGCTCACGTGACATCCTTTGTGTGAAACAGAGAATGAACTCTCACCCTTATTGCCCAGGGCAGGAGGAGAGAAAGTTGTTCTTCGCTGAGGGATAACTGGAGGGAATAGGAGCATTGACTGATGAGGCACGCAGAAAGACATAGAGGATCCAAGCTGCTTTGCAGCAAACTCCGTTTTAAATGTATGTAATAAACTTACAACAGTAATGCTGTGGCTCAGTAATGTAGTCTTAAAATGCAGCAAGCCAATTATGCTTTCATTTAAAATTTCATGTCCTTATAATAAGGTTTGTCCTTTATTTTAGGGCTTTATTGTAAGTAGAGATGAGGGGGGGTGTTTGTTTTTATTACCTGATTCTGCTTTTGACTATAAGTTTTTAAAAAGCATTTTCTGAGCATGTCTCTCTGTGTGTATGAACAATGTGCCTAGATTTTGTAAGATGTACCAACCACTTATAGTTCTTTAATTATTTTCCTAAATATAACCCCAATTTTAAGAACACGGAAAAGGGTTTTAAACATGTGTCTCAGTGTGTTATCTCACCCACAGCTTCTGTGTGTCATGAATTTCTTTCTCATGTATCCTTATAGTAACTTTTATTATCTGTTTATTCTTCTTAAATGCATTCAGTAATCGCCAGCCTGGCTTGATTTTTTCCCCCCTTCTTTCTTTTTCTCTTTACAAAATGCATTCCCTTGGCCCTTTTATAGATAAAGACAATGATGTACTTGAAACACATCCAAAATTAGGTTATCCGTAATATTTCAAATTAGAGCCCTATCTAGAAATCAATGCCATTTGGGATCTACAGTGTTACCATATGGTCTCTGCAAATATTCATTATAAAGACATTTACTTCCTTCTATATTTTTCTCTGTGTGATATATTTCAGGAGAAAAGTTACAAAAACAATGATAATCACATCTCTTTCTTATTTGTATCAGGCTGCCATATTAATCTTATTAGGAAAACTTCCTTCCTCACACGATAAGTGACTTCTTTTCTTCTCAGAACCGAATCCTGATGGGACGCCATTATCGTCCCGTCTTCAGAAAAGAGTCATGATTTTTTTTTTTTTTTGCCTGTTGCCCAAACCTATTAAGAAGACTTTTGATTTTTCTGCATGTTCCCAAAGATGTCCTCTTGGTATTGCTGAATGTCATCTTAGGTAATTCAAAAGCTCTCATTTTAATTACCTGTGTCCATTATTCATTTCCCACACTTTCCATAAGGAGTGAAAAGAGAATTCGCAATGCTTCCATCTCAGCTATTCCAAAGGACACAATCTTTAATTAAAAAGAATTGTCAAAAAGACTCTCCCTAGGTATTGCAGGGTAGGCAAGCTTTGGCAATTATCTGATGGTTATATATTTAATGCAATTAAATGATATGAAAGAGTCATATTTGTTGTAAAACACAGTCAATAGAAAGACATGTACTTAAGTCACACCAGGACAACTGTCAACCAGGAGAGAGATTTAGTCATGTTCTGGCATATAGTTTTATTAATCATTGTTTTTTTAAGAAATAATTTCATACATCTTAACAAAATTAAAAATGCAATATTTCACATATTAATAATATTTTTAATATTTTTATTTTGTATCTATAATATATTATATACATATATTGTATATATAATCTAGGGCAGTTCCCAGCCCTCATCTGAGAAGTTGCTTTGTGCAGGGAACAATGGTTAATCCAGAAATTCTTACTCTCCACTGGATAGATTACTGAGAATAGGTGTCACTAGAATGCTCAACACCGTGAAACAACTGCACCACACTTGCCCCCAAGGTTCATGGACAATCATGAAGGAGGGGTAGAGAGAGATGATCCAGGGTCATAGAGAACCTGAGCAGAACATTAGCTGCAGGGCTTTGCAGAACTATACTCATAACTCACACTAGTTGTGGATGCTCGTATAAAACCTACACAGATCAAGCCAGTAAACCTCTTATCATGAATTCCTTCCACATACCCTCCCACCCCACCCCCATCCACTCCTCAGAGAGGCAAGGCTCATTGCTTCGGGGAAAGTCCAAGGCCCTCCCTACTGTATCTAGGCTGAGCAAGGTGTCCCTTTGAAGAGAATGGGCTCTCAAAAAGCCAGTACAAGCAATAGGGATAAATCCTGGTGCCACTACCAGTGCCCCTGCAGTCTGTCCCAGCCATACAACTGTCACCCATATTTAGAAGGTCTAGTTTGTTTTTGGTATTCAAATGGAACTTGCACTACTTTAGGCTGTATCTCAGCCCACACTGCCAACATCAATACATCTTAAGAACGTAAACTGCACACGTCCTCACACATCAGTTATCTTATCTCAAAGTAGTCCACTTAGTCAAGAGCGTTCAAAGGAAAAACCAAGAAAATGTATTTTGGAATTGAAAGTTTTACCTAAAAATATATTACGTAGAGGACTTAAAATCACCCAACTAGAGACAGCAAGTTCACTGTGCAAGACATTCTCCCAAGCTAACTGACCTGAATTCCCTGCCTGTGGCTCACATGGTGGGAAGAGAGACCCAGCTTCTAGTTGTTCTCTGACCCTCTGACCTCCACATACACACTGTACACCATGTTTAATGGTACCCAAAGGAGGCGTAGACAGAGACACATATTTACACCCATGTACGTGCACATGCAAACACACACACACACACACACACACACACACACCACTGAATAAATAAGAATTAAAAATGTGATAAAATTAAAATAACTAAAACAAGATTGTTCAATAAAAAGAGTCCTGAAGGACATGCTCCAAATTTGTATGTGTTAATTTTTCCATTGAATATGCTCAGTTTTTGTACCTATTTGTCAAATTCTCCAGTTACGAGACTATGACATTGTCTTAAAAATAGTGACATAAACTACTGTTCAATGTGTTTTGTATTATTAAAATTTATTGTCTGTAATTTCTATTGATGTTTTGGTGATTACTAGTATGTGTTATTGCTCTTTTCTAGAAGTTTTATTACATATTCTTATATTGATTTGTGTTTACAAAGCTTGTCTTTCATTGATCCTTAGCTTGCGTGTGTGTGTGTGTGTGTTTGAATTTTGTTAAATGAGTTCTTTGGAGTTAGTATTATGAAAGGAAAGAAGGCTGCTTCCCGCCCAAGGGTTGTGGCTTCATTTTTTAGTCCTTCTGTGGTGTTCTAAGGTTTACCACTCTCTCCTGATCCATTTTCACTCTTGGATTCTTGAGCCTGCTCCTTTCAGTTCACACTAGTTTCTGAATCTTGCAAGAAAAAAAAGCAGAGTGCGAGATAACAAGAAAACAAAAATGTGCAGTTCCAAAGACATTTAAAATATTTCTATAAATTTTCTTGAGACCATTTTCCTTTCGTTTCAATGCAGTCATTGTTTGGTTTCTGTAGTTTTTATTTGTGATCTTTCTGGAGAAGAAGAGACGGGTGGAAAGTTGGGTTGACATCAGCGGGTATCATTAAACTCTTGAGGTAGTTTCAGTAATACATTCGAAGGATTCCTTCTTGAATCCTTTTGTGATGTTCCTTCACGTCATGTGTTTCCACTTTCCTATAGTTGGCCTGCCTTATGGAATTTACAATGCATATTTAAAGTCAACATATATGTTCTTTCTCTGAAAATCAGTTCTGCAAATATGTTTGTTGTTGCTTTTATAAAATTTCTGGGAGGAAAAATGTATAATACTATTTTGATTGTCATAGTTACAGGAATATATATATATGTATATTTATATATATATATATATATATATATTCTGGTATCAAAAGCTAAAACTTTGATTATGAGGGAAGCTTGTTTCACTGCTATCAGAGATCTCATTTGCACATATCCCATCTACTCATCTTCAGACACAACCACAAAGAAAGAACTGTGGACATCAAGCAACAGCGCTGCAGTGAAAGAAACCCAAACCCATCTGCAGACAGACGCTCTTTACAGATAGTCTTAGAATGCCTTAGAGCTGGGCATTCTTTGCCTTCTTGTGGTCGACCTCTCCTTTCTTTTCCTAAAGTCAAAATTCAGGTTTATCGGATTAGAAGAGATTTTTTTTTCCTTACTGCACATATCTTTGATTCTCAATATCTTCCTTTTAATCCCTAGATTGTTTATTGGCACTTTGCCCTGTTCTTGGTTAGAATGCTTGATGAGGTCCTGGGAGTAAAATGCAAACCTTCCTCACAACCATCCCGTGTCCTGAGAGAGGGTTTGGCTCAGCGCTGAAGTGTGATTGGCAGAATCTATCCTCAGGGACTTGCCTCTCCTTTTGAAATAAACAACGGCTTAGGGGTAGGCTGTCCTGTGAAGTGTGCAGGCGCGACTCCAGGCTATTATTTTGAATAATCAGCTCTGGCATGGGAACATTCACACACAGGGTTGAATGTTTTAAAATATGCTGTGCTACATGAGTGCCTACAGCACCTCGGGGTAAAAACAGAGCCCCATGTAAGGATGAGTGATGGAGCCTTTGTGTTTCCCTCAGTGTTCAGGCAGGTGTGTTGGCATTTACACAGGCCTACTTGAGGTAGCATTCAGAGGGAGATAAAACTCTTTGATGGTTACACATTTCCAATGTACAAAGAACTCGTCCCCTCACTAAGACGGTTGGCTTCTAGTTGTTATGTTGTTGCCTCCCCTCTCCCATTATCTTGTTTTATGGGAGAAGTGATTTTTACAAAGCTACATTTGCTTTTCATTCAACTTTGCAAATATGCAACCAAATCAAAGGGGATTTCACATGTTCTCAGGTCTAAAGGGAAAAAAATATACATTGATGTCACAAGAAGAAAACCAACATGATGAGCCTTGGGGAGAATCCAATGTCAATGCATTCCAGGACTGAGCCATTTTCATAACTAGATTTTATTATTAGGTTGAAGAAAATAATAATGTTTGCCACCCAAAGCTATGACTGAATATGCATGTGGGGAGCTGGAGGGGTGGAAAAGGTTGGTTCAAGAATTGATGGGCATGCAGAAAAAAAGCAAAGTCACACTTAAAGGAAACATGGAATGAAACAAAGAAGTTTTTGTCCTATAGAAAAGAAGGTATGCTCCGCAAATTCAAGCCCCGTTTGAGCAAGTATAAATTCGGCCATAGTCACTTCAGACCTGTTAGGTAAATGAGTTTAGAACGGATGTTGGATATTATCTTAAAAAGAATTAATGAAAGTATGCCTAATTCAGGAGGAATTGCTAAGTTAGAATTACAGGAATGTACAACGTAAGAAATAATGGAAGCTGTGCTTCTGAGAAGGTAAAAGCAGGCTTTATGTTGCGTCCAGCAGGTCTCATAGGACACCTGTGAGATGCCTGACTGTGGCTTACCTATGCCTCCTACTTTAGTCATCCCTGCCCTTTGAAATGTTTCCCTTCTAATTACCTTTAAGTTTTCCTAGCACAGGGCTGCTTTCACACAAGCTATTTCATCTGCCCGGGAGATTATCATTCCTTTCGTCTGCCTTAACCTACAGTCCCTGAGAGGATGAGTGAGTTATACTCATAATGAGCTTAGGAATGAGGAAAAGAGTTTAAGAAACCTTCAGTGATAAAATTATGTTAAATTTATTTTTGAGTCCTAATCATACTTATGCCAAATTGCTACACGGCTCCAAATTCCTAAGAACTAGGCGGAGAAAACAAGCCTACAGCACCCAGGCTAGTTAAGAAGGATCGTGTTTATGAAGGAACCGTATAAAGAAAGTCTACATGATACAAGAGCAGCTGTTACAAAGAGGTATAGATTCCATATAACAACTTAAAAGACAGAGATATGATGCTAGGACTGACATTAACTTTAGAAATTTAAATTAATTTGAAATAAGATAGTTCATGAGTACTGAGTTTAATAATTCAATTAATAAAAGACATTTTTCCAAAGATGAAATTTTTGGCAATAAGGAATATTAATATAAATTTCCTGAAACCTGCCTTTATTTGACTTTCTTTATTTCTGTTACTGTTCTTCATTATCTGGTTTATTGACTAAAGTAACACCTTTTTTCTGTCTAATCAAAGTTCACGCAGCGCTCCTCTAATGAGATTAAGTTGAGAAAGACTTTGACCCCTCACTTAGATGTTCCAAGTGCTGAAGTTGTGTACTGTAGAAAGAGGTTAATATGTGAAACTATATAGCATTGATGCGAAACATTAAAATAAAATTAAAATGATTATTCTTCATTTTTGCAATGTAGGAATAGAAACAGATAATCACACAAATTCTTTCAGTGGAAAGAGAACTATGCTTAATCCCAGTATGGTAGCCCTAAGCAACCATGGGCACTGATCTTCAGATTCAGTCAAACAGGCTAAAATATGGGTGCACTGGTCATGGATAGACTTTTATGTTCTCACTGTAGTACCAGTTTGGGTTTTCTGAGTCATTACCCAACTCCAGGGCCTTCACCTGAGTGGGGTCAGTGTGGGAATGAAGAAATGACCTACAGACAGACACAGCAAACAGATCTGGTGAACTTAGTTCTCTGATGGAGAAACTGCAGCACCTCAGAAACGTATCACATTTATTAAAAACAGTTCGACAGAGGGCCAGTGTTATTGCCTGGATAACTGCACAAGCAGGCAGAGTTGATCCATACAAACAAACAAACAAAGAGGAAGGTTTATGGCATACAGCTGGATCAAGGAGACAGGCTAGCAAACTTCTGTAAGAGTAGTTTTGGTAGAGGAGCAGTCTGCAGGCCTTAAATATCCTGTGTGAGGGGGATATGGCGGATAGTTTCTGCATCCACTTCTGATTTCTACACATCAGTAGTAGAGGAAGACTTTGCCATCCCTCTCACCTTCACAGATGTGGGTAAAGAAAGGCTTTGTCATTTCCCCATGGGTCGGATGCTAGAGACCTTGACTTGGCTATCTATCTATCTATCTATCTATCTATCTATCTATCTATCTATCTATCTATATCTTTAGTACACATTTATTCATCCAATCAGGATTTTATACTCCTCTACTCCCCACACAGGATAATATCTATTTCATTTCCATTGTATGACTATGACTATGACTATGTGTTGTAACAACTAACTAAATTTATGTTGTTGTAAGTCTTACACATAATCTAAGATGGTAAAAAGAATATGTGAATACAGACATAGGATGCATACAAGCATACATTTTATGTGAGACTTTGGCATTCATGAATTCTGCTATGTTGGGAGGTACTGGCATAGCACTAGCTTCTCTCTCTCTCTCTCTCTCTCTCTCTCTCTCTCTCTCTCTCTCTCCCAGTCTTTGATTTGTATGAATGTTTCACTTAATTTGTACAAGTTGAGCTGAGGGTGAAAATTATAGTTTACAAGCACAAGTAAAGGAAAAAATTAATGCCTAAATTGCCCTGCTAGATTCCATTAGTTTTGTGGGTCTTCAAGACTTCAACAAAACACTCTAAACTATTGTTAATAATTGTCTGTTTCCTTACCACAGTGTGTTTGTATGTGTGAAGGGGCCTAGGAGCATGGAAGGTGACAGTGGACGGAGGTCACTGGATAGCCTTCTCTGTCACTTTGCCTTTTATCCCCTTGTGGGTCTTTATAACCATACTTTGGCATAAGGTGGCACCCAGCAAGTCCCAACAAACTTCCTGTCTGTGTCACTCCTAAGTTCTAGATTTACAGACACCCAAATGACCATACCTAGATTTTTGCATAGTCTCTGGGTATTTGAACTCAGGTTCTTATTCGTGGGCAACGATTGTCATACACAGACACTTTTTACCTCTTTCCAGAAGTGTTGGGGAAGATGACAGAGGAAGACAGAGAGAAAGAGAGACAGAGACAGAAAAGAAGGAGAAAGAGAGAAGAGAGATTTGGAACACAAAGCGAATCTGCTAATAATTCTGTCTATTAAGACTAGATAAAGATAAGCTGCAGAATTTGTACAAGATCTTTGGTAAGATTTTAACAAGTGAGGTGCAAAATTAAAACTCAGCCACTGAAGGCAACAGAGAAAAGCACAGAAGCCTAGAGTCTCAAAGTGCAGAACTGTGTGTGATCTGACATCGTTCCAAAGAGTGTTAATAGCACAATGTAACGAAATCTGCATGTTTGGAGTAGAAATAATTTAACTTTGTGGACATTTGTATGACTAGAGCCCAAAGGCTCTGTTGATAACCTTATGCCACGCAATTCTGTGGCATCACCTTTGAGAATGGACAGGCCCTCAGATGAACTGCTTACATAGTAAATAAGGTAGAGGTTAATAGACTGTTTCATAAGGTTCTAGAGTCTCTATTACATACTGTCCCACAGTCACTACAGAAGCAAGCAGTCATGATGGGAAGGCCCACTAGTAAGGGCTAAGGCAGAACAGGCCAGCACTGAGCAAGGAGCTCAGGATGGCTTCTCATCAGTAGCCGTAGGGAAACTAGTATTACTGAGAAACACATGATTTGGGAGATACACTAGCGAAGCTCAGATCCTGAGCTAGTAGTTCCAACAACCTCCTTATTGTTTTTGAGACCCTGTAAAAGAGAACACAACTCATCATCCCTCGACTGCTGACCCCTAGATGCTGTAACATAACATATATACATACTGTTTTAAGACAACCCATTTTCTACTATATTATTATGAAGTTATAGGTTATTAGAACAATGAAGAATTTTGAACTTCAAGAGCAATTGGAAATCAACTTCCAAAAATTTTCAGTAATAAACCAGCATGTTATCTAGTTTTTAAAGAATACCTAGGAAGCCATGACAAGAAAGGAGAAGGATGCAGGCCATGATGCAGGAAGGAAGGTAGTAAATGCAGTATGGAGATTGTTACAGCATTCTTGAGTGAATCATGAATAAAACAGACCATAATTTGATGGAGAGAGGGAGAGAGAAGGCTGGAGAGATCACTCAGCAGTTAAGACCACTGGTTTCAATTCCCAGCAACTGCGTGGCAACTCACAATTGTCTGTAATTCCAGTTCCATGGGATCTAACACCCTAACAACGTCACACAGACATCCATGCAAGTAAAACATAAATGCACTTAAAACCAAAAACAGAAAACTTATTTTTAGAAAAAAACTAAAATGAAACTGTTTAAAAGGCTTGTGTTTATTCATTTATCTTTTGGGATATACTGGGATAAATATATGTTCATAAAATTTCATACACATATAAATACTGTATGGGGAGCTTTAACCACCCTATTTTTCTCCCCTCTCACCTCCCATTAGTCTCCTTAAAAAAATTCCTGGTACTTTTAAACCATATGTGCACATAAGATTATACGTATATAAAATCTAAGAACCACAAATGACAGTAAGCATGTGATATTTGTCTTTATGAGATTGACTTAGCTCACTTAATATAATTACCCCCAGTTGCATTTATATTTCCTGTAAATGTCATGACTTAATTTTTCTTTATGGTTGAACAAAATTTCATTGTGTGCTGCATGTGGACTATATAATCATTATGTGTTTGAAGGACTCAAACCCTTTTTGTGGGTGCAAGAAGAGATCCCAGCTTTTAAAAGTTGAGAAACCTACATAAAGTTTGGGATCTTGAAAGCAAATCCCTAGAGATATTTCAAAAGGAAGGGCTTGTTCATAGCTTCAATTCTAGAGCTGGAAGTCCTGTGGGCAGGGACCATACTTGGTGTTGATTGCATTGTTGACTTTCTAGAGAGCAGAGCCCTCTGTATAGCAGAGACAGCTTTGCCTGGTGCTGATGTGTTTTCACATTATCTGTTGTATGAGAATCAAAGAAACATGAAGGCTGTCAAAATGGGTGGGATTCTTCAAATCGAACATTGTACATTCCTATGGGGATGCTACATTTCTAAGATGAAAGTTCATTTGGGAACAATACAGGCATCTGAAATTTAAATAGTATTGCTTAACTAAATGGGTTGTGTCTATTTTCTTTATAGTAAGATGGTCTTTTTTTGGGCTGGAGAGATGACTCAGTGGTTAAAAGCAAATTGTCACTATTTCAGAGGACGTGACACAATTCACAGTTCCCATCTGGTGGCTAGCAACCATCTGTATCTTCAGTTCCATGGAATCCAATGTCCTTTCCTGGTTTCCATGGGTCCTAGACACACACGGGGTACATAGATATACATGTATTCAAAACATCAGTGCCCATAAAAGAGTTTTTAAACAAGTCTTTTATTCATTGAACAAATACTTATTAAAACATTTTTAATGGCAGGGACTTTGTTGACTGCTGGGCAAATAACAATAAAAGATATCTAGTCAATTTTCAAAAAATACTTTCCATATTTGCTATGGACTAAACAAGCATTTGTTCTCATAACAAACAGACAAAAATCCTGGTCTTCATGTGCCTAGTGGAGGAGACAAGAGAATGTGTGTGTGTGTGTGTGTACATATAGATGATAAATATTCTATATAGATGTAGATTTACATGCATTATAGTATCAATACAATATTATATTTCTGCCAGAAAATAGAGAGATGATAGAGAAACCTGGAGGTATCATTTAGTCATAGTGATACTTAGTTCTCTTTTGTAGAGGTGGTTTTGAGATCATATAATAGAAAGATGATGAACTGAGTTATAGAACATACAGTGGGAAGAAGCAGGAGTGATGGGAGAATAAAGAGTACGCATGTGTTAGAAACTCAAAACGTCGTGGGGTGACCAAGTGGGGGGTGAGAAGTTAGAATTTCAGAACATACGTTTTGTTATTTAAACCATAGTGGTTTTTTGTTTGTTTGTTTTTAACAGAGAAATGGCTTGAAGTTTTTAGACAAAGTGATCTCAATGTTTAGTGTGTGGATGATGTAATATCATGGCTAAGAGTGAAAATGGGAAGATGAGCTTGGACTCTATTGTAGGCCTTGTAGTCTTTGTGAGATCTTTTCGATGGAGACAGTAGCAATGAGACCGAGCAGAACAATGTTGACCCAATAAGCAAGGCTACAGTGGGACTTCAACCCACTTGAGGAGAAAAATGAGCTCTAACTAACCAGGAGATCAAAATTCTCAACACAACAGGGAACCAAGCTACATTTAATTATTTGAGATGATCTTAAAAACAAGCTTCCCCATTCATCAAGGGCATGGCTTCAGACAATATTTTCCTTTCTGAGCATAGACATTCTGACCATGAGGTTGGCAGGTGAAATAGAGATCACTCAGTTGGACACCTGTTTATTCCTTTCTGTTGTACAGATCTTCATCTATCACCCATACGTTGTGGTATTCCCCTTGTATGCTGTGAATACCATTGATGAATAAAGAAACTGCCTTGGCCTGTCATAGGGCAGAAATTAGGTAGGCAGGGAAAACTAAACTGAATGCTGGGAGAAAGAAGGGCGGGGTCAGGAGAAGCCATGGAGCCACCACTGGAGACAGACATGCTGAAACTTTGCTGGTAGGTCACGACCTCGTGGTGATGCACAAATTAATGAAGATGGGTTAAATTAAGATGTAAGAGATGACTTCTAAGAACCTAGAGCTAATGAGCCAAGCAGTGATTTAAATAATATGGTTTCTTTGTGGTTATTTCAGAAGTTTGGGTGGCCAGGAAATGAACAATCAGCCTCACACCAACACCCACATCCTGGCCTTATGGATTTGTCTGTACCCTTTGATAGAGTGAAGAACTTTCAGTGCTTACGCTGATGATATAAAGATATACAAGAGTAGGGTAATGATCAACATGAACCAACATCATGCACAGCAGAGTCGGACCCAGACACCAAGACAGCAAAAGAATTAGAAACAATACAAAGGTAGCACCATCAAAGATAGCCCTTTTATATATTTCAGGTGTCTGCTAGCCCAAGTAAAATGAATGTTTTCAGCAGATGCCGGAAGTCACTATAAAGTGGTCCAGAGTAACCTAGGCAACGGCTATCATAGTCTCTCTGCCAGGCGTGTCATTTCGCAGCAAAGCTCGTGGGGAACTAACCACCCTCCAGCTGGGCGACCTCAGAAATGAGTGATTTTTTAAGTCAACTGGAGCAAGAGCTTTGACTACTCTGACAGAGGGCCTGACAGGTGTCTGAAGAAGGGCACTTAACAGGACAAGGTGGTTTTCTTGGTAACACTATCCCGTATCTTTGTTTAGTCCTTAATCCTCAGATATCTGGGACCTATTAGAACTCATGTTTGTGGGCAGCTGGAGCCACACAACTTTTCGTTGATCTAGGCACAAGGGAATCATAGTGTGTGCATATGCAGCTTGTTGGCACAAGGGAATCTTAGTGTGTGCATATGCAGCTTGTTGGCACAAGGGAATCTTAGTGTGTGTGCATATGCAGCTTGTTGGCCCAGTGTTTTTGACAAAGCTGGTGAGAGGCAGAGGCCAAAAGAAACATGCATCATGGTTTATGGGCCATACTTCTGTAAGTCCTAGGATTCAGTTGCCTGATGTCCTCTCATGATAGTCCCTACCTGGCTCAGTTGAACTTAAGTGAGAAGTAAATGACTGTTCTAGGATGGAAAAGAAAAGGAATCCTCCATAGGTAGCTTCATACTCGTTTAGTAAAAGTGCCTCTAATTTTTAATGTGAGCAAGGAGGAGCTTCCATTTAGGGAGATGATAAACATTAGGAAGAGTGTGGTGGTGGGGAGGAAGAAATGAGGTAAAAGCTTTCTTTAACCTTGGACTTCATGCTTAGAAAGAATGACTTCCCTGGATCTAAGAATCTCAAATTCAGAGAAGATATTGGCAACAGAAGTACAATGTATAGAACTTGAATATGGAGGTAGCATTGAATGGTAGCTTTTAAGGATTGAGGTGATGAAATCGTTTAGGGAGTGAATATGTCAAAGAAGTGATCTCCACACTCAGCTCTGCCACCCTCATTTTCAGAAGCTTGTGAATGAATGAACAGAGAGATTAGTGCAACTATATAGCTGATTTTATTGAAGAACAGGACCTTTGATAAATTATCAAGTATAAATAAGGTGATTAGGAAAAGGGGGCTGCTGCCCTGGGGAAAGAAGACTAGAGATGCTCACAAGGAATACCATGTGAATACAGAGACCTGGAATTCTATGCCGCCTCATGGCACTAGAATGAGAGGTCAGAGTAATGATGACAGATACCCAAGGTGTAAAGGTGGTCTCAAATTGCTGCAAGACAAGAACAGAGAGAGATTGTCCTGTTAAGAAGTTAGTAGGTGGTGCTTCATGGGTCAACTTATATCTCACATGACATGAAATGAGTCTGGTTGCTTATGCTTGAGCTATCTCAGCCTAGTAGATAGCCAATTAATTACTCTAACACTATTAATACCAGTGGATGATGAAACCTAAGAGTAAACAGACAAAAGAGATAAACAGAAGAATGTATGATTACAGGGTATAGAAATTCTATGGTACTTCAACACTAGCCATCTGACATTATTATGTATTTACTGATCAAGCAAGGCCTACTTACACATAGGAGTATTGATGAAGGTTCAGCTACACAGAAGTGATTGAAAAATTGTTTGTCATAAGTGAGTGAACTCAGTTTTGAGCCTCTCTTCACTCCTAGAGCTAAAGGTCTAAACATCCTTGCCTTTTAATTACTAGACTCCTTTACCTAGGATGTATGGACTGAACTACAGAATCTCAAGTGTTTTTAAAAGGAGCATATCACATGTGTGACAGGTACTCCTGCCACAACTCTTAAACCATTCTCTGTGTCCTAGAAGCTCCCTGGCAGGTCCCGGGTACAATGATTAAGTATATATTTGTCATAGCAAAAAGGATAATAAGAAGAGGATGGAACTTTCTGGATTGAGGCAGAGCTGAAATCTGATGGAATTAAAGGCAACTGAGATGTACATAGCACAGTGTGGCAGTAGAGAGGAACTCCCTGCAATTTAGCATGGCCCTGTGTATTCATCTGAGCACTGTTCAGTAACTGGGAGAAACAGAGTCTGAGTAAAGAACCTTGATATGATATGTGGGAGATGCCGTTAGAGTTCCTGGACAGTCATCAGTGGTGCTATCTCTGTCGACCCACAGAAAGCTCCAGTGCTCCAAGGGGTTTCTTTACACAGAACAGTTAGCCCTGAACTAAACGTTGTGATATTCTCATGTAACAACACTTAAAAGTAAGACCTAGGAACTAGCTGGGGGTGTCTTCCTGGACACCTGGGAACCCCTCTAGAGTCAAGTCTCTGCCAACCCTAGAATGGCTCCCTTAATTAAGATATATAATTCCTTGTTCCCATATCCACCCTTCCTATATCCCAACCATCCTATTCCCCCAAACTCTTCCCATCCTCCACTTCACACTTTTCTCTCCCCATCCCCCATCTCCCCATCCCACCCCACCCCCAAGTTCCCATTTTTTGTCCGGCAATCTTGTCTACTTCCAATATCCAGGAGGATAACTATATGTTTTTCTTTGGTTTCACCTTCTTATTTAGCTTCTCTAGGATGTTTTATGAATTATAGGCTCGATGTCCTTTATTTATGGCTAGAAACCAATTATGAGTGAGTACATCCCATGTTCATCTTTTTGGGCCTGGGTTACCTCACTCAGGATGGTGTTTTCTATTTCCATCCATTTGCATGCAAAATTCAAGATGTTATTGTTTTTTACTGCCGAGTAGTACCCTAATATGTATATATTCCACACTTTCTTCATCCATTCTTCCACTGAAGGGCATCTAGGTTGTTTCCAGGTTCTGGCTATTACAAATAATGCTGCTATAAACATAGTTGAACAAATGCTTTTGTAATATGATTGGGCATCTCTTGGGTAAATTCCCAACAGTGGGATTGCTGGGTCCTGGGGTAGGTTGATCACAAATTTCCTGAGAAACCTCCACACTGCTTTCCAAAGCGGTTGCACAAGTTTGCATTCCCACCAGCAATGGATGAGTGTACCCTTTACTCCACATCCTCTCCAGCAAAGGCTATCATTGGTGTTTTTGATTTTTGAGGAAAGGGTACCAGAAATGTCCAGATCCTATTGCCATACTCATGAATATCTTACATATCACCATAGAACCTTCACCTGGCATTGGATGGAGAAAATGACTGAGCCCCACATTGGAGCACTGGACTGAGCTCCCAAGGTCCTGATGAGGAGAAAAAGAGGGAGATCATGAGCAAGGAAGTCAGGACCCTGAGGAGTGCATTTACCCATTGAGACGGTGGGACAGATCTAACGGGAGACCACCAAGTCCAGTTGGAATGGGATTGATGGAACAGGGGACCAAACCGGACTCTCTGAATGTGGCTGACGTTGGAGGAGGACTGAGAAACCAAGGACAATGGCAATGAGCTTGATCTCTACAGCATGGACGGGCTCACTGTGAGCCTTGTCAGTCTGGTTGCTCACCTTCCTGGACTTAGGGGGAGTTGGGAGGACCTTGGACTTAACATAGTGAAGGGAACCCTGATGGCTCTTTGTCTTGGAGAGGGAGGGAATGGGGGTATGGGTGGAAGGGAGGGGAGGGAAGGGGGAGGAGGAGGGGAGGAGATGGAAATTTTTAATAAAAAATGAGAAAAAAATTAAGACCTATTTCAATAGCAACCATGAAGGAAGTTCAATCTTGTTTATGGAACTCTAATGATAATAAACATGGCTCCTACCAGTACCTCCACCATGAAACTAGACTCTCAGAAAGCTAAAAAACGCGGTGGATCCAGCTGTCAAAGCCATGGCTTTAATCCTAGCCATACCACTTAGCAAATTAAAAACTCATATGGTCAGAAAAAGAGAGGTATACAGTAAAGATAGATCAGACTAAAAAAATTCTAAAATGGTTTACAGTGTGTTTAAAAATATATGTAGGCTTGGGAGAGAAGAGAAAAAGAAAAAAGTTCTTATTTAAAAAAAGAGAGAGTAGTTGGGTGTGGTGGTGCATACCTTTAATCCCAGCACTTGGGAGGCAGAGGCAGGTGAATCTCTGTGAGTTTGAGGCCAGCCTAGTCTACAGAATGAGTTCTGGGACAGCCAAAGATACACAGAGAAACCTTGTCTCAAAAAATCAAACATTAAAAATAAAAGCTGGGATAGGGATTTTTCAAATACAACTCCCCTTGCTCCTGACCTGAGCAGATCCTTTGTGCTGTTCTCCTGACATTTCTTTGTACCTATGTTATTTATGCCACTACTGTCCTTCCTTCAGCCATTTGTCTCTTATTTTTCTACCTTTGCAAGTGAAAGGGAGAAGACCTTCATCTCCCAGCTAGTCCTTCTGGGCAAGCATCAGCAGCCCACTTGTGAGAAGTCACTTGACGCCATTTCCACCTCTTGTGCTTCTCCCTGGCAGGCAGCCCAAGTAGTAGAGGGGAGACTGAAGCATCAGAGAAGGCCAGTTACTGATTCATCTTTTCTCTGAGGGACCCCAGTGACTGGTCACAGCAAACCTTGTGCTGATTAGTTAGATAGGATACTGCCTCCACTTCTAGTGACTTCACTCAGGGTATTCTTGCCTTCCATCCAGTCTGGCCTCTGTAATCCATAAGAAATAGCCTGTAATTAGAAACTCAAACATCATTGGCTCTCAGATTGATTGAGAGATTCTGTCTCAATGTATGAGGTGGAGGAATGATCAAGAAAGAATCCAACATAACATTTATCTTTGTCTTCCATATGCAGGCCCAAGCATGTGCGCAGGAAAACATGCACAGGCACATATAAGCACACACATACACATACCGCATATATGCACACACCTCAGATATACACACATGCACACACACACATTCGCATGCACACCTTATATATGCACACATGCACACAAAGAAAGATGAACAAACAATAGTACATGAAGATCAAATGAATTTTCTAAGGTTAGAGGCCTGATGAGGTCACATTGTGGACTCCAACTTGTCTACATGGCCTTACCATCTCATCTCTTCTCCCCTGAGGCTGTCTATAGGGTTTCCACAAAACAAAAGTGGCCCCCAGCAGTAAAACCATGACTTAACATCTTAACTCTAAAGAAAACAGAAGAGGGAGAAGAGTGTGTCCTGGGCTGTTTGGATGGTTTGGAGAGGTTAGAGACTGCAGCTCGCTTTACCTATGCAGCATCTGTCATTAAACCAAGTTTAGCTTCCTATCAACATCTAAAAAATTATCCTCACCATAAGAGCATCTACCAAGGCTAGAAAGCTGGCTCATGTGGCAAAGTGCCTGCCTTTCAAGCACGATTAAGTGAATTCAGATCCACCACACCCATGTAAATGCCTGGTATCCTGAACAACACCTGTAACCTCAGAGCAGGGAGGAAACATGTAAGCTGCGTTCTGGAAGCTTTGTCACGTAAAGAAGCGACTCTCTTATGGGTCCAGGATCATATAACCAGGAAAGCATCTTATTTATACATTAACAGAATTCACTGAGCTATCATGAACTTCACCTGGAGATAGTTTAGCATATCATTAACTGTAGACCTATGCCAACCAGAACTCAAACTTCCTTTAAAATCTAAATGGAAAAAAATATATATCAGCTTCTCAGTGAACATGCAAATCATTTCTTCAAAGGGTGTCTGTATTCTTGATTTTATTTTTTCATGGAATTATAAACTTCCTGACTTTTGGGAGGAATTCAGTGGTCACCCATTCTGTGCAGCATTAGTGTGTTGGGACATCAAAGGAGAAAATGGAAAAAAAATCAGACTTTATTTCCAACAGGAAAATGACTGTGCACAACTATTCATAGTTCAAACATTTCCAAAAGTAATATTTAATATTTAAAGAAAATGCTAGTCAATGCATGCAGGTTCCTCATGCATTATTTACTGTGAAAAAAACAGACCATAAAAATATTAAAATGGAGAAAGGTCTCTATTCATAAAAGCATGGGACATTTTCCTAGTTTGTTTTATGATAATATCTTAGTGGATAGTGTGAGGTTGAAATAAATAGAATAACATGTCAAAATAAGACTTTATTAACGTCTAAACCCATGGAGTTTTGTGTACGTCTATGATACCATAGTATTGAAAAATCATACTGGCATTTAAACTCATCGCTGAGGTCAGACTCTCACTTGAGAAAAGCAGGCTTTCATTATAAAGTGGCAAATTACGGCAATGTCTCAGGTAATCTGAAGCCACACATGACTTTCTCATCTCTCAAGAAACTACCGAGCAGCAAATAAATTCCATACTTCAGAATGGGACATATATGAGACTGCAAATGATCCCAAGTTTAGAGTACATTCTAGAAAGAATCATGTTTCAATTTTATTCCTAGTAATTATCAGTACAATTTTCCCTGTTGAAACACCGTTGCCATGTTGCTTCGAAAAACAATGTTTACAAAACTCAATTGCCAAGGCAATCATAGAGCAGAGGGATAAACTATATAGATAATTGGAAAACAACTGAATGATTTATGCAAACTATCATCTATTAGTAGACTCTACCTCTTTGCGCCTAGACTCGGGCATCCCTTTTGTTTTGTTGATATCCTATCCTTTAAAATGCATCTTTTTGCTTCCTACTACATTCGCACTTCAACAGCTATGGAATTTAACCTGAGACAATACTTTGTTCTTCTTTGTCCAGGTTTAAAGGCTTTATCAGTGCCTCCCCCCACCTGCATCATCACCATCACCATCATTATCATCAACACCATCACCATCTGAAGATTCCAACATAGCTAGCCTAATGATACTCAAGTGAGCCTCATTATTTTCTTCCTTCCCTGGTAGAAGCTGCCTGCTAAGACATCCTATGCTAATGTGCTGCTTTATGACCGTGATTTTACTTAACCACGAAATCTAGAAGACGAGCGATGACCTAGGCTGCCACACTTTATTATGAAACATCTTGATGATCCATAGCTTCATGAAAGAGACATAAATTTTCAAGTTGCCCTTGAATTCTCGGCCAAGGAATGCTACCAACACGGTCTCTCCTTTCAGATGCCTCATTACAAACTTGCAGTTTGTGAGGCTCATGGCCTTATTTGAATTGATTTGGGAGACATAAAAGAAAAATGTGTATGTGCTACATATGAGAAATAGAAACACTTGATCTGTATTTTCACTCCGAGTGCTTCGTAAATGCTTGAGAAGGCCTAGGTTTATCCTTTTCTCCTTTCTTCTACTTCTGCCTTCCCTCCCTCTTTTATTTCTTTTTCCTTCGTGCCCCTCACTTTCCTTCCTACATTCCTCGATTTATTTAAAAATAATGTTGAAAAAAGAAAAAGACTAGCAATATTAGTTAAGAATAATCCTAAAAAAAATCCTGAAACTAATATGAGAACAAAAGCAAGCAAAAGTTCCTCCTCAAAACACCTTATAGGTTTTCGCTCAGAACCAAAAGGAATGATGTAAAACAGTTGCTAGGCAGCCTCTTCTTCACCTCATGAAAGGTTAGGACTATTTCATATTTACAGAGATGACATTGCAAAACTCTAAAAAGAATAGCTTTTAAATTTATAGCTGAAATTAGTTAATAATTAATATTTTAGATGCTTGTAATAATTTGTTTTATAAGAGTATATTCTGTGATATGGTATATTTCCTTTATTCCATGACCCTTTTGGCAGGTTGAATGATTTTTTAAAAATTTTCAACATTTTCTTCTCTTTACTTTAGCTGTAAAGTGTGGACCAAGTCTCTTGTAGAATATTGGCTAACATTTTCGTTTTCTAGAAAGATCTGTTTTCCTCCTCTTCCTTTGAGAAGGAGTACTTGAATTAAGTAGGGACACTACTGAAAAATAATTGTCTAATGTCTAAAAAGCCAACAGATAAACATTATTAACAACATTCATTCACAGACTATTATACAAGGATGTGTCTTCGTTCCTACAACTTGTGCATTTGTGATTTAGTTCTTGCTGTCTTTCCATTAGCCACAATAAATTATGGTGTTCTTCTCTTCATAATTCAGGGATTTCTATAGTTATTTTTCCTCTTTTATTTTGGGTAGAATTGAAATACATTTAATTTCTCTTCCTATGATTCTGGATTATATTATGCAATTTCAATGATCTTTCTTTGATTGTTCATTTTAGATATTCTGATAAGTGGAAAAATACAGGCATCATCTCCACACGAAATGAGAAGCCTGGGGGTTCAGGTTGATAAACAAGCCATGCTACTAAAGGAATATCATATTTCTTGTCCAGGTTCTTCTACACCCTTACCACTAGTCTCCTTTTCCTCCGTGACTCATTGTGAATTCATCTGTAACACTCTGTCATCTATTAATCTCTCAGTTCTCCTTCTGTTCCAAAGCTGTACACTGATTCAATCCCCTATCCCCAGACTGGGACTTCTCAGCTTGCACCGAATCAACTGTCCCATCTTTATCTGCCTCAGCTTTTGCTTTCTGATCTTCTTTAGTTTTATTTTGGTTTTCTATTAATTTTGTCTCAGAAAATGGATACCATATATTCCATATATTCTTGTAATTGAGACTGTACCTGCAAATGTTGATATTTCATTCTTGATACTCATTAAGATCTTTGCATTAAACCATACTGACTGAAGACAGTTACCCACTCTCTCAATGTTCTAAGTGTGCGTTCAGATTAGGGAAGAAACTCGGTCTGTTCTGGGATGTAGGTGGCAGTCTGAAAAGATATTGTACTGAAAATGTTGCTGTGATCTACATCACTAAAATTTAGATTGATCCTAGTAACAATAGACCATGCTGATTACTCTTGATTTCCACTGGACTTAATCTCTCCATTAACAACAGCAGGAAAGATCTTGAAGATTCTGAATTACTACAAAATAAAATGCTTAGTACAACAGTGATCAGGAGACATGGCTACCTATTGTTCAGCAGTGCTGCGTGAAACTGCAGGACGCTGGATGGCTCATTACAGTTCCCTGGTTACCTTGCCTTGAAGTAGGAGCTCCAAACATTAGAAGGTTGATACGGCAATAAAACAGAGCACCTAAAAAAAAGCTTGCTAGCATGTGTGCATTCACACGTGCAAGTGTGTATGTGTGTATGTGTGTGTGTGTGTGTACCTATGTATGTGTGAAACTCATGTTCCCATAGAGATATATGAAACTTGGAAGGTCACATGGGAATAAGGCGGTTATACACTGCAGGGCTCTCTGAGCAGGTCTGCAGTATCTCAATCAAGTTTCTGATAAACTCTGAATCAAACCGTCTCACTCCTAGACTTCATCTTAGGTCTTTATTGTCCTTAGTGAGTGAGAGTCCACATATTAATATAGAAAGATATTCATTTCATGCTTAGATAGGCATAATCTTAATCTGTATCTTGCCTCTTACCAAATCTGGTTTCCTGGGAAGATAATGGATCTTCTGTAAATAACAACATTCTCCACAATTTTGAAAATGCCAGCTATAGATTCATTTTCCTGTATCAGTTTTGTTTAATCAAGTTTCTTTCTCTACTTCCAACTTCTTAAAATCTAATTACAGTATTGTCTTGAGCTTATTGATGGTTCATCATGTCATCTAAGACCATCTACAAATGTCACAAAATTGTCAATAACTTATTCCTATAGGAGAAAGAAATCCTTCAGGTCATGTTGATTCTTAGGATGATGTTTTATTGTTACCTCTGTTTGCAAGTATCTCATTTTAAAAATTTCTTTTTCCCACTTATCTGGTGGGGATTGTTTCTCAAGCCCAAATGGAAGACATGCTTCCATGCTAGCACTTTCTTTCAGGTAAATATTGGCCCTGCCCATTTTTCTCTTATTTAACTGATAAGTAATCTTATTAAAATTCATCTATTTTAACACGTTTAAAATT
The DNA here is from genome assembly GCF_903992535.2 of Arvicola amphibius. Lineage (NCBI taxonomy): Eukaryota > Metazoa > Chordata > Mammalia > Rodentia > Cricetidae > Arvicola > Arvicola amphibius. The sequence continues at coordinate 53,083,263 of NC_052060.1, read as the reverse complement.
TAATTTTTTTTTTTTTTGGTTTTTCGAGACAGGGTTTCCCTGTGGTTTCTAGAGCCTGTCCTGGAACTAGCTCTTGTAGACCAGTCTGGCCTCGAACTCAGAGATCCGCCTGCCTCTGCCTCCCTAAAATTTAATTATAAGATTGATTTGGTTTAAAATATCTTTTAAAGGATACTAAGCTGAATCTCTTTGGTGTGCAAATGAATGTGTTGAATATTTGGACATAACATCCTTGTGAATTATATTAGTTTATCTTAATAAAAATACTTTGTGAAACATAAAACATTCTTACATAATTTCTATTATTATCCTGTGAAGATAATTAAGCACAAAAATGTGTTGAACTTAAAAGTAAAGAAACATGCCTTGGAAATAGCTCATTGTGTAAACCAATTTTCACAAAATAATAAAATCCTAAGTCCAAATTTCAGAACCCCAATAAAGCTAGACAACATAGCACACATCTGTAACCCTGGCACTCTTGTGAAGAGGTAGTGGGCAGAGACAAAAGGATTTCACAAGTAAACAGACCAGCTAGTCTGGCATATACAGATAAGCCATCATTCCAGAGACCCTGTCTGAAACAAGGTCGAAGGAGAAGGCCATCCAAAACTGCCCTCTGATTCCACATTCAGTCACATGAATGGTCACATGCTTCTACATGTAAACACACCCAGAGAATGAGGAGGGGGGAGAGAGAGGATAAAATGAACTAAACATTCCCTAGACAAATAAATATCTTCTTTAGATGCATTCTTTCTTCTTTAATTTATTCCTTAACACTTAATAATGTTTTCATAATAGATTTCACTTACTTTCACCAGATGTAAACTGAAAAGAAACAAGGAAACTTTCTAAAAATTGATAATATTATGAATACACCAATTACTGTATCACTCATTAGACTTTTCTGTATATATATGATATATGCAGGGCCGTTAAATTATGCACTGTTCATTATTAATTTTCCAGTATCATTTTAATTGGCATAACCTGTGTGAGTTTTATAAATTCCTTCATATGCAAAAATAATCAGAAATGGCAATTGAACTGAACTGACTGAGGGAGTTAAATGATTCAAGTAAGATGATATCACAAATGATTAAACTAAGGGTGTCTGGTCATCCTTACAAGCCAAGATAACCACCAAGAAGAACTGCTGCATGGTATTTTGTAAACTGCCTTTTTCTGACCAAATCAGCACTTGCCGTTTTTCACCTAAGTCGGACCTGCTTTCCATTTTTCCAAAGGAACAAACTTGATCATAGTTCATAAAGAAGCGATAAGGTATCATAACATCAAAGGATTCTTACCCTTCCAGTAAATTAATAACAAAAAATGAAAACCATACCAATTAGGTTTTCCTTGGAATATACCAGATTTAAAAAGAGGAAGCATGTTTAAAATTATTAGAGTCTATGACTTTAAGGAAAGTTTCTGTGAAACAATATTACTAAACTTTAGCAAGAGTAAAACTGACATACAAAGGAGAACTATCCAAAAATTTTTTGTGTGAGCCACCTCCTAAATGACAGGTGCCAAAACTGATTCACTGGCCTCAGTTATGACTTCTCATTTCACTATAACTTTTTAAAGCAAACCTCTATTTAATGATGCAATATGAAAAGAGCGCTTATATATAATAGCTCAGCTTGTCTGAGAAAGACCTGTGATTCACAGAGGCCGTTCTAGATGTGAGGAATTTGCTGAATTCACTCAACCATGCTCTTTTCTGTCATTTGTTCCCTTGCTTACCTGCAAACTCCATGTAGTCCCATAGAGTATGATAAGGAGTGAGTGGGTCTTGCTATCTGCCCTAAAATTATTATCATATCTTTGAAATAGAATTATTTTCTCCTTTAAGAATTTTGTTGTGACCAAAACAAGTATACTAAATTGCCATGACTGACTTGCCTCATGAGACATTGACAATAGCAGCCAATGTACATTCCATAGCTTGTCAGGTGCCAAATGAATATTTGAAATACATAATCTTAATTTTCACACCCACTCATAGTATTCAATGCTACTTTGAACATACATATATATATATATATATGAAAATTTAAAAATTCCAAATAACTAAGCAAAAATCTCAGTCCACAAGGTGAAGAGATAGGATTTGAATCTGTATCTAATTCTAATTTGCCCTATCCTGCTTTATGTTGTTTCATCCATGTGATGTTGTGAGATTCATTAGGGAAGCAATAACAGGAGAGTTGTATTTTACTCTGCGATGAAGCCAAGTCTGTGCTGTTTGATGATTTGTGAGCATCTCATCTCGTCAGCAAGTGTCAGCCTTTCACATCCAGAAACCTAGAAGTATCCAGAGATGTCATTTTGCTCTCCATCTCTGAGAATCAAATGGATGTGCACTGAACATATTTTGTTTTTATTCTCCACCTTTACCTGCTATTAGTATCTTAATTGGTGGTTTATTTATCAAGTTTAAAATATCAAAATAATTAATCATAATGAATCAGACATAGCATACAACAAAGTGTCTCATTGTCATTCTTTTTTCTTAATCCCTTCATTATCAGCTCAATTTTTCATTTAATTTTTTTTCATTTAAAATACAAGTCCCAATCGCCCCTCCGTCACCCTCTCCCTTCCTCCACCATTTTATCTCATCCTCCCCCCTTGTCTACTCCTCAGAGGGGGCAAGGCCTCCCCAGAGGTGGCAAGGCCTCTCCTGGGGAGTCAACAAAGTCCATTCACTCAGGACGAATCCTGGTTCCATTGCCAACCCTGTGTGACAAGTCTAGCCATTTGGGCAAGAAACTGTTCTTGCCTGGGCTGTTTGATGGTTAAAACCTTCCTTTTTATTTAGACAGAAAAGGGGAGATTCCCCTCTGTATGTGGGATTTCCCTCTGTATGCTATAAATACATTTCATTACTACTGATTAATAAAGACGTTGCTTCAGCCTATAGCAGGGCAGAATATAGCCAGGCTGAAAGAGATAAAGAGACAGAGGCAAAATCAGAGAAGCGCCACGTAGCTGCTGAAGGCAAGGACACTGGAATTTTACCGACCTTTTATGTGTCAGTGCCTACTAGTGCCTGTCATTTATCCAATTAGTACATAGCTGTTAACTCTTTAAACACTGCTCAAACTGCCCCACAGCTCAGAAAACCTTTCATTTTTCATTTGACAACCAAGCATTACCCATCTTTTAGGAGTCAAGTCTCCTAGTCTTGAGCTTCTGCCCACGTTCTTCAGACCTCTTCCCTTCCCTGATACCCAGGGCAGCTAGTTGAGCTAGACAGGTGGGGCAGCAGCTGTTTTACACAGGAGGATCCTCTTCCCTAGAACTCAGAAGTCTCACTAACAACTGCTCTTTAGACCAAACCTATCAAGATGTGACCTTGGAAAAATTGCTTGACTTCTTTGAATTTCAGATTTTTGTTCTGCATCATGGGAAGGATATTGGTGTTCTAAATATCATGATATTCCTACTAAAGCCACCCACACTATTGCTATTTATTTATATTTATTTCGGTGATACTGGGTCTTGTAGTACTTGGAGATTGAACCTAGAGATTCAAACAAGCTAGGTAAACATTACCACTGAGCTCCATTCCCAACCCCACTTCATGTTTAGTGAGGCAGGTCTCCTTATAGAAGCCAGAGAGGCATATAACCTCTCATTTCTCTGCCCCATTCTCTTAAGTAGTTGGTATTTTCAGGGCTACTTTATGCTTAATGAAATTCAAGGTTATCCTTCATGTTTAAACACATGGTCAGACAAACACAATGTAAAGAGAAAGTCACTGTTATTTCTGTTGTTACATATTGTGTAAAGCTATAGTTCAAATCTCTCTGCACTTACTATTGGCACTTCTAATAATGTGAACAAAGAAACCTACGTATGAGCCATTTTAGCTTCTTTGTGTTTTCCCAGAACATTAAAGGGGCATCAGGGGGACTCTGGTAAAATTAACACACTGTTGCTTATTCTATACACACTAGGCATAAATGAGAGAAATCACCATTCTACTAGTGAAAGCATGACATTGTTGAGCAAGGACATAATCTCGTAAAGCCAACATTTTCAACTCTTCCTTCAGTATCCATTAATGTCAGCATGTAATTTCATTCTACTGGTTTCGGAGAGTTTGCATACATGGAAATTAGCTGACTTTGTTATTTGGAAGTTTTCCAGCTGGGCTAATTCCGTAGTAGCCTTATTTTATCTCATCTCTACATTCTGTGGCACTGGATGCTTCGCGTTTAAACAATGGGCTGCAAAAGCTCCTCTTCGGAAGCGAGTGAGCAACGGAGAGATGAAAACTTGCTAATGCAGTTGGAACCACACACTGTGCAAGAGCAGCAAATTGTTTCCTTGGTGGTTTTGACAACATTGCCTCTGAACATAATTGAATGTCATTCGTTTATATGTTTGCAAATGAGGTCCCAGTGACATTACACCTGGGAATGTGCACACTCAGTCGTCTGTTTATGACAGTGGAGCCAGGCATATGGCCTGTGGACACGGTTTGGCCCCAGAGCTGTCGCGAAACCCTCATACCAGTGTTCAGCGGGTTGGCCCCGTCAGTGTGAATCTGTTCTGTCAGAAGCTGAGCCCCCTGTCAATAAAACAGGAAGCACAGCTTCCCCACTGCCAGCCCACCAAGCTGCTCTGCCCTGAGATGGCGAGAGTCCTTGCACTTACAAGAGAATGCCACATGCTATGTAAATAAAAGAATGGAGAGGCTTCAAGGAGAAGTGGAGGGTTGCTATGAAGCCTGAACAAAGGGAAACTTAGAAGAGATTTCTAAACAGAGAAACATTGAACATTGTTGCATAGAAATCATGACCATGGTTTCTTAACCCTTGCCCTGTTATAAAGAATGAATGTGCTATTGAAAAATTCTCTTTACCCCTAAAGCCTTAATTTCTTTCTCTTTAAAGAGGACTTAAACAACTATTTATTTATTTATTTGGCAGTTTTTGTCCAAGAGATATTTTCTGGTCTTTGTCAGACTTCATATTTTAAAAGTTATTCCTTTTTTATTCTTCTTTTATACAATACATTTGGACTGTGCCTTCTCCTTCCTCAACTCCTCCCAGCTCCCTTCCACCCCAGATCTACCTCTCCTCCACTTCTTTTAAGAAAACAGCAGGCCTGTCAGGGATATTATTTGAGCACAGCATAGAAACAGGCAACAGGTATTCTCTTTTATTTATTTTTAACCTTTCTTTTTATTTCTTCTTTGTGTCTTTAACATCATGCATCCCGATCTTACCCATCTCCTATTCCCTCACATCTCCCCTTTGCCCTGGAAACCCCCCCATAAAAATTTTTAAGAGAAATAAAAAGGGAAAAAAGGGAAAAGGAAGAAAAGAAAAATCTAGCCATGGAAGCTGCAGTGTGACACCATAAATCATGCATACATCTTTGCATGCAAAGGTTCATCACAAAGAACCTGGGTCTGGTTTGAGGTCTCTGGTCTCTGCTGCACCATCAGTGCTGGGCCCTCACTGGGACTCTTCCTGGACATCCCGTTGCTGCCCCGTGTCATGGAGATCCTGTAACCTAGCTTCACAGGACTGACCCCCACCCTCAACCCATGCTCTAGCAGATCACAGATGGGATGTGGGAATCCCCTCTGTATGCTGTGAATACCATTAATGAACAAAGAAACTGCTTTGGACCTATAGGACAGCAGAGGTGAGCTCATACATACCCCTGGTTCTGGGCTTGGGTAGTTGCAGAGTTGATCACTCTGCCAGCTCTCCCTCCCCTGTCATCACCACCAGGGTGAGTTCTCCAGCTCTGCCATGGCTAGTTCACCCCATGAAGCAATGAGCAAGGGGCATGGTCAGTTCTCAGGTTTTCATAACCTCAGGGCCAGCTCTAATGTGTTGCCCAGGAGAGGTGTGGCTGCCACTCTCCCAAGTGCTGTACCTGATGGGGGGGTCAGGGACAGCTCTCCTGCTCTTTTGACCTCAGGGCTGGCTCTCCCACCCGCCTCAGGCATTGATGGAGGGGTTCTCCCCTCCATGTTGCCATATCACAGATGAGTAGTGGGGACCCTCGCCCATGTCCACAACATCTGGGCTGGCTCACCCACATCTCTGCCAACAGGGTCAGCTCTGCTGTGTTGCCCAGATGAAGTCCAGGATCCACTTTCCTGAGTGCTGAAGCCAGTAAGGAGGAGGGTCAACTCCCTTGTCTGTCCCAGGTGGTGAGGGGGCAAAGGGTAAGGGGAGCATTGCTCCCCTGCCCACAGACCAGTAGTGGAGACAGCTCTCCCGTGCTCACAACTAAGGGATCATCTTACCCAACCCTCTGCAAACAGAATTGGCTCTCTGTTGTGCTGTCTGGGTGATATTTGGGCCTGTTCTCCAGAGTATTGCTGCTGGTGGGGACAGGGGCAGCTCTCCAGCCCTCCTGGGCAGCTCTCCTTCCTACCTCAGGGGTAAATGGGGGAGGGCAGGGCATTCCTTCCCCTCTCAGCGGCCATATGGCAGATGAGGACCAGGTCTCCCGTTTTCAAGTTTTAAGGACTGGTTCACCTGTGCTCTCCTGGACAGGGTCACCTCTGGCAGCTGTAGGGCCTGCATAGGGCTTGCTTTCCTGAGTCCAACAAAGCTATTCTTTAAAATCAAACAAACTGTTTAGTTTCTGATGATTACTAAAGACATTTCTGTTATATTTACCAAATCAAAGTTGTTGTTGAGCATGAATATTCACACCGTGGGTCAATATGATTCCAGCAACAGACCTGTTATTTGATAACACCTTGGGATGCTTAGTCACCCTCGACATGTTCAGCAATTGGTGGAGATGTGAATTTGTGTGTTCACTTTCTGCTTCCAATGAGTACTTAATCAACACTGCTCCACAAAGGCAATGTTAGGTCTCCAGGGAACAAAACCTAGTTTTCATCCATTGCCAAAGTGATAGAAAAACTGGCACAGAAAAGTCCAATTTAGCAAAAACAAAATGTGATACCTGAGCTACAAATCAAAGATAGGTTCCAGAGAAACAAAGTGATGATAATAAAGCCTTGTTTATGAAGATCTCACCTGAAAGATGAGATCTTCCTATATCCACCTAGAAAGTACTCTAAGGACCCAAGTCCCAGGGGACACAAGTTCTGTGACAAATCCCCAGACTCAATCCTTTTGGGTAAAGAAGTAATTGTCGATCTCAGTCTTGACATTTCACAGTGAATATTTTCCTAGTAAAGACAAGAAGAAGTTCCGAAGGCAAACACACACAACTATCGACTGTTTTCTCATACATCTGACAAAGGCATCTGCTTCCACATTTTTGTTTCTCTACCTCATCAGATCTTCTCTTCTGCCTGTTTTCACTATGAAATAACATTTTTAAATTTATTTCTAGTTATATTCCTTATATAGAACCACATATTTAATTATACAGAAACATAACAGATTATTCTTTACAGGAATAGCTATGGAAGTATCACATCTGCTTGTCCCTTCATCCCTATTTTCCCCAGAAGTGCATGTGTATAGAAATGATTGCTATGTTTTGGCATATTAGTACCAAAAATCCACAGTCTCCACTTAATTTTACTCTTTGGATTGTACTTTTTAGGTCTGAAGACAATGGTATTTATTCACCATTTTAACATAATTTAGAATAATTTCCTTGCCCTACCAATTATCTGTATTCTTTCCATTGCAACATTAACAGAAGCTATAGTAAAATTCATTAATAAAAACATTGCATCTACTGGAAATCTCTGTTATTCTTTGTCTACATATTTTGCTACAATGAAAAGTTATAAAGTACCTAATCTTGACTCTGAGAAACCATAATAGCTTAAAGTGCTTTCTGAATCACCAAAAATTAAATTACATACAGCATAATCTTATTGTTCAATACATTTGATTGCATTCTAATTATATAAAAATCACGCAGATCCACAAATGCTAAGAATATTGAACTATATACTCTAGATTATAAGGCAATTTCAATTTAAATGGTTTAAATTTATTTATCAAGATACATATTTTAAAATAATAATAAAAACATTAAGTTCGAAGTGTCTCTGTGTTTCTGGGGCACAGACAAGGCTATGGCAGTACAGAGCGGCGCTAGAGGGCTGGCAGCATCATGCTAACACCACCCAGGTGATATCATCAGTCAGAACAACGGGGCTCCACATGCCCCTTGCCTTTGTGTTTAACTCTAAAAACTATCTAGTTGGCTACATCACAACTGTTTCATTCTTATGCTAGGCTAGAACAAATTAAATTTATTATGGCCTTATGTTTTCTGGTCTGTTATATCTCAGTGCTCACACGGAGTTCTCAGAATACAAGATTAGGGCTTTCAAATTAGAGTTTAAAAATCTTCTTCGAACCTGGGGAAATTAATTTTATGAATGATTTAAACATCTGCATTCCAAAAAGACACCTACTTTCTCACAGTAAATATATGTCCTTAGAATAATTTGAAGAGCCTTTTAAAATTTATAAAAAAAAATCAGTAAAGTCTACCAATAAAAACAGACAAAATATTCAGGCGATTCAAAGTAGGTTAAGATATCAAAATATAAATGCCATTTGAAATAGAGTCTTGCACTAAATTTGGGATTTTAGCATTTTGACACTGATAAATAGTGCTGCAGGGTTCCTCAATCAGAAGGGAACACCTGGTAGTGAGGCTCAAATACCTGAATTAAAAAGTAGTTTTGATATTTCAGTTATTAGATTAAAATCAGAAACCTTTAAACACACAGTAATTTATGTAGGCTTCATTGTGTGGGGGACTTTTAAAGCATAAATCGACTCAGTTTGATTCTTGAAAGCTTCTAAATTGAAAACTTTAAGTGTCTGTGCCTTGGCCACAAGGTGCAATTTTATTCCATATCAAATAGAGAAGTCAAAAAGTAGACTATGATATCATGCTGTTAAGACATAATGAGAATATTTAACAATTCTTTTAAATAAACTCTTAAATGGAAATATTCATAGATGATAAAAAATATTCTGACGGTTTGGTTTGACCTTTCCAGTCACATAAAGGAGAAGAGTCCAATTCATTATTCATCCAGGTATTGCCTATTATAAAATAATAGTGGCTCTGAGCTTTCTGTATCACCATTAGGAAGATCTGCATGCAGCCTGCTCTCTATAATGTAAATGAGAATGTACAAAAATCAGTGAGTTGATTAACCTAGATGATATACAGGACAAGAAAACAGGTCTTAGATGAAGGAAAATGAAGACATTGCAAGAATATTTATGAGGTTGGGGAGATGGTTGAGACAGGTAAGTGCCTGCTGTGTGAGCACAGGGACCTGAGTTCCGATCCTCGGCAACCCCTGTAAATTCCAGACATGATGGTGTGTATTGGGAAGTGGTGGGGTCTGGCTGTGTAGAAACAGGTTCAGTAGGAGGAGGACAAGCTAATCTAGCCAATCAGTGACTTCTGCAGTCAGTGAGTATTCTTGTCTCAAAAAAGTAGAGAAAACAGTAGAAGATACTCAAGGACATTCTTTGGCCAGTACATGTTGTATTATTATTGTTGTTGTTGTTGTTATTATTTATAGCATCATCATCATTATTTGAAAGTATTAGATATAAAGAATTCCCCTCACTTACATTAAGGTTTAAAAATGTTTTAGATCAAAACATGTTATACATCTATAAATAATGTAAAAAGTATCTCCAAATTCAGGTTCTTTGAAAAAAATTAAGCATAAACTTCTACTTGAAAGTCCTTTTCAGATGGCCACATGAAATATTTACTAGAGATCAGAGGGAGAATCTCCTCTTAAGTCAAAAGATTTTATTTGCAATTTGAACTTTCCAAATATGATAAAACTATACATACATTTATTTTACTGAAATTGAGGTTTCAAATCCAAGCAATGCCCTGCTAATGCCCTGGGTAGCAGGGCATAGCGCTGACGAGAGAGCTGTATCAGTCTGAATTGAAAAGACACTGGAAATGGCCAGACAAAAGGAGACAAGTGACTTGAATATTTTAAGTGAATTCTGAAACAGGGTCTTACTGTAATGTGTGTACATTTAAAACAGGTTCAGAGAGCATGAGTAAAAATAGTCAAATTTCAAATATTTTCCACTGCTTTCTAGGCTCAATTCTTTCTCTGACTATAAGAAAGGTGGCATGCCAGCTCTCTGACTGGTAGGACGCACCTCTCCAGAGACCTGGGGCAAGGTCTGAAACTCACGAAGCCAACTTCAGGTGGCTTTTTCTCTGCTTCCGTGTGTGTTACAATGCATTGCCCTAAGCCACAGGTCTCTAATTTTGTATCTTTTGAGAATGTATATTTTCTTACTTTGTATAAAATGAAATGATAAAATCAAAAAATACATTCCAACTGTGTTCGCATCTCAGACTCTTAAGCCGCCATGGAGTGTTTCAGTATAAGCCAATCACAGGAAGAGACATCCCAACTGACAGACAGCAGGGAATGCTTCCTGTGACATGTGGAATTCCCTACACTTTTGAATTGTGTAAGAATCCCATACAGCGCATGAGAGCCAGTGCTGCGGCGACAGTCTGAAAAGCAAATAAAATTTTAAGGTCACTTGTATTTGAGTGATGCAACAGTACAGTAAAATTCATTGGAAAAAATAAACAAAAGACAACTGAAAGTCAAAATCAATTAGAAGATATGTTGGCTGCTCTATGCTGTGTGCAGAATTCTACACAGTATTTATATATGGCACACAGCCTAAAATTAGATCAGAAAAACTCAAGTAAAAAATAGACAATTTTCCAACGTATTTCCAGGGAGTTTTCATTCTTTATCTAAGCATATATTGTGCTGCATAACTTCTCTAGGCATGAATGCTTTCCTTTCATGATGTCCATGAAGGAAAAGAAGGAAAGCAATGGTTTCTTATACAATAAACCAGTTGCATGAATGTGTTATTTTTGAAATTTTATGACCCAAGCTCTCCTTGAGAGAAAGAAAATGCTGAGATACATTAAAGCAGCTACGGTTTCAATGAAGTCAGAAAAGTTTACAAAGTAAAAATTTCTGCTTTCTCATTCTGCCTGTTTACTCCCTTACTAGCCTCCAAACAAATTTGCTCGGTTTCTTTCCAGCTGCCCCCTTTCCCTAGCCAGACTAAAGCATTGCAACCAACACGGAGAATGGCCGGTCACTCTTCTTGCCCACGCATGGACATCATCACCGGGATCTTCCCAAAAGTGCTAACTGCTAAAACTTGCCTTATGCAGATCTGAGCTCTGTACAAAGAGACACTTTTTAAAAATCTATTTTGTTTCAGCTTATTATGTAAACAATATTGAAAAGATGCCACAGATAGTGAAATTGGAACTTAATATGCTGTCCTTCTGGGTGACTTCATGCCTTTTTAAAAAATTTCTTCATTAATTAAGTCTTCTTATCAAAATGTGACCTTTGAACCTCTGGAGCTCACTTACAGGGCTTCAGCATCACCGACTGATTGTAAATTGAGAAAAACAAAACACCACCGTAATTTCTAATTGTATCCTTTAAGTATTTTTTACAAAATACAAAGTACACTGTGAAGATGTGCTTTATAAGTATTCTCTACATTTATGTATTTCTTGTGGGACTCAAAATATTTAAATCACTTTCAAAATATTATTTCAGAAAGCGGGTTTGGAGTAGCACCAGGAATTCCATCTAAAAATACAAAAATGGAAGAAAACTGCTAAATGGAAAACGTGTTGAAAAGATTGGTGGGTAGTCGGCTGGAAATATTTCAAGGATGAAACGTAGAGGGAGTGGTTAGGAAAATCAGCTCATATAATTCCATGAGATTCCTTGGGAGCGACTGCGGGTTCATTAAAACAAATGGAAAGGAAGAGAGAATTAGATCTATGCTACCATCTGTAGGATAAGGTGTAATTATGAAAGTCAAAGTAGAAAGGTCAAGGGGGAGAATTAAAGAACAACAGCAGCAGCAACAACAAAGTAAAAACAGTTCCATCCTTGGGAAACAAAGCACAGTGGTTTGGGCAATATTTCTTATAATACTGCCATTCGGAGATATTGAGCATTCAGTAGCGCTGAAGCCTGGAAACCAGGTGGTGTGGATTCCAAACCCTGTGAAGTCTGGAGAAGAATCACCAGGTGTGTTAAAGACCATCACATGAGTGAGGCTGGATGTAGGAACTCACGTGATTTTTGCATCATCACTTAGGCAGATTTGTATTTTTGAAAGGTCAGTCTTGCTGCCGTCTGTAAAACTGCCTGAAGGATAATCAAGTTTGAAAATAAAGTGTCTACTTCAAAATCTTTCCCAGTGGTCTCCATGGCTCCAGTTCAGGGTGCAGGTGAGCGGCAAGTGGGAGGAAGGAACAGGCATATCTGAAAGACGTTAAGGAAGTTGATCAGCAGAGTATGTGGTGAACCCCAGGAGCTAAGGGAAAGCGAGATTCAGGGTGGTATTTCCCTGTCTGGCCAGGATGCCACCCTCGGAACTCATCAATGATAGTTTCAGCTGCGTAACTGTCAAGCTAATATTTCCTATGGGATATATGCCTAACCAGTGGCAGTGGGAATACGGAGCTAGACAGAAATGAAGATGACTGTTCTAATAGCTCTGAGAAAAAAAGGAAGCAGCCGTGATTTGGGGAAACACTGTAAGATACATGTAGGCATGGGAAGTAACTGAGTAACTGTGCAAGGTTTGATTTAGAAGAGACAGTCCTCAGAGTGAGAAGTTAAGCCCATGGATTCAGAAGAGTGAATCCTCTTAATGGTAAGTGCCCAAGTGACCATCGAGTGGTTTGTTGGGTTGGAGATGAGGTGAAAACCTGTAGGAAAGAAACATTAACAGTTCAACCCCTAACATGGCTCTCTGGGAATAGCTGCAGTGAATATCTCTGTGTGAGGAGGGAGACACGCCCAGATGCTCACTATGGTAGCCTGTAAGAGCAAAGTGGTTAAGGTGGCCACAGGTAGCTGTGGGGAGACTGGTGCTCTCAAAGCGAAGAGACAGACAAATCAACAAAGAGGTCCAAGCCCCTAATACTGAACTGTTGAAAGCAAAATCATGAACTTGATTTATAACAAATTCAATTAGCATATTTATTTGTTGGGAGCAGTGAGACCCCAGATCCTGAATTTCTTGTAATCCCCTGATCTGAGTGCCTACAGCTGCTCTGAGCACGAGACCTTCAGGAGTTCCTGATGGCAGAGTGGTTTCTGGTGGGTTTGGCTGTGGCGTGGCTATCTCTTTATAATCTGCCCCTGAACACAATAAAGGGGGTATTCTTGGGGAATTCAAGGATGACCCGTGTCGCTGTCTCTCTGTCTGTGTGTGTCTGTGTATTTTAACCTCCAGCCCCTTGCCCAAAGCTCGGTAACTGGGTTCAAGCACACGGAGCGCAGACACGGGGGCGCTGTGCGTGGCATTTATTCACCACTTTTGTGTTAAGCTGAAGTACAAAATGCTGACACTGGTTAAACTAAAATATTTCTCTAGACAAGGACTAATAAAACTGGACCAAAGGCTTGGGGGACCTGGGAGATGTAAAACCTGATCTAACTGTAGAAGATGAAGTAAAATATAAACTAGAGGAGCTATACTACCTATTAATAAAATATTTAATAGGCTTGGATTCAAAACCTGACTAAGTCTGGCTGTGAGCCCTTGTTCTACTCAATTAGGCTTTCTAGCCATGAACGTTCTCATTTGTGTTGTAAGAATATTAATAGTCTTTCTTACAAAATGTAAGCAATTTAAAAGCTTTTGTCTTATAGTAATTGGTTGAAGTTAAAGCACTAAAAATATTAATCATCAAGATGACAAAGATTATAGAATGTAGAAATCATAAGCAGAGAAGGGATTTCAGTCTTAAAAAAAGAAATTAAACATAATAGAAAAGGTAATTATGACATGTCAAATCTTAGCAAATGTTGTCATCAGAACAGATTAAATGGTGGAAGCCATTAGTTGAAGCAGCACTTGGGCTGTTGTCTGCTTTTGTTTATCTTTTCCCATTTATTAGAACAGAGAAGTTTTCTCTCCTGCCCAATTGAATTTGGATGTGGTCAGTGATAAGTTCTGGCCAATAAAACGTGAGTGGAAGGAGCTATTGAGAAAAGCATTTAATTTCATGGGCTCAAGTATCCAGTTCCTTGATCTTCCTGTCCTGGGAAACCTCTAAAACTGTGGTTGACTTGGAACCAAACGCTGTTAAAACATTCAATTAAGCTGGCTGCTTCAGCTAAAGATCCCTAATGCAGCTTCACTGAACACAAACAGTAACCATAATGGGTGCCATTTGTTGCTTTAACATACTTTAAACTGTATTACCTGGTAGCGTTTTCTATTACAAACGAGACAATAACAAGAGGTGGAGAGTTCATCTTCTCTCTAAACCTGGATTATCCATGTTTGACATATGTTGATATATCAAAAAGAAAACAGTAACATTAAGATTGTATATAATAAATCATTATCTAATTTTGTCCTAATGAATATTGATGAAATGGTACATTTAATTATTCATGAGTTTTCAAATATGTGTGTATATATTAGGGTTTTTAAATACATTTATGTGGGTACAAGCTTATGTATATATAAACATATAGACACACACTGGCACATGCAAGGCATGGTGGTACATGTAACCACCATGTAATCAAGAACAGTCTCAGGTGTCTATCCTTGCATCCCACCTTGTTTGAGAAAAGGTCTGTGGTTTGTTGCTGTGTACTCCAGGCTATCTGGGTGACTCACCTTTCTGCAGGGACACTGGGATTACAGATGCCACTGTCATGGTCAGCACAGGTTCTGGGGATTTGAACTCAGGTCCTCATGTTTGCCCACCAAGTGTTTTAATCACTGAGTTATCTCTTCAGCCATTAAAATTTTTTTTTAAACTTTCAGTGTTATGCCCTTTTCCCTTGTGTCTCCTCAATCAGCACTCACGAACTCCAGGAAACCATGAAGTGTATTTACCTAAGCTTAAAACAAAGGATCTACTGAAAATGGCAATGCCTTGTGTGCACTTAAAAGGATGGTGAGAGGCACAATTGGGAGTGGAAATAAAATGATCTTCACAGAATTCAGTGTTCTTAGCATGTGGCTTGATGGAGAGTTCTTCTCTGCTAGACAAAAGAGAATTTCTGGAGGAAGTCTGAAGGAATGATGAGATAAATAAGAGCAGAGATCCAGAAAAGAATAAGTTTCAAGAAACAAATTGAGACTAGAAACTAGTATGTCACAAGGATGATGAAGATGCCAGAAGTGGAGCCTCCATTCTGAGACCTAGGCTTCTATGGTATGAACTTCAGGAAATGAAGAGTGTCACTTTGATACTGTGTAGTAGACAGCACCAAAGCCTCTGTAGCGGAGGGAGCCTTCCTGCAGGAATGCTTGCATGGTTTTCTGATTCTACACTAAAGATCTAGCCAGAGAGCTTACTTTTCAATCTGTAGCAGCATCTGAGTCTCGGGTCAGCCCCTGGCACAGAGTAGCTCTGTACTGAAAATGAGCAAGCAGAGAAATACCACGGAAATTCTATGTGCTTCTCAGAGATGAGAGGCTCCCAGAGAAGGGAGAGTTTAGGAAGGCTGAGTGTCTCCGTTCACCACCCATCGCAAGAGGGAAACCCTTGAACTGCTAATTGGCTCACTTAATCTTCACTGCTTGAAACACTCCCACTCCTTCCTCTCTCTTTTGAATAGAAAAATCTTAAAGCACCTCAGGCTATGAGATAAAATGACCTATGACACTGTAATAGTGTAAAGCCTGATCTCTCCGGCTGACCTCTTACTCCTCCCATCTCAGTAGAGCCAACGGAGTCATCACTCGATCTCCATGCTTCCTCCTAGGAGTAGACGATTTCACACACCCAAGTGCCTCCTCCAAGAATGCTCTCCCCTCCCATTTTTTTTTTTTTTAGATAAATTCGCTTCTCATCTCTCTACCACATCTTACAATTCACTTTTCACGGAGTCTTATAGAATCAAATTCTCTTGCAGAGGGTTAGGTAGCACTTACTGTTTTTCCTTGTAGCCACTGTCAGAGAAATTGTTATTAACAGATCTCTCTTGTCCTTGATAGGTACTAAACTCCAAGAAGGCAAGACACCACATATTAAAATAGAGCTAGCTTCACCAATGCTCAGTCACGTGTTAATCAGACCAAAGACTTCTCGTGCATTTGGTTGGTTGGATGAATTAAACCGGTAGAATAGGACGATGTGCAAATGGACCAGTGTACTTGCTGAGTATCCATCAAAGCTTTGAATAAACGTAAAGGTATTGGGTCAGGGGTTAATGGTAGAAGTTGTCTTTAAAATCTTACAAAGTGTATACAGGATGATGCTAGCATCTGCAGGCGCTAAAACTACTTTAACGGCAACTCTCATGGGAATTTCATCATGCTGATGGCACAGATATGACAATGTGCTTTTTGGTTGGTAGACTTGAACTTTCAGGAACTGTGAAGGTTTTGGTAACTTCAGGCTTAATTAAGATTTTAGATGATATAACATCCTGAATATTTGCACTGTTTCTCACTGAGCCCTCAGTACATAGAGAACATTTTTGCTGTCTATACTTTGTATAGCTCTAGAATTCTTTCCTTCCCCATAGATATGGATAATAAAAACTTTCTAATGATTTGGAATACTGTGATGCCTCGTGTTCTTTTGCTAATCAATTATTGTTAGAAGTGAGAGTATAAGTTGGAAAGATAGGGCAAGATGCATCAAATGACCCATTATACAAGAGAAACAGTTTCATATTAAAATATCAAATATCTTTCTGGGGTTGTTTTGTGTGTGCCAGTTTGCATACACCATAAAGAGAGAGAACAATAAGGGAAAATGCAGTGCTGCTTTTACTATAATTAGAATTAACCTTCTGTGAATCATGTAAAGCTATTTATAAAGTCTAATTACATCAATATCTAAATCATTTCATCCAGGTTTCATAATGGGAGTCGATGCTCAGAACTTAAGCGTGAGTGGCTTATGTTCTATAGATATGGGCTCTAATCAACAAGGAGGTGCATATTTTAAGACAAAACATTAAGAGTTATTTTTAAAAAATTGCTTACAAAAATCAAGCACTTTAGCTTTTCAAGAGAATATTTCTAATATGATTTTTAAAAAACAAAAACAAAGAGTGACTGTCCTAATGAAGCATTCAAATAAAGATGGCAATATATGTTCACTGAAAGTGATGGTTTTCTTATTAGGGAAATATTTAATACAAAATATATATTAGTGAATGTGTCGAGTTTTGCAATATAGGAATCCTTGAGGACTCAATAATCAGAATAGGGCCTCAAGCTGTGAAATATTTTAAACATATTCAGTACTTTTCTTACACTTAAAAATATTTCTGGATTTTGCATCCGGCGTAAGTGAATGGTAGTAAATTTATTTACATCAAGGTTGTGTGGCATGCATGTTATTATCATTCATTTTGCCTACTTTGAAAACCACTTGTTTTCTTCTAAAACCAACCTAAAAATCTTAAAAAAACACAGACAGAAAACCATTGGTGTACTAGGCACAGTAGTAACTGTTCTTTGTGTTAGGACTAACCTCTTTCCTGGTTCCAAAGATCATGTTCCTGATTATGTACTTCTAAAAAATCTCACTTCTGAAATTTTCACTTCTGAAAAGTTACAGGGTAAGTTGTTTGGACGAGTGACTTATTTAAGAAATATTCTGCAAGGTAACCAAGAAAGGAACAACTTTAACTGCTAAACTATCATATTCTCAGGTCTTACAAGTGATGAACCTCTCTCAGGAGACCATGAATTTCCAAGGCAGCCAAAGTTCACTTCTGTGAGATATAGAACAAAGCAAAATGCTATGAATATGAGAAGAGATTTGTGGGGAAGAAGTAGACCATCAAAGGTTAGAGGGAAATATGGTGATTTCCTTATATTTATCCCATAAATAAATGTATATAATTGTCAAGGGGAAACACTTGTAATTTGAAAGGGTTTGTGAGATTTGAGGCCAGTTTGGACATAATGAACCACAACAAAATTAATTGTAGGACCCTCTTCTGATTATTTTTAGGGTTTGAGTTATCAAGGACAACAATATTCTTAAGCACGTCATACTCAATATCCTCTCTGAAATGATGATTTTCATTTTGTTACACTATTATGATGTGGTTGTATCTTAAGGATATTAATCTCAATAACAGGATAATTCCCATATGAGTTCCTAACCAAATGTGTTATGGTACTGATAGGAGGATGTGAGCTACTTGGATCTCTTTGAGTAGTGTATGTCATTCTCTCTCTCTCTCTCTCTCTCTCTCTCTCTCTCTCTCTCTCTCTCTCTCTCTCTCTCTCTCTCTCTCTCTCTCTCTCTCTCTCTCTCTCTCTCTCTCTCTCTCTCTCTCTGTGTGTGTGTGTGTCTGTCAGTCTGTCTTTGTCTCTTTCTCTCTCTTTCTCTGTCTCCCATGATAAGACAAACAAACAACTGTGTTATAGAACACAAATCCACTATGATGCTTTTCTTCACCATGGGTCCAACAGCAAGGTAACCAGTAACCACAGACTAAAACTTCTAAAATCATAATCCAAAATTAACCCTTTCCCCTTTAAATTTATAACATTTATTGAATATTTGATGTGGGCCAGTGACCCTTATATATGTTACATAAAATTTTATAAAAAACTTTGTATTATGTTATCTATACAATATATACTGTATATATTATAAATATATTATATATAATATAAAGTCAAAACTGTCCTGTTGGGGTAACAATAAATACAATACAATCTAATGATATAATGAAGCTCCAGTCTTAGATAACAGAATTCTAGAAATACACTTTAACTTTAGGTTGCAACTTTGTCCTTGGTGGAAAAATCATCCCAGAGGACAGCCATGATTCATGGCTTGTTAAAGCCATTAATATTTATTCTGTTCTTTAGGGAAAAACCTTGTGCAGGAGAAATTCCCAGGAATCCACAAGGATGACCCAGCTAAGACTCCTAGCAATCATGGAAGGCTGCCTGAAGTGGTCTCCTGTAATCAGATTGGTGACTACTTTAATTGTCATCCAAGAACCTCCACTCAGTAACTGATAGAAGCAGATTCAGAGATCCTCATCCAAGCACTGGGCTGAGCTCCAGGAGTCCAGTCAAAGAGAGAGAAAATGGCAGTCAAGATCATGATGGGGAAACCCACAGAGATAGCTGTCCTGAGCTCCTGGGAGCTTATGGACTCTGGACTGACAGGGGAGTCAGCTTGGGACCAAACTAGGCCCTCTGCAAGTGGATGATAGTTGTGTGGCTTGGTCTATTTGTGAGGCCCCTAGCAGTGGGATCAAGATCTGTCCCTGGCTCATAAACTAGCATTTTGGAACCCTACGGCAAGATGCCTTGCTCAGCCTTGATGCAACTGGGAGGGCCTTAGTCCTGCCTCAACTTGATGTGCCAGGTTTTGGTCACTCCCTGTGGGAGGCCTTACACTTTCTGAGGAGTGAATTGGAGGGGGACAGGAGTGGAAGAAGAAATGGAAGGAGTGAGAGGAGGTAAGGGAGAAGGAATTGTGGTTGGTATGGAAAATAAATTTAAAAATTTAAAATAGAAAAATGTACTCGTCCCATTATTACCACTAAGCCAGGAGCTCTGATGGGAAGAATTGCACCATAGATCAGCGTAGTACAAGTACATTGTTTTATAAAAAGAGATGAAATGAAGCATTATCTATGCTTTTGCAAGAACCGATGAGCTTGTACAATCTAAGTAAAAAAGATGCATGTCATCACGGTCAGACTCTCTGATAGAAACGCATGAAAACAATGAATAACTCTCCAGGTACCGTGCATGCTGCACACGTTTTATTCTCCTGGAGACCTTCAGAACACATATGAAACATGGGGCTCTGAAAACATTAAAAACATCCCAGCATGATGAAGGTAGAAGAGTTCCAAGAAGGCGCTTTTAAAATTTTCAATAGAAAGCATTTGAGAAGCTAAATTCAGACATTCTTAATTCTCTATTGTGTGTGTGTGTGTGTGTGTGAGAGAGAGAGAGAGAGAGAGAGAGAGAGAGACTGCACTTGCGTGTGTGTGCATATGCATGTGTGTGTGTGTGTGTGTGTGTGTGTGTGTGTGTGTGTGTGATTCACAGTGATATAGATGACACCTTGATTTTATTAAGGAACTTTAGACCTGTGATATCAATTCCCTTTCAACACTTGGGCCTTCTGACCCTGATGTGTCAACATCATGCAGTGGAGACAAAGGCACCAGAGACTTCATCTGGATTCATGAATATGTGAACATGCAAAACTGTGCCCTATTCCTCTTTATAACTGAGAGGAAAACGTGTCTACGCCGAGACTTCATAATTATCTGAGGTGCTTTTTGCATTAGTTAGAATTAAAGGAGAATTATTGGCTTAAATGAGCCTGTTGAGGGAAGCCAACATGAGTTCAGCACCATTCTCTAGTGGAGGCACAGGAAGCAGGCATCCAAACTCTAAGCATCAACAATTTTACATACAGTATGCTTTGCTATAACTCGCTGATGTCAGACAACAGAGGAAATACTGTCAAACCTTTAGAAAGTTAAATTAAAAATATCATGTTTTAAAAATAATACTAATTCTTTCCATGGTTAAAGGTAGTTTTTTTTTTTAAAAGATCTAGTAAGTAAGGAGGTCATATCTAAAAAAAATACATACATACATAAATACACATATCCATCCACTGTACATGTAACAGCAGCTAATTTATAATCAGGCCATGAAATAAAAGAAAGTAGGGAGTGTTATCTGAGAGGCTTTTAAGGAACAAAAGGAAAGGAGACAATGATGCAATTATATTATAATACCCAAAATAAAAGAAGTTAAAAATAGTTTAAGTTTCTGAAAGCATTTCAGAAAATGATTTTGGATTAAATGATGCTATGACAATACCACAATTGGTAAAGAAGGTGCTAGAGTTCTCTGTACACCTCAACAGGAAGTACTTACTAAGCATCATATATGGACAGTAGTGTGTTAATTTGCATATATAAAACATTAAGAAAGCTTAGGGAAGATTCAAATTTTTTAATCTAGAAGACAGTGAGTTCAAACTACAAGTGAAGGCCTGTCAGTTTTCTTCATTTGTCACCCACATAGTTCAAAGACAGTGAGGTTTTTGTTTTGTTTTGTTTTTTGTTTGAAGAGAAAAATAATGAAGTATTTTTTTATTGGTTGTTGTGAATTGATCCCGGGTCCTCTGAAAGAACAGTCAATGCTCTTAACCACTGAGCCAACTCTTCAGCCCCCTAAATAATTATGTATTCACTCATCAGTGGTTATTAATTGTAAAGGATAACCAGGTACAATCCACAGACTCAGAGAGACTAGATAACAAGGAGGATCCAAAGGAGGACACGCCTATTTCTCTGGGAACTGAGAAATAGAATAAATCTCTTAGGTGGACTGGGGGAAGGTGGGGATGGGAACTTGAAGGATCTGTTTGGGGGTGGGTAGAGAAGGAAAACACTGAAAGAGACAACTTTAAAGGGGGTGCTTTTCATGGACAGGTAGAAACGGAACTCCCCTGAGTCTACAAGGATGACCCCAGCTAAGATACCTAACAATAGTGGATAGGTATCCTGTGATCAGATTGCTGAGTAACTGAATTGTCATCAGAGAGCCTTCATCCAATAACTAACTGATGGAAACAGAGACCCACAAGCAAATGTTGGGTCAAGCTCAGGCAATCCTGCTGAAGGGAAGGAGGAAGAATCCTAAGAGTCAGAAGGGTCAAGGACTGTAGTAAGAGGCCAGTTGTTTGTTTTCCTGTTCACCCAAACTCCCAAAATAATCACAAAGAAACTATATTACTTACATTACTGCTTGAGCAATCACTTAAGTGTATTGCTAGCTAACTCTTACATCTAGCATTAACTCATTTCCAGGTTTTATATTTTACCACGAGGCTGGTGACCTACATCAAGGTTCTGTCTCTGGCAGCAGCTTCATGGCTTCTCCTTAACTCCATCCCCTTTCTTCCAGCATTTAGTTTAGTTTTCCCCATTTAGCTCTACTCTACCCTATCACAGGCCTAAGACAGTTTCTTTATTAACCAATGATATTCACAGCATACAGAGGGGGCATCCTACATCAAAGAACATCACATGAAAACCCACAGAAACAACTAATCTCACTAATAGGAACTGACAGAGTCTGAACTGACAACCAGGGAATCTGGATGGGACTGACCTAAGACCTATACATTTATGTGACAGTTGTGTTGCTTGGTCTATTTGTGGGACTCCTAACAATGCAAGCAGTGACAGTTCTTAATGTTTTTGTTTGCTCTTAGGAACCTATTACTTATACTGGATTGCCTTGTTTTGCCTAAATACAAGGGGAGACACTTAGTCTAATGGCAACTTGATATGCCTTGCTTTGTTGATACTTATGGGAGGCCTGCCCCTTTCTGAACAGAAACAGAGGAGGACTAGATTGGGGGTGGGTTGATAAAGGGAATGAGAAGAGAGGAGAAAAGAAAAACTGTGGTTGGGATATAAAATAAATAAATAAGTTTAATTTTAATAAGGAAATATAAATAAATTATCCAAATAAAAATAAAGACAAACAGTATGTTTTCTAACCACCAAATGAAATAGATATATGCATAATGCATACTTAATTTGTTTACTTTTAGTTGAAGTATGACTAGAAAAATTATTACACTAAAAAAGACAGTGATAGAACTGTAATCTATTCAGTTATAGAGTATATGTTGTTGAATAACCAGTGTTATACTTTATTTTTTGTTTTGCCTCCATTAAATAGAAGCAGAATCTTTTATGGAGGAGAAATTCCACTTTGAGTAGTTTTGCTCTCTTTGAACAAGCACTATGTATTTTATTTTATTTTATTCATTGAGTTTATTGAGCTATACATTTTTCTCCGCTCCCCTCCCTTTGTTTTAATAAAGGTCTTACCATGCCAAATCAGCCTCTTCAGGGTTTATCCCATTTTCCATTTTGATCTTCACTTATTCAGTTATTTCATCACAGATGTCAACAAACAGTTGAATCATAACAGACGGCTGGTCTCTCTCTCCAGAAATTATTGCTGCCACATCCTCCTTATCTCTCTGGACCTTCAGCTCAGCATGATTTGGTGGCATTCATCCAATGATACTCACTGAAGCTGCTTCCAGGAGATTTCTTCCTTGTCATACTGTGTTATCTGTTTCTGCTTGTATGAATCACATGCAAGAACTACTGTCTAGTGTTTGAAACCACATGTTTCATATATTCTTTCAATTCCCCAGAGGTTGAGGAAGGAAGAATAGATTTGCAACCCCAACTAGTTGAGAACTTGAGATCCCTCTGCCTATTGAATTCCTAGAGGCCACATTTTGACTTTGACTTACTGCCATGTTTTATTTTGTTTCCCAATCCATTAGAAGAAACTATTGGTAGATTGTAGAAATGCTTTTGTTCTTTTAACGTAATGTTTGTGTTTTGTTGTTTGTAATAACACATGGCTTTAATGAGATGAACTGTGAAATTTCTTATTTATCTGTGTTTGATGAGACTGAGAAGCAAATAGAACATGCCCACTTAGAAGTTTGCATAACTCACTGAAGAAACACCAAGGTCAATAATCTGTAGAACTTCTTTAGTCAGTATATGAAACTAGTTTTTTTTTTTAAAAAAAACTTTAATATTTCAACAGTACTTAAATTTTACAACCATGATTTCTTGTATATAATTAATCTAAAAAGGATTTCTTTGTATCAAAAATAATATTTTACATATATCTAATGAATGAAATTATTCTTTATACATGAGTTCCCATGAGTATCTTCTAGAAGTAAATCTATTTCAATATAACTTCAAAATAACTAGCTACAGATATATTTTCATTTCTCAATTTCTTTACTTTTAAAATAAGTTTGGGGTTCTGATTTCAGTTACTTTTACTATTTTTCAGTTTACAATACCCATGTTAGCTGAACTTCCCTTGGATTATCAATATGCTAAACTCAACATGTTGACAGGGTGGGGAGATGGCTAAGGTAGGAAAGCAACCTGCTACAAAACCGTGATGGCCTGAGTTTGGATCCAGGCACCTTTGTAAAAGTCAGGCATGTCTGTGCATGTCTGTAACTCCAGTTCTGGTAGAAAGAGACAGATGGATCCCCAGAGCTCTCTGGTCAGGTAACTTTGACAATTGGTGGGCTCTATGTTCAGAGACAAAGCCTTTCTCACAAGATGTAGTGGAGAATAATAGGGAAGATTTGTAATGTCATTTTCTGGCCCTTATATGTAGTGGCACATGTAGGTATGTGCGCACACACGAACCTGTGTGTACATACCGAAGGTATTTCTCAAAACTGTCCTCTAAAAATACTGAGGGAAATTCTACTTCCTTGAAAGTCATCCTTTTTTGAAAAAATTTCATTACTTTTTATTCATTTTATATTGCAACTGCAGTTCTCCCTCCCATACATTCTCCTTCTTCATTCTCCTCCTCACCAGACCCCCACCCTTACCTCCTAAAGGGTGGATTCATGTGAGGAGCCAACAAAACCTGGAACACTGAGTTGAGGTGGGATCAAGTCCCCTGCTTCAAGGCTGAGCAAAGCATCTCACGATAGGAAATGGGCTCAATAAAAGCTACCTTATGCACCAGAGATAGATCCTGGTTCCACTGCCAGAGGCCCCACAAATAGACCAATCTACACAACTGTCTCTCACATGTTGAGAGCCTAATTCAGTCCCATGCAGGCTCCATAGTTGGCCTAGATCTCATGAGTTCCCACAAGCTTCGTTCAGCTGTCTCTGTAGATTTCCCCATCATGATCTTGACACCTCAACCCACACTCATCTAATTCCTCCTCCCTTTCTTTGGCTGGATTCTTGGAGAAAGTCCTGGTGCTTGGCTGTGGATCTATGCATCTGGTTCCATTAATTACTGGATGAAAGTTCTATGATGAGAGTTACCCAATCTGATTACAGGAGAAAGCCAGTTCAGACACACTCCACTATTACTAGGGGTCATCCTTGTGGATTCCTGGGAATTTCCCTAGCACCAGGTTTCTCCCTAACCACATAATGGCTCCCTCTGCCAAGGTATCTCTTTTTTTGCTCTCTCACTCAGTTCCTCCCTCAACTCAACCATCCCATCCCTTCAGGTTCTCATTCCCATTCCTTTCCCTCTATCTTCTTGCCCCCAGTTTACCCAGGAGCTCTCATCTAATTTCCCTTCCCAGGGTGATCCATTCATCCCTTTTAGGATCCTCTTTGTTACCTAGCTTCCTTGGAGGGGTGGAAACTAGACTGGCTATCCTTTGCTTTTCATATAGCATCCACTATGAGCAAGTACATATTATGTTTATCATTCTGAGTCTGGGTTACCACTCTCAGGATTATTTTTCTGCTTCCATCCATTTGCCTGCAAATTTCATGATGTCATTGCTTTATACAGCAGTGTAATTCTCTGCTGTGTAAATATACCACATTTTATTTATCTATTCTTCAGTTGAAGGGTATCTAGATTGTTTCAAGTTTCTGGCTATTAAGAATAATGATGGTATAAACCTTATTTGGCAAGTGTCCTTTTGGTATGATTGCGCATCTATGCCCAAGAGTGGTATCACTGGGTCTTGAGGTAGATTGATTGCTAATTTTCTTAGAAGTCACCATACTAATTTCCAAAGTGGCTGTACAAATTTGCACTCCCAACAGCAGTGGAGGAGTGTTACCCTTAATCCTCATCCTCTTCCACATGAGCTGTCATCAGTGTTTTGATCTTACCCATTGTGACAGTTGTAAGATGGTATCTCACAGTCATTTTTATTTTCATTTCTCTGAAGGCCAAAGATGTTGAGCAATTCCTTAAATGTCTTTTGGCTATTTGATATTATTCTCTTGAGAATTCTGGGTGGGATGGGGGATGGGGGATGGGGAGAGAAAAGTTTGAAGTGGAGGATGGGAAGAGCTTGGGGGAATAGGATGGTTGGGATATAGGAAGGGTGGCTATGGCAACAAGGAATTATATATCTTAATTAAGGGAGCCATTCTAGGGTTGGCAGAGACTTGACTCTAGAGGGGTTCCCAGGTATCTAGGAAGATGCCCCTAGCTAGTTCCTTGGGCAGCTGAGGAAAGGGAGCCATAAATGTCCAGATCCTATTGCCATACTCATGAATATCTTACATATCACCATAGAACCTTCACCTGGCGTTGGATGGAGAAAATGACAGAGCCCCACATAGGACCACCGGACTGAGCTCCCAAGGACCTGATGAGGAGCAAAAGGAGGGAGATCATGAGCAAGGAAGTCAGGACCGTGAGGGGTGTGTTCACCCATTGAGACAGTGGGACTGAACTAACGGGAGACCACCAAGTCCAGTTGGAATGGGACTGATGGAACAGGCGACCAAACCAGACTCTCTGAATGTGGCTGACGGTGGAGGAGGACTGAGAAACCAAGGACAACGGCAATGGGCTTGGACTCTTCAGCATGGATGGGCTCACTGTGAGCCTTGTCAGCTTGGTTGCTCACCTTCCTGGACTTAGGGGGAGTTGGGAGGACTTTGTACCCCATTTTTAATTGAATTGTTTGGTATTTTGATGTCTAGTTTCTTGAGTTCTTTATATATTTTGGGAGTCAGCCTTCTATCAGATGAGGGGTTGGTGAATATCTTTTCACATTCTGTAGGCTGCTGTTTTGTCTTATTGACAGAATCTTTTTCCTTACAGAAGCTTTTACTAACAGACAACAACAAATTAAATAGAAGGAAACTCAAAGCATTTCTACTAAAATCAGGAGCAAGACAAGGCTGTCCACTTTTCCCATATATATTTAATATATTACTTGAAGTTCTAGCTAGAGCAATAAGACAACAAAAGGAGATCAAGGGGATACAAATTGGAAAGAAAGAAGTCAAACTTTTGCTATTTGTAGATAATATATTATACTTAAGTGACCCGAAAAATTCTACCAGACAACTCCTACAACTGATCAACACCTTCAGTAATGTGGCAGGATAAAAGATTAACTCAAAAAGTCAGTAGCCTTCCTATATACAGATGATAAATGGGCAGAGAAAGAAATCAGAGAAACATCACCCTACATAATAGCCAGAAATATAAAACAGTTGGGATAACTCTAGTCAAACAAGTAAAATACCTGTTATGACAAGCACTTTTTGAAGAAAGAAATTGAAGAAGATATCAGAAAATAGAAAGAGCTCCCATGCTCATGGATAGGTAGGATCAACATATTAATAATGGCAATCTTACCAAAAGTAACCTCAGATTGAATGTAATCCCCATGAAAATCTCAACAGAATTCTTTGCAGACCTCAAAATAACAATATTAAATTTCATATTAAAACCAAAAAACTTAAAATAGCTAAAACAAACCTGTACAATAAAAGTATTTCTGGAGGTATCATCATCCCTGACTTCAAACTCTACCATAGAGCTACACTAATAAAAGCAGCTTGGTATTGGTATAAAAACAGACAGAACCAATGGAGTTGAATTGAAGAACATGACATTAATCCACGCAGCTATGAACACTTGACTTTTGACAAAGAAGCCAATATTATACAATGGAAAAAGGAAGCATCTTCAATAAATGGTGCTGTTATAACTGGATGTCTGCCTGTAGAAGATTGCAAATAGATTCAAATCTATCACCATGCAAAAAACTCAAGTCCCAGTGAATCAGAGAACTCAACATAGATCCAGTTTACTAAACCTTAAAGAAAGAAAGTTGGAAGTGTCCTTGAACACACTGGCACAGGAAACTACTTCCTAAATATAACACCAGTAGCACAGACACTGAACAAAGCAACCACCAGTAAACAGACTTTCTTGCTATAGCAGGACTGAGGTTCAGTCCTACAGAACTGTTACTTGGCAACTTCTCTCAGCTTTTATGGCCGCCACACATCCCTTTCCATGCCAACATTCTACCTGTGTTCCTGCCACAATGTTTTCAACCTTCCTGATACTTTCTATTTGTGATGTCTAGATGCGGCATTAAAGAGACCAATGAAGAGGCCAGGCACAACATCTTGCTCAGCTTGCTTAAAGCCAACGAGATTTGGACCTTAATTACACACACATCCTTCTCAGCAGCATCTAAACTGATTTCAGTGAAAACCAAGAATTCTTGAGACAGAACTCTCTAGTATTGTGCAGAGCTTTGCCTACCACATCTCCTTGGGTGGACTACTTAATTCAGTCATTTTCATTTTCCTAATTTTGAAGATGTGAACTTTCAGATATTTTTGTGTATTCTCAACATTCTGATCTATTATGAGTTGAGATTTTGTATCTGTGTATCTTCTTTGGCTTAATATCTCCGTAGTTATTATTTTGGTTCTTCTGAGACTTAATTTATTCTTTAAGTAATGCTTTTGTTATTAAAGTTAATTTTTATTTTACAGAAACTGAGAGGATTGGCATGGTTTACTCTTTCTCTTTTGAGAGTTTTTGAGACCCAGGATATAATCAATATTTATTAATGCCTTATGAATATTTGAATAGTTTAAAAATGTATATATTTTCTGCCTAGGAGCTATGGTACTAATTATATTATTCCTTTTCTCAATTTCTTCATTTGAGTTCTGACTGTTTTGATCATGATGTGAAAGTTTAAAGAAATAATGATTTTTTTCCCATTTGTCCTTACTTTGAAAGGTTTTCTTGAATATAGTTTAAGATTTGTTCCTTATCTTATAAATATTTTTTGAGGATCCTTCTATAATGTCTGATAAAACAGTAAGGGAATTTCTGTGGTAAAGATGATATTCATGCCAGTGATAACTGATATAACACTAATATTTCTAGATGTTTGAAGTCTATAGAGGGCCAGAATCAACAGGGTATGCAAAAAGACAGAAAGTGATTTACTAGGGGCTAAATGAGAATAAGTAGCCAAAACCACTTGAAAAGGCATCTTCATAGTTTAGCCTTGTTGGAAGATCTCAGATCCAGATAGAGTGAGCACTTAACTCTCAGTGCCATGTGAAAAATAGTCAGAATCAGTATGTTAATCCTGGAGTCCATAGGCTGACACCCTACAGATCTTTAAACAAAGAAGGGAAATCTGCCTTCTAGCTTTTTCTAGTTTTGTTCTCTGGGCCTGAGCTAACTGGACAGGGATCATGCATACCAAATGAAGACTTTCCCTACCAGGCTGCTCCAAATCAGGAGAAAGCCTCCACTTTTAAACCATACAGATTCACACAGATAGAAAACTTGTCAGATCTTGGAATAGCCCTTAATCCAAACAAGCTGGCATCTAAATTCAATCATTGTGCCTGAAAGCTCGTTTTTCATTTTCTTTCTGAATATGCATAATTTTATAAATTTTATCTGTAGTGCTTAGCTTCAGAACATTGAATATTTATATCTCTTGTTTTGCAATTTAAATCATGTCTTTTAGTACTAATTTTCACCCTTTGACTTTGACTGGACCAAGTTCTATTCTCCACTTTGTGGCTTAAACTAATTATATCATATTATTGTATACTAGTCATTTAACACCTGACTATTTAGAGTCATGTTGCCAAAAATTTCTCAGAACTTCAGAAATTTCATTTGACCCTTATAAAATAAATAAATGGAACTTTACACTTTATAATGAAATATCACAGAACAAAGCTGTGTGAACAAACATCTAAGCAACCAACAAACAATATTCTATTGATTTGTTAGTATTATATATTGCATTTACCCTGTCGGTGTTGTATTATCAGGGTTCTAGAGATGAACAGAACTGATGAAATGAATGTTATGTAAAGGATATTTATTAGTTTCTCTTCTATATTGGAGTAGTCTAATAATGCTATCTAAACCCTGGAGAGACTGAGGACCCATGGCCCACAAAACTGGGGGCCTCAGCAGTCTAAATATGGACCTGAAGACCTGAAAGACTCCTGGAGATACGCTAGTCTTTGATTCTTGTTGGATGGCTGAGGATGCTGTGGTCTGCCAGAGAATGGTGCTGGCGGCAGCAGGTCTTGCATGAGTTCTAACTGGTCTTAATAATAGAAACCCTGAGCCAGATACTGAAGTAAATGCTAAAAGATCAGAGACAAAGGAGTGAGTCACAGTCAACTCTTACCTTGCCAACTGCTCGGCTGAAAAAGGGGTGAGTTTCTGTGTCCTCCCACCTCATATTCCTCTCCACCCAGCCATCACTTCCTGTCTGTCTGTACAGAGACCTCCAGACCTCTATGGTTAACTTATGGCTAGCTCTGCCCTCGGATCTTCAGACAAATTTTATTTATTAGAGCACAAATAAAATATTTACCACATTTTTTATATGTTGGAGTAGTCTAAAAATGAGAAAGTTATAACTAATATAAGAAAAACTATACAATAAGTGTAAAAACTATATATAATACACAAGCAATAAATACATCAGCAATGTCTAGTCCATTAGCAAATGATGAAAGCAAAGCAAATACTCCATACCTATCCTATTTTGATGAGTCCAAAGAGCTGTACCTAATTCACTTACTATTCTAACTTGCATTACCAAAGTTATCTTTTAGTGTCTGTCAACCTTCTACACTTTACACCTCTCTGGTAAATTTCTTTTCTATAACTATAAAGTCTTTGACTACATCAGAGGCCCAAGAAGGAAATAATAGTACCTGAGTAAACAGAAAGTACAAGCAAATGACTTGCAAAGAAATTGTGAGATATGACAGAAACAGCTAGTTTCCTGGACACTCACCAAAGGTTCCTATGGAATGCTGGAGTGTCCATCTTTGGCCTACAGAACTAGCATAAATGACAGACTTTTCTGTGAACCAGAATATTCTGAAGGACTGTCCTATCTTGTCTTGACAATATTTAACAGTCCTTTTCTTTGTGTCCTGCTTGTCTAATTTGAAAAGCATACTGTCAGTAGTTGAGGCAAAGGTACTTTCTTGACCAGTGGCTAACTTTTGTCACAAAGAAAGTAAACTCCATATATAGTTTCTTCAATTGCCATCACTTTCTCCAAAGTAGATTAGTGTTGCTAGGAGCAAACATGAGTCATTGTCATAAAAAGTATATTATAAAAGCATCTTAAATGCCATATTCTGCATCTCTGAAGTGTCTGAAGATGATATGTTTATCTAAAATATATCTGTTTGACCTTGAAAACATACCTATTATGACTACAAGTTTTCAATGACCAACTACTTAATCTGTATTTCCTTATTATCCTAAATAGTTGGTAATAATAACTTCCAAGGACTAGAAATTTTCATTACGTTGTTAAATGAGCAATATAGGCACAATAACTTGCACAAGATTAGAAATATATGCACAGTATGTTCTATCAAATATAACTTTAAATTTGTATCAATATACAAAAATCCATATCAACATAAAATATTTAAAACAAGCAGTTGCTTTTTTGGCTTAAAAGTAGATTCAATAATCTGCCTTTTTACCCTATTTCTATTTCCCCCCTTTTTCTTTTCAGAGTAGACTCAATAATCTAACCTTATACACTACCATATCTATATCCTCCTATTTTATTTTAAAACAAGAAGCCTGAATCTAAATTGCTTTGTTCTAAATTGTTTTTCCTGTTCATTGCCAATAACAATTTGCAACCAACTCCCCCAAACAATACTAAATATCCATAACCCAATGAAAGATCAAAAATGACTTACCCCACTTCTTGAGAATGTGGGTGCTATGTTTTTAAAGTTACTTCCTGCTCTCTGGGAGTGGTGACATCTTTAAGGGATCCTGAAAAGAAAAAAGTTGGGTTAATTGTCAAGTCCTGGAAGATGTAGCTGTATTATTTGTTGTCTAGTCTCTGTGTAATGAGAAAGTGCTGGGCTTGTCTCAAGTCATGGCAAGAGTAATCTGTGAGGCTGGATCATCTCACCTAGAGATCACAAAATTGTTCTGAGCAGATTATAGTCTAAAGCCAATCTTTAGGTGATATTTTTGCAACTTGGTGGTGTTATCATAGACCTGATGGAATCTCTGTAGTGGGATCCCAGCATCTTTTTGAAGACTTCAGAGTTCACATTAGGTCAGATTATTCCTTTTCTTGATAATTTTTTTCAGATAGTTCTTTCTTCTTTGGGTTTTTATTTGTCCAAAGGTCTTTAAATTTCTCAAGATGGTTGATTTTATTTCCAGGTAAGTGAAAAATAAAACCCTTCCCCAACCCTAATTTTGGGGAGTTTCTTTTTAGGTAAGTTATATCTGAGCAAACCAAAAGTATTTGTCAGTCTATCATTATTATTATTATTATTATTAATCATTATTATTAGTATTATTATTAATTGAGCTCTACATTTTTCTCTGCTCCCCTCCCTCCCTCTCTCCTCCCATTTAACTCTCTTCCAAGGTCCTAATGCTCCCAATTTACTCAGGAGATATGGTCTTTTCTACTTCCTATGTAGATTAGATCTGTGTGTCTCTCTTAGGGTCCTTATTGGTGTATTTGTAAGTTAGCTTAGATTGAATGGTCACACTGGTTGATGAATTAAGCTCTCTTCTAATCAAGATGGCTCTCTTGTTCAAATCTAATCTTTATCAATCAATTTGATTTATGGTTTCTCCTGACCTTTTTTTGTTCTCTTTCCTATAGCTTTTCTTATCATTCAAAGCACTATGGTTTCTTGTAATAGGCATCAGATTCTTTAATTGCTCTGGAAAGTAGTTTTCTCCACAATGACAAAAAACAACTAAAGCGAATCTGGCGTAGGGACCTGTAAGAGGTCCCGCAATGCATTTCCTGATGACAAGGGGTTACCTTTACTGTCCCTTGTCAATCTAGGGTCATTATTCATCCAAAGCCTGTCCACAAGGGAGGGGCATTCTGTTTGGATTGTGCTTAGAAAAAAATGTTTCTAGAAACACCCTGTTCACAATCCCTTTTTAGGTGACCATGTCTACTGCCATTGAAATGCTTGACATTTTGATTTTTCTTCAAACCTCTGCAAATCACCTCTTCTAACCAAGCATCATCAAGGTCATGAGATTCAATACTGATTATATCTCAGATCCATTGCTCCAAGGGTGCTGATCTTGCCTTTAAGAACCTAATTGTCCTTTTGCATTGTGTATTAACATTTTTGAAAGCAAGACATTCAATTGTTATTTGTCTAGCTTCTGAATTTGGTATCATTCTATTTACTGCTGAAGTCAACCTTTGTAAGAAATATGTGGCCGGGCGGTGGTGGCGCACGCCTTTAATCCAAGCACTCGGGTGGCAGAGTCAGGCGGATCTCTGTGAGTTCGAGGCCAGCCTGGTCTACAAGAGCTAGTTCCAGGACAGGCTCTAAAAAAAGCTGCAGAGAAACCCTGTCTCAAAAAAACAAAACAAAACAAAAAAAAAAAAAGAAATATGTGAAGGTTTTCTTTAGTCCCTGTATAACTTTATTAAATAACTCAATTATTGTTCCTACGTCTCCAATTCTGTCCCAATCATTTGAAGTTGCTGTGCAGCATAAATCCAGAGTGTGGTCATCATACAGAGAATGCTTTTGTACACTGGCATAATCTCCCCCTCCAAGAAGTTAGTCCTGGGTGATTTCCAAACCCCTAACCTCACTTCACTGTTCAATGGTCTTAGACTCAGCCTTCAACCAGATTGTAACTGAGGACCAGGATCCAAAACTACTGTAACCAAGTCTCTCCAGTCTTGAGGAGTAATTCTATTACTAGTTGACCATGAGTTTAACATCTGCTCCACAAAAGGTGAATGTGTGTCCTATAAGACTATTGCTTTTTTGAATCTCCTTAGAGCTTACATTTCTACAAGAGTCTCTTCGGCTCTTGCTCAGTCATAGGAATATCTATTACTTGGCAGTTGTTACTTTAAGGTGCCTGGATAAATTAAAGTTGGATGTTTGAAAACCTTTGACTGTTCCTCTATAACCTTAAAGTGAGCCTGGTTCCCCAGTTAAATTCCCGTATGGATCTCAATATCTCTATGATTTGTTTTAGTAAGTTTTTCTAAGGTCTGTATCTTGACATTCATATCAACCAACAGTTGAGAGATTAAACCAAGAATTATCAAATCAACAATAAAGATTATCAAAATGATAATCAACATTATGTCTATCCTAGTTAAATCAATTACTCCTTCACTTAATTGCTTCAATTTTAGACCATCCATTGTGTAATCATGCAGAGACTTAACCCCCTCCATCATAATACTGATTCTCATTTTTTAATGTGGGGAAAAAACTCTCACCTTTAAAAAAACAAACTAATTTCCCCCTTTAAGAATTTCCAATTGTCTCACCAGATCTGCTGAGGAAGTCGGTGAAATGTAAGGTGTAGAACATCTGAGCAGAGAATACCTGTGTATTCAGCCTGGCTGAGGACAGCTGCAGCTCCCAGTGTGTAGCCGTGAGCTGAGAGTGTGCTGCAGCTGCAACAACAGGAGAAGCCTGAGTGGGTGTCAAGGCAGTTACCTAGTGTGGCATCAACCCAAGGAGAGGTTTCAGACGTTAGTCCCCAACCTACAGGGGAGAGGGAGCCAGGTGTCTGAAAACTGCACACACGGACTGTGCAGAAGAAGCACGTGTGGCAGGAGCATGTGGTAGGAATGACCTGAAGGCAGAGCCAGCCAATCTAAAGTGGGTAAGTCCGGCTGAGGCATTTGGAGCCCAGGTGCCTCTGGAGTTGGGGTTGCAGCTGGAGGCTGTTGTAAAGAGGATACAATAGGAAAATCCACAAACTCTCAGAGGCTGGGGGTAAAAAACGAAAAGAAAACCTCGTTGGCGAGGCAGTGAATCTGGTGGGAGCCCTCACGTGCAAAGCCACAAGTAAGTGGCTCTTCCATGAATTTGTGCTGTAAAGTTGGGTGCCAATTGTTGCCCAACAATTGTTCTAATTGGTATTAATAATAAAAACCTGGAGCCAGATATTGGAGTAAATTATGTACAATCAGAGACAAAGGAACAAACCACAGCCAACTCTTACCTTGCCAACTGCTTAGAAGCAAAGGAGGTGAGCTTCTGCCTCCTCCCACCTTATAGTCCCATCTCTGCCCAGCCATATCACTTCCTGTTTGTCTGTACAAACTTCGAGATCTCTATGGTTAACTAGGGGCCTCTGATCCTCAGGCAAGCTTTATTTGTTAGAGCACAAACAAAATAGCACCACAAGTAGCAGCAACAATGACAGAGATGCGCTCACAGGCATAAAGTAATTAGGGCAGGCAAGAGGAAGACCTCATTATATCCAGGCTATTACCAGAAGGTGGAGACAAATCTTGGGGAAGGTCTTTTCAACTCTCTTAACCAATCCAGGAAATATCATAGACCCTCCTGGAGGCAGGTCTTTTAACTGATTCTACAACCAATCCAGACTAAACATCCCAAGTGTCTAAAATATTGGGCCCATTTAGATGAACTCATGTTTTGAATTATTTTGCTGTGGCAACAGTGTTCTTTTTTTTTTGAAAAAAACAAAACTGATCATTTCTTTTTCCCACTTAATAGTCTGGTCTCACTATAAGTTCATTTTAACTTTGAAACAAAAGCCCTTTATTACTGAGTGTAACTTGCTCTCCTTCTTTGTAACCGTTTCTTCTTTTTCTAGAATCACCAATAAGAACTCTAGTTCTTGCATGATGAATTCACATGTTATTCTTTTTTAAATTGATTTTTATTGAGCTGTACGTTTTTCTCTGATTCCCTCCTTTCCCCTCCCGCCCCCTTCAACCCTCTCCCAAGGTCCCCATGCTCCCAATTTACTCAGGAGATCTTGTCTTTTTCTACTTCCCATGTATATTAGATCTATGTATGTCTCTCTTAGGGTCCTCATTATTGTCTAGGTTCTTTAGG
The DNA here is from genome assembly GCF_903992535.2 of Arvicola amphibius. Taxonomy (NCBI): domain Eukaryota; kingdom Metazoa; phylum Chordata; class Mammalia; order Rodentia; family Cricetidae; genus Arvicola; species Arvicola amphibius. The sequence goes on along the minus strand of NC_052060.1, from coordinate 53,047,508 downwards.
ATTGTGATTTGTGGACTGGTTTTCTTTTGCTTTATGTTTACAAACCACTTATGAATGAGTACATGTGATAATTGTCTTTCTGGGTCTAGGTTACCTCACTAAAAATGATGTTTTCTAGATCCATTCATTTGCCTGCAAAATTCAAGATGTCTTTATATTTTCTGCTGTCCATTGTGTAAGTGAACCACATTTTCCTTATTCATTCTTTGGTCACGGGGCATTTAAGTTGTTTCCAGGTTCTAACTATGATAAACAGAGCTGCTATGAACATAGCTGAGCACATGTCCTTGTGTCAACAATTGAGCATCCTTTGGATATATACCCAAAAGTGGTATTACTGGGTCTTGAAGAAGGTTGTTTCCTAATTTCCTGAGAAATCACACTGACATCCAAAGGGGCTGTACCAGCTTGCACTCCCAGCAGCAATGCAGGAGTGTTCCCTGTACCCCACAACCTCTCCAGCATAAGCTGTCATCAGTGTTTTTTTTTTTATCTTGACCATTCTTACAGGTATAAGATGGAATCACAAAAAATCAAATGGAAAAAAAGAAAGCATATTTAACAAATGGTGCTGGCATAACTTGATATCATCATGTAGAAGAAGGAAAATAGATCCATATCTATCACCATGCACAAAACTCTAGTTCAGATGGATCAAAGACCTCAACATAAAGCCAGCCACAATGAACCTCATAGAATAGAAAGTGGGAAGTAACTTGAATGCATTAGCATTAGAGACCACTTCCTAAATACAAACCCAGTAGCACAGACACTGAGGGAAACAATTAATAAATGGGACCTCCTGAAACTGAAAAGCTTCTGTAAAGCAAAGGACATGATCAACAAGACAAAATGACAGCCTACAGAATGGGAAAAAAAAATCTTCACTAACCCCTCATCAGATGTTTGATCTCAAAAATATACAAAAGAATCAAGAAATTGGTCATTAAAAGAACAAATAATCCAATAAAAAATGGAGTATAGATCTAAACAGAGAACTCTCAATAGAGAAATCTAAAATGGCTGAAAGACACTTAAAATATGCTCAATAGAAACACATATTTTATTTTTTAAATTTTAATAATTCTATGTCTCTTAATAATACATTAAGCTCTACTTAAATCTCAGTATTAGGCTTAAACTATTGCATTTTTGGACATACTTTTTTTATTCCCATTCTCATCAAACACCATCTTCGCCTTCTCTACATTTATAGATATCTTCCACAGCATGAACCTTCCTAGCACCAAATGATCAGGATGTTCATTGATCACAAAGTTCAAGAAGAGCAAGAGCCTGTTCCTTCTTCTTTGAGCACCACTCCTATAATTGATGAATGTGTTTTATTAAACAAGTATGCGTCATTTATTAAGCATATTAGGCCAGTCTTCTAGAAAAATGTTTCTGTCCCACCCAGTTGCCCAGCTATTCAGTCCCAGAGAAACACACATAGGCTTATATTAATTAGAAACTGTTTGACCTATTAGCTCAGGCTTATTATTAACTACCTGTTACAATTTAAATTAACCCATAATTCTTATCTATGTTTAGATACATGACTTGGTACCTTTTCTCCGTGAGGAATTCTCATCTTGCTTCCTCTGCATTTGGCTGGTGACTGACTCTCTGCCTTTCCTCTTTCCAAAATTCTCTTGGTCTGGTTGCCCCACCTATATTTCCTGCCTGGCTATTGGCCAATCAGTGTCTTATTAAATAATAAGAGTGACAAAACTTTATAGTGTACAATAGTATTATTCCACAGAATATTCTTACAAGTTGTCAGCTCATATTTTGACTAAAGTGCCAAGATACTTGTTTGTATTCATAGAGTACATGATGCTATTTCCTAATTTAAAATATAAAAAACCTTAAGTGAATCATCATGTACAAAATAAATTCTGTTGAGTAATATGAGTCAGTATTGATTCATCAGATTTTAACAGATGTTAATAATCTAGGGACAAAAAGCATTCTAGGGATAATTGAAAATGGATACACAAGAACTTCAATTCATGTTCAAATTTTCTATCAATCTAAAACTATTCAAAAAGCAAAGTGCAAGCTAAAAACATCACTTTCTTTTTAAAATGAATTTCAAGAAAAAAACATTGTAACTGAACACAATACTATATAACCCTATTGCTTACAGATAACATTTATATATTAATTTGATCAACATTTGGAGGTGCATAATACACCCACACATAAATTAAAATGATTAGACTAGAGAGGTAAAGGAGGAAGCAAGCCAGAGAGACTCGGTGTGAGCTGCAGCAAGGTGATGAGCATTGCAAAGACAGTGGAGGGATGCTTTGGGAGAATATGGCAAGGGTATCTGTCCAAGATATGGGGAGTCCTAGGGAAGCTTGAGTAATGAGGAAGAGGTTATGACTTGAGAACGGAAAATGGGGAGAATAAGAGATGGGGTGTTGTAAATGTGCTCTTATTTCAGAACTTGAACTGCATTCCAGAAGCAATAAGATGTCAGTAAAGGAATTTTAGAAGAGACAGGGCATAACCAAATTCCCTTTACAGAATGATTACTATAGGTGCTACCATGAGGAACACGTATTAAAACAGACAAGACCAGCGATTTTAATGTGAGAAAACAACTCATGGGCTTTTCTTTGGGAAATCTCAGAACACTAATTCCCTTTCATGTTTCCGTGTATTTCGTGCTTTTCTATGACAGTAAAGGTATGTGTAAGCTGAATATTTATGGATGCTTATATCACCATTGTTGCCCAATAGGAACCAATAAGGGTACATTAGAGCACAGAATGTATGTCACAGACCATCCTAGCCTGTCTTGGGTACTCCTTGCGTAGCAATCATTTTACATCAAGAGAAGTACTTTTTTGGTCTTTTAGCTTTAAATAACCCTCTGTTGCATTTAAACAAGCTTTAAGTTTTGTGGAGTTGTGTAAGCATTAGCACCCAACTAGGCCAGTGTTTTCCATTTCTCAGTGAGTGTGTGAGTAGTAGACAGATTGTGTATTTATGTGGAAGTCCTTAGTATATACATTTCTGAGCTTTTCCATGACATGACAAGGCATTCATTTCACCAATATTTACTAAAGATCTTATCTGCTTTATAATTTTTATCTGGTTAAACCCACAGCTGGAGAGATTGCTCAGTGGTTAAGAAAACTGTACCCTTTTAAGAGCTGATGCCTCATAAATAATATTTAATGACCATATATGATCTTGGAGAATACTTATATATACACTACTCAATCAGACTTTCTAAATTAGCCACTTGTATATCACTCTGGCCATGAAGATGACGGAAACAACCTAAAGGAGAAAATGCTAGACTAGCCTGACTGTGTGTCCCAGAGATCCCATGTCTCTCCCTCTTGAGTGCTCAGTTTACAGGCAGACAGCAAGCCTGCCTGGCTTCTGTGTGTATTCTGAATGTCTGAATGCTGCTCCTCACACAGCCAAGAACTTATCTCCTGGGCTATCTTCTCAACCCCTAGTATGAGCATTGAAATTGCATTATTTGAGTTTCTACCCTTTGTTGAACAAGCAATCTATTTCATGTATTACAAGTTCATTTTTCTTGTAATATATGTAAGTTACTTGAATCTCATTATCTCAATTGAATTAATAAGTCATTATTTTTTATTTCTCTCAGAATTCATCTATGGACTTTGGCATTTCTTATCTTATTTGGATATAACATATGAGGTAAGTACATAAATTCATTATTTTCCAATTAGCAAACTGATTACCAAGAGAGTTTAATTAAATAATCTTTCTCTTGCTCAATGACTTGTGATGTCTCTATGACATATTTCTCATGAGAAAGAAAGACTAACTCCCATATGTATGTTCTATAATATTTATTTATCACTATCTAATTGTGTTAGCCTAGCTCATTTAAATATTGCAGTTTTATAACTTATTTAATGCCTGATAGGCCCTTCTCCTCCCTTTAATTTCTGTTAGAAATAGTTCTGCTGAGTTTGTATTAAAAATTAAAATATAATTGCATCACTTCCCAATCCTTGTTCTCCCTCCAATTCCTTCCATGTATATTCCTTTCAAATTATTACCCCATATTTCCCTCAAATTTGTGACCTTTTTATGGTTATTGTTACACACATACATAAGTGCATAGATAAATATATAAATGTAACTTGCTGAGTTTATTTAGTGTGACCAGTGTGCAGGATTTTAAGAATGACTACTTTTGATTTATTTATTTATTTATTTATTTATTTATTTATTTATGTATTTATTCATTCATTCATTCATTTATTTGTGAGATAGGTATCACTATGTAACCCTGGCTGTCTCCTAGAACTCACTATGTAGACAAAGCTGACTTCCATCCAGCTGTAACCTCAGTACCATAGGAGATGGGGCAGGAGGGTTAGTGGGCGTGTTGGCTGCCAACTCAGTTTCATTTTCAGTGAGAGCCTTCGTCTCAAAGAATAATGTAGACTGATCGAGCAGGACATCAACATCTGCTTCTGACCATAAAACGTGCATTTGAACACCTCCAGTGGTCATAAAGTACATGCACATACATCCATAGACACACAAATACACAGAATAATAAAGGTCAAAATATTTTGTATGTGTATCCCTTCTGCCTCATGTATGGTACACCTTCCACATTATGAAATTCTGTTTAAATTCTCTATTTGACAGTTTTCTTAAATGCCCATTGACAGTTTTTTTTTTCTGAGTTTACTTAGGGTTGCATTCAGGACACTTGATGAATTGTGCTTTGCTTGACTCTTCCCAGCAAGTGTGCACAGCTGCTGGTCTGAAGTGTGCACACCAACAGCACTGCATCAGGAATCGTCTTCCTTCTTCAGTCCCAGTGGAGGAGGCAGAGGGATAAGGGAAAGGCAGATTATTTAATAACGAGCACAGCTGTGGAGGACCAAGCGAGGAAGGCAGAAACACTGCTGTGGCTTCTCTGTTCCATCCATAAAATATCTTTTCCTTTTTTGGTTTTGACCTCAGCACAACCTGTCGAGTGACTGTGGCAATGTAGGAATTTAAGTTTCTAGTACGCGGCACTGATGCCCTAAAAGCTTGAATATGCCTTCATCCAAACAAACTCTATCTGTCCAAAGAGATGTAGTAAGTATATTTGATCAAATAGACTACTGCTCTCATATTTGATATTGATTAATGATACTACCACCAGCCAACTGATTGTACCTAAGAGAAGAATCTTATTCTTTTCATGTCCCCTTACTGTCTCTTCAGTGTATAAATGCTGTATTTTTTTCTGCTACTTCTTTGATTTTTGGGCTTTAACATGTATCGCTCAATCTTGAACTAGCTTGTTTACATTTCTTCCTTGCTAGGCTGGTATCACTACAATCCATCATTTATACTTTTAAAAGCAAATAACTGGATTTTTTCTTTTTAAATACTCCAGTAGCTTACCACTATCCTCAGGATAATTATGTACCTGGATAACTATATATCTAACATATTAATTTCTGCCTTTATCTTCATCCTGCTGATTAATCCACAGTTAAGCTAAAAGAACGCTGAGTAATCTTAGCATAGGCAATGATATGATAGTCAGAACAAGTGAAGTAAATTAGCCACTGAAAACAAAATTGGAAAATCTCAGGAAAATAACAGGGTTCAGACCTAAACAATCCCAACACTAGAAATAAAACAGAGAGAGAGAGAGAGAGAGAGAGAGAGAGAGAGAGAGAGAGAGAGAGAGAGAGAGAGAGAGAGAGGAGTACTTGGAAAAGAATGTGAAGGGACTTTCTAGAACCTAGAATATCCATACCCTGTAGTGAGAGAATTAGCAGGGGTTGAGCATAGGAGGTCAACAGGGAGACAATGAGGGGACTTATTTGGTGGCCTGTCTGGGGATCATTGGAAGCAGGTCTCACCTGTAGTGGAAGGCACTTTGGCATCTGACCTTTCTGTTTCCCTTCACACTGGCTGTCCCTCTCTGCCTTATCTACAGCAGCCTACAATCAACAGCAGGCACCGTGCTCTTCATGAAGATACCATCTTGCCTGAGATTTTGCAGATATTTCACACAAACCTCTTGGAATACGTGCTCTCCATTCTCTTTTAGCATTTCAGTACATGCATAAGACCAGGAAAGCACGTCTTGTGCCAGCTAAAGCCTCAGCGCTTACTGAGGAATTGCATTGTGATTAAAGAAATTTCCCAACAAGCCCATGCACCTAATTCCCCTGTATTACCTGTTCCTTCATATGTAGGTAACTCACTGGAATTGCCTTAAGACACAGCAGACAAGGGTGAGCACAAGAAATAACTGTGGCACTCTCCTCTGTGGGCAATCTTCCATCACTCCTGCATAAAATATCTATATATGGATCTTTTAATACTCTATAAGCTTAGAACCATGTCTGTCTTTTATCTTCTCTCTCTTTCTGTTTCTCTCTCTCTCTCTCACACACATGTATGTGCATATATATGTACATGTGTGTGTATGCACAATACACCACACTATATGTTTCTGTCTCATCAATTCTCACCTACCTCCATCCAATCTGGCATTTAACTTGGGCTCCAATTTCTTGTAGGAGGCTGCTTGTTCATTCCCGGCTGCCCAGACCACGAAATAGTCACTCAGAAACTGTATTATTTAAATCACTGCTTGGACAATCACTTAAGCATATTGTTAGCTAGCTCTTATATCTTTTGCTAACCCATTTCTATTATTTTCTATTCTACCATGAGGCTTGTGGTCTACCAGCAAGGCTCCAGCTGCATTCAGTTTAGTTTTCCCCACCTAGCTCTGCTTTGCCCTATCACTGGCCGAGCCAGTTTCTGTATTCATTAACCAATAAAAGCTCCACATGTACAGAAGGACATCCCACACCACTGGAGTTTTTTTTCTTTTGTGCCTGTTTCTTCATTGCCCACTGCTAGTACATTTAGAAATGTTGGATAGAGGGATGAAGGTAATAAAACAAACCCATTCTCTGAATTCTTAGCAATCAGCTCAAGGCAGATTCAGAAGATGTAATTTATCCTATGAAATAGTCGCTGCTGTCTTACTTTTCCTCAGGTAATTTCTTATTTCTGTCAATTTATTCCCTAACTAAATTTTTACATTTTATTTCTAACTCTTGGTTTTAGTTATAAGCAGTTCAGCAAAGACGTTGCTATTATAGATAGAAATAGGGTCAAGTTAGTGTGATAGGTAACAAAGTTATGTAACAATACATGGGACTCAAACTCCCACCTCAATGCAATACGATAAGGCTTAGGTAAACACAAGCACACATACAAACACACACACACACATGCACATAACCACAAACACACGTACACACACATGCACACATACACACACATAACTACACATACTTAAAGTTTTATGTTGTGAAAATATTTTAAATGAATTGAAATTAATTTTCCTTACATTATGGGGAATGAAAATCAGGGCTTTGTGCATGTGAGCCAAACACTCTATCCCTGAACTCCACCTCCAGTACAGAGATTTACTGAAATGTGCAAGGACACTGGCTTTGACTTCACACGAGTGTATCTTCAGTCAGAACAATACTTCGATCCTCCTGTTCTCCATCAAAGCCCTGTCCCTGTCCCCAGTTTCTGAATGCATCAAGCTATCTCCAACTGAAAGTAATGTTTTTTATAGAACCCTTAATATCCTTAGGTAATTTCACACTGGCATTTCTGATGGATCACACTCTAAGCTGTTAAGGAATCAGTTTCCGCTTCTTCCTCAGGTTTTTATCACCAGGGGCCAGCTGACTAGGAAGGAGAATGTTTTTTAAAGGAAGTGATTTCAAACAGTAACCTCATAAATGTATCAAACAGAAAGAACATCATTCACAGAAGCCTAAAGGTTACTTTATTATTTCTATAATTTTCTAGTGGAGTTGAATTATGTTTATTACACACAACCCCAAATTTGAGGGTCTTAGTTTAATCATTGTAACACTGTTTGCCGAAGATTTTTAACCTTTAAATTCAAGTCATTCCTTAGTCAAATCCAATTAGAATTTATTGACTTTGGAAGTATAATATACACCAAATTTTATTCATCCAAATGTAAACATTTCACATATGTGTGTGTGTGTGTGTGTGTGTGGTGTGTGTGTGTGTGTATCTGTAGTTTAAACTATAGTAGGAGAATATTTTAACAGTTACTAATTTTCCAGTTACTATAGCAGTTGTTGAAAATTGTATTCTATGTAACCTTAAAAAGTATAAATGTTTAGCATAATTTGAGTGTCTGCTAAGCACTGAATCCTAGAAGCCCAAGGTGATGTTAAGATTAAGCAAAATAAAACACATTTTATTTACTCATTTTTATTCTTAACTTTCTATTGAACATCAGAGCCAGAGTGGGAAGCCACAGACATTGACATAATCAAATATGTAGGCTGCACATGCCTATTCTGTATATAGCATCTTATTCTGCTAGCCTAGGCATTACAAGCCATCTCGTTAGTGTGCCAGACAATGCTACTTCCATGGCGATGACTTTCATAGTTCAGAACAGGAAAGAAGTTGTTGTCTGCATTTTGTTATTGCCACTTTTAAGATTGGTCATGTGGTGACTTCAGGGAAAAGAGGAGAAGATCCAAGAGAAAAGAGATGTGTCTTTGAGTGACAAGGTAAAATGGTTACAAGAATTTCTAAGAAGATATAGCCCAAAGGCTATAGAGTAACTTAGTGATATTAAATTCTGGATTAAAGTGAAATGATTTAGGAGAGTTTATGAGACATGTCTACAAAAGCGATGCCTTCAGAAAAATTCAGTTAGTGTAATTATGTAAAACAGTGAGAACTGTTGAGAAAGTACAATATTGCCTCTTCTTAACAAAGTTAACTTATATTTAATAACATTAGAGAGTTATGAAGTTGGTCATTTATCATCCTGCTAAAACACATCGTACATAGGCGATTTTGTGGCACGATTCATGCTGCATCGCACAGACAAAATACAGTTCAATCAAGGAAGAAGGATGGATCAGCTCACCTTTCCTGGCACATTTAGATAATATCAGGGGAAGTGAAATGCAAAATTCCCTGAAGAGGGTATAGAAGAGCCCTGTGACACTGAGCCCCGGAGAACGGGCTGGAGAGGGAGCTCAGTTGACAAAGAGCTTGCTGTGCAATCACAGAGACCTGTGTTCAAGCCCCAGCACCCACTTAAAAAGCCAATTGTGATGGAAAATGTTTATAATGCCAGTGCTGGGGTGGGGAGGTGGAGATAGGAGAAGTCTTGGGGCTCTCTGGCCAGCCAGATTAGCTTAATCTGAAAGCCAAAAGTCCCAGTGAGATATTAGATCCCAAAAGCAGGGGTGGGAGGCAGCACCCGAAAACCACCTGAGTTGTTCTCTGCTGGCCTTCAAGCACAGGCACCGCGGTCCCCTGTGCACACATGCTTTCCTCTGCACACACCTGCGGTCCCCGTACACACATGTGTATGTAGACTCCAAAAATGAGCATCTACATACCCACCCACATGTGAACATACATGTACCCCTGCACATGCGAATATCACAGACACGTAACCAGAAAGGCATACTGCAGTAGCGTTTAGTTCGCCTTTGTCCTTTCTAATACTCAGCCAGTTTTCAAACAGTACTCCTAAAACACATCTGTGCTGAGATCTTACATAAAAAGTATAAGAAAGCAAATTAAGGCATAATGATGTGATCCACAAAATCACAATGCTCACATCATATTTTATGAGTGATTTGTACATACTGAAGTTATTAGCACATGGTTAAAACACAACTTTTTGCTCAAAACTGTTCATTTTTCTTGTATGGAAGCCAGCATGACTGCTGTTATATCTACAGTCCATTAATGTCCACTTGCCTGCCAGTTTTCCCAATCCACACCATGGAGCTAACTCTCTAACTGTTTAGGAAATTCAAATGGAGTTCCTAAATATTTCATACACAGCTTTTGGTAGTAAATTATCCAACATATTTCAACCCAGCCAGACTCCTCCACAGCTCCATACATTTTAAAGATTGTGAATTGACTCTTGACAAGGGAAATTCAAAAGCATTCAAAGCCAAACCCTGGGAAAAGGACAAAGTATGGAAGGAAAATAGATGAAGTCATGCCACAGCCAGCTGAGGAGGAAAAGGTCGTAAGCAGCAGCGAGAAGACAGCATGAAACAAAGCGGCCTCATTAATACCCAGTAAAGTAGCAGAATGTGCACACGACAACACTTGCTTCCTAAACCAAACACAACCAGCCTTTACCACTACGGATTTTAAGTAGCAGCTGCCTAATTGCTGGAAAACAGATACTTGAGCAGTTGTTGAGATCTGCAAATGCAAATAAGCTTCATCACAAATATATCCCCTGCATTCGAGCTCCCAGAGCTTCTGGTTGGGCTGCACACAATGATGGTGAGATTTAGCCATCACACTAATTGAACTTGATAAAGTAATTAGTACTACTAAACAGGTATATAAATAGCAGTCACTTAGACGATCATCAAATCACAACTTTTAAAAAATGTAAAGAGCTTTATTACTGAGTCTCAATTTAAAAATCAGATTCATGTAATCTCAACAATAATTCATTTTAAGATGATAATGTCTTGTCACCAAAAATATTTATCCCATAAATATTTACCTAGTACTCTATATTAGGTGTTTATGATGAACAACAAACAAACCAAAACTTCCTAAAGTGATTTCGTTACTGACACAAAGTTACATAGCTGCTTACGGTGAAAATAAAACAAATGGAACTCTCGAAAGTTATTTCATTACTGTCTTCACATAAGCTATAAGAGACTTTATCGAGAATTACAAATGTACAACTTCAAAATTTCTCAGCCTGTTAAATATACATATGAAGACATATTGTTCCACTCCTTTAAATATAAGTTTAAAAAGTCAGTTTTTTTCTTTTTTTTCACAGTGTAACATTGCCTATTTATAGTAAATGAATAGTTAACTATTTATTTATTTATTTATTTATTTATTTATTTATTTTTGGTTTTTCGAGACAGGGTTTCTCTGCAGCTTTTTTAGAGCCTGTCCTGGAACGAGCTCTTGTAGACCAGGCTGGCCTCGAACTCACAGAGATCCGCCTGCCTCTGCCTCCCGAGTGCTGGGATTAAAGGCGTGTGCCACCACCGCCCGGCTAGTTAACTATTTATAATTATCCAACTATGCCACAAATATTCACTGAATCCAGTACAGTTTGGCTTCTATAACAACAAAGATATTTCTAATCTGAAGTCCAGAATACCATCAGCTTTTATTGAACATTTTATTATTATGTAACCAAACTGAACAATAGCAAAACACCATGAACTTCAGGAGAGATTTCTTTTCTCCTCCTGGCAGCTTCCATTTCACAAGGAAAGGCATGACATGTATTTTCATAAGCATATGAATCAAGAATTTCCAAGAAACCATTCTGTAGGAGCAAGACTGCTAGTTAGTTCCCAGCTGCCCAGACTGGAAACAATCACATGGAAACTGTATTAATTGTATCATTGCTTGGCCCATTAGCTCTAGTGTCTTATTGGATAGCTCTTATATATGAAGTTGACCCATTTCTATTAATCTATGTATTGCCACATGGTTGTGATTTACCAGCTAAAATTTCCAGCATCTGTCTCCAGCAGCTCCGTGGTTTCTCTCTGACTCTGCCTTCTTTCTCCCAGCATTCTGTTTAGTTTTCCCTGCCTAGTTAAGTTCTGCCCTGCTAGAGGTCCAAAGCAGTTTCTTTATTCCTTAATAGTAATCACAGCACACAGAAGGGACTCCCACATCACAGTTCAATAATGGTTTCCCAAATACAGAATATTTCTTAGTTGGGTTACCGAAAAATCATACCCTAAGATTAAGTCTTAACTATATTTATTAAATCAAGGATAGAGTACATTAACTTGGACGATGAACTTGTGAAATACCAGCAGGAAAGTGAAGAATATAAGGATGGGGTAGAGCCAATTAATGGTTTGTAAGCAGACAAACTTCTACCTGGATGATTGGAAGTTTATCCAACTACCAGAATCTGAGATGTAGTAAGGGTGTGTTTCAGAATCTCCCCAAGTAGAGAGGGAATTGCTGGGAGCCATGTGACTTCTTCAGGGGACAAGGCCTGAGAATAGCATAAACAAGTTCTCCTTTTGGCAAGACCTTCCAGAATTTAACCCATTCTTGGCAAGGCCGATGGACTGTTTGCTATATATTTAGGACATGACCCCAGGGGCATATGTCTTGCCTGCTTTCCTTACACAAATCATATTGCTGGCTGCCTCTAGTTTTACTTTCTTAGAGCAATAGATGAGACAGATCTTGCATTAGGAAAACTTTCCCTTAATGACTCTCCTCTGGGTGAACTAGAGAGGATGTTGTGGACCTGCTTTAGGCCCTAAAGCCTTTTGTGTTTCAGGTGTGAATTCACGTTACTCAAGAAGAGGATGTTGCCTTGCCATAGCCTGAAAGAGTCACAGTACTTTATGACATTACAAATCTGCATAACTGCTTTGGAAAGAATGACTTTAACCACAAGTATCTAGGAGAAATGCTGATAGCAGATAATATTAAGGAGTTAATGGGAACTGTCTATGAAGAGGGAATGAAGCAGAATCATGGAAACCTAGAGTTGCCCTCATTTCTGATGGCTGTGCCAATACTGTAGGAAGCTGAAAGGAAGGGCAGACATGAGAATGAGGAATAAACAGTGCCAACTATTAAGAGTAAGCTTTTGAGTTATGTAGTTTACGGGATGATAGGAGAAAACCTGGTATAAGCCTCATAAGAGATAGAGTAATATAGAATGAAGAATGACTTAATTCTATCTTGGTTGTTGAGTTGATTGTGAGAACTTAGACTTCACCAGAGGTAAACATTAACCTTAACCATTGGGGAAAAACTTTTTTTTTTTTTTACTTTGCATGGTGCTGTAACCACAAATGCTGCCAACTGGGCACACTATTCTACCTGTAGGTATGCCTAATTAGAACACTTCCTTTGTTGCTTGCAATGCTTCTTATGCTTTTAACATTAGAAATATGAATTAAGTAGGTAATGGTTACCAGTGGGAAAATTGGGGGAGGGGGCTGAGGGAGAATGAGGTAAGGGAACAAACTGGCAATTATTGTAATTATCATTAAAAACTTAAGGAAACAAATTTCATTGTAAAACTGTCCATGCAAACTATTGAAACTGCATAAATAAAAATGGCTCAGGCTATTCGGGGGCCACGTCTTTGAAACAGGTGGTCAGAGTTTCATCATTGAGTTGACTTCACACATCTGTTCCAGGTCATTGGATCCACCCAGAATTAGTCTTCCAACAGGGAATTGGGTTACTAGTATATCAATGATCCTGAGACTTTGGTTGAGATCTCAGAGGCGTTAATTCTCTTATTCTTCTAGTTTGCTAGTTAGTAGAAACTCCTTGATAAGTACTGCCATTTGGAAATAAAGCTAGAAGACACAGTGAAAGAAGGACTGGACTCTGGCCTGTGCGCCGATCTCCTTTGCAATATACTCTGCTGTGAGAGGCAATTTTCTTTCTTCTAAAATATTTTTCAGTATATTTGCTTCTATGATTTCTCTGCTCAGCATATTTCACATCCCTTTGACCTTAGGTTGGGAGGATAAACACTGAAGCTACTTTACAGAGTTTCTTAGTTTATGGAACTATATGGAACATTTTCATCTGTGATTAAATCTGAACTCCCCTCCTACTTTTGCTTCTAAACCCCAGGTAGAATGTGGCTGGGGTGAAGACACAATCTTCCAGGACACTCAGAGTGTTCTCTATCCATCTTCGTACTGCTCTGTTCTCCACCTCAACCGCGACTATTTTACATTAGCTCAGTAGCATAACTCTAAGAACCATGTCTCAGCTGTGTTCATGTCTTTAATTTTTCCATAGCAAAATGACGGGATCGTAAACAGACGGTTTTCTCTCCACAACCCACAGAACCAAATGGTTTCCATGCATGTTGACAAACTTCACTTTTGTTTTGCCGCGAAGGCAATGTTTTTGCTGTTACTATGACCCTGACCTTTGAGGTATACACAGAATGACATCCCCTTCTGTTAACAATTTTTGTTTCTCAAGGCTTCTTCTGTTTTTTCTAGACAAAATTCATATTCCCGTTTTCCCAAGATTGGTTTCATCTCAGTCTGAATGTATTTAAAAAAATAACTGTAGAGCAATGAACTTCAGTAACCAAATAACAAATTAAACAGTGTTTCTAAGGCCCAGGTGTTTCATCTACCAAAAAGAATGATAATAACATCTACCTCTTTGGATTATTACGAACACTGGATGAAATGAAGCTTGCAAATGCCTTAAAGTATTTGACATTGATGAATAATGTATTGTTAATAGTAAATTATGTAGTAAAAAAATAAAGCAAAAGTATTGCCTTCTTTTGAGCATTTCTGTTTTTTTAGGGGCATGGTTTTGCTTAGCAGCCCAGGCTATCTATGAAATTTATCTCTGAAAATGTGGGATCAGAAGCATGGACCACTAGCGTTGACTTTCAGTATATCCTAATACTTATATTTTGAAACAGATATACTTTTTCTTAAAAGCTCAATGTGGCAAAATATGTTTTCAAAAAGCAGCTTCAGTAATTGTGAGTTCACATTGTCTTCTACAACTTTATTGATCCATCAAAACATTGAATCCTTGATCTTCTCTCAGAAACTGAGTGGTTTTGACTGTCGACTCTCAAAGATTGCATGCTAGATAGGGCAGGGAACCCTGACTGCTCTTTGGACTGGAGAGGGAGTGGAAGGGAGAGGGGGAGAATGGGAAGGGAAATGGGAGGAGAGGATGAGGTGGAAATTTTTAATAAAAAAATAAATTAATTAAAAAAAGATTGTATGCTAGAAACAGGACTGTTCCCTAAGGCTTGCTGGTAACCCAAATGCCACATCCTCTGGCTCTTTTCTTTCCTTCTCTTTCCTAAAATGATCACCTTTTGAAACTGTGTCAAGAAAGTTCACCATCGGGGCAGGCCGGCTGAACTCAGAGAATCTAGGCTCACAATGTTCAATTACCGCTGAGTTTTCCGGTGTCAGGATGCACCTTCCCAGTTATGTGGAAACCAATCCCCCGAACTTCAGAAGAGTTAGTTCAACCGGGTCACCTACGGTTTTTAGACAATGATTCAAACTCGGTATACTAAAGCAGCTCATACTTCCTGGATTACTCCCAGGTTGGACGGCAAAGGCTGAGGACTGCAAAGTTTACAGTCAAAGTATCCCTTGTCTGTAAATGCAAACTCCAAAACATGGAGAATGCGGGGTGGTGAAAGCAGAACCAGGAAGTTCGAGAGCAGAACGGTCCTTTTGGACATTGTTCTCACTTTGTCCGAGAATCTAAGGTAATTTTTGCTTCAGGGGAATTCTCTCATAGCTTTGTGAACCTAACTTATTCTATCATGTGTATTTGAACGTATCTCACCCATTGGCTCAAATTTCAAGCTGATCTGAGGGAGGGTGTTTCGTGTTCAGACCACTTTAAAAAGTGGGGAAAGCAGTCTGTGTGTAGTAGACCCTCAAGAACATGGTAGATTTCCTGGTGAGTGTAAGGCACGATAATAAGCAGATGTCGAAGGAAATATTTACGAGATGCAATTAAGCATAACATGTTTACTCAGGGGTTTATAAGTAAACTAGTTTGTCTGTGTGTAATTTAGAATTTAGTGGAACCTTAACTAGAAGGCCTGAAATTGTGGGTTTGATTATTTTGGCCATGGTAGCTATTGTACTGTGTTTTGTTTTGTTTTGGGTTTTTTTTCCTCCTTGTTCTTCTGCTACTCCATCAGTCATTATGATAAGCTCTTCCGATTTGATTTATAAAACATGTGTTTTCAATTAGAGGACCACACAGCTAAATTTCTCTGCCATATCTGTTCATAATATATGTTGTAACAAATTCAACCAAGACTTTAATTCTTCTTACTTCTTCCCAACCTGTGAAAACTGACTTAAATTTGTTTATAAAAGAACTCAACTTACAGGATATACATACACACATATATACATATTGTTCTCAGAAAAGAAACCTGTAGTAACACCTACAGTATTGATTGGTTTAATCATAAAAGAGATGCAGTATCAAAAATATTTTGTCACCTATTTAATATCTTAGTGTATCATTCACCTAAAGCAATTCTTTGACGAACACCCACCTTCCATATAACTTAGAGATGTTTGGGTGTGCTTCCGTCCAACAGCAACTACGGGGAACTTGCTCCGTCCTCGTCACAGATAAATAAGCTCCTTACATAAAATGGAGTAGTGTCTGCATGTGACCTGTGCACATCCTTTCCTACGCTTTAAGCTGGTTTTGATATTTATAAACCAGACACCACGGAATGGTCATATAAATAGTTACGTTAATTGGGAGAGTTGTGATAAGAAGCCCATGTCCGTGCCTTTTCGCAGAGGCAAATCTTTGCCCGAGCTCATGGAGGTACAAGCCGTTTTCACGGAGGCCAGGTGGTTTGGATACAACCGGGAAGTTCCAGCGATCTTTCAACATGATTATTCATCTCACGTTTTATTACTACATAACGATAATGTTCTAAATGTCAGCTCTCAGTTCCGACACAGAAATGGGAAGGTCGGTGGAAGATTTATTCCATTGCACTACCCATGCCTTGTCCACTAGTGATGGAGTCACCATGTTGAGTCACTCATGGAGTGTTTATACAAAATTTCTAAATATTTATATAAATAATATATCAGTTCTTTATTAGCTCTCTAAAAACACATTTGGAAAGTTCTTTAGATTTTATAAACTAAGGAACAATTACAATGATTCATTTGAAAATAGGTATTTACTGTATGGAAATAAAAGGAGTTTCACATTTTTATTAAGTTTCAATTAACTCTGAATTCAATCCTTTTCATCTCCTGAAAAATGTGACATTAGGAAAACCCCACATACTAATCAGTCAGTATTACATGTTTACCAAACTGAGACTTATTACACAAGGTAACCTTTAAATTCAGACAGTGGCAAAAGTAAAAGGCACAAAGAAATCATTTCTCAAACAAAATTGAAGATAAGATTCTAGGCAATATTTCTGAACTTTCACATAGAAAAGGTAGAGGAAATAGTGAATAAAGTCTACTTGTTGCTGGATAAAACCATAAACATGGACTAAATTACTCTCATGTTACACGACCAAGAGTCAACTAAACTTGCAAACATAGGGCTGCTTGCTCTGTCTAATTTAAACTTTTTTTTTTTTTTGTGACTTCCAGTGAGTGTGGGAGTCACATAATTGGCACCCTGATAAATGGTTCTTTGATCTAATTGGTATAATTACTGAGAGGTAGGCACAGTGTAATATATTTAAATGACTCAAATCAATTGGCTCATGGACTATCTTTTACAATTAAAGAATGTTATTTATAAATTTATTCATGACACTCTTTCACCACCAATCCTTCAGATGTTTTTTAATAGACTTCCTTCCATGTGTGTAGTTAATAAAGAAAATATTGTAAGCCCTTTCTATAGTTCTTATCCATGTGGAACAAAATTGGAAACTTAGGCAACCAAGGTAGATTCTTTTCAATTATACTTATATGGACTGGCCTGAAGAGATGTCACTTAAAAAGCACTGGTGATAAAAACATGAACAAATTATTCTTCTCATCGTATGCCATAATATTTGTAGCCTTTACCCTAATCTGCCCTATTGTATTACTCTATTGTTCTTCAGGATGCAAAACATCATGAAGGGAAGTTAAGAATTATTGTCAGTGTCTTTTCTTAGCTTCAGTGAGAGAGACGGATGTTTTACTCATGAAAGTTATGAGGTGGAAAAATAGCTATTCCATTTTGTTTTTCACTTTTGACATGATATAAATTTCAGTGGAGACCTCAGAGATTCATAACAAAGAAAAAGAAACAAAGTCTTGACAGAATTTTTCCTCAAAAGAGCATCATTATTTTCTAGCTTCTCCCTGGATTGTTTACCCTGTGACCATCATTTTGTTGTGCTGGTAATTTTATAGGAATTGAGAATTCTTCCTAATGGAGGTGTTAAAGCAATGAATGGTTTGAGGACAGAGGTAAATGGAGGAGCTGTGAAATTTGCAGCAAGTCTGGTTATTGACTTTCCAGGTGGATTTGTTTAACTACTGTGCATTTCTTTGTGTGGCTCAGTCGTCCCCAATGTTTAAAAAGAATTCTGTATATTAGAATAGTTATAATGATTTTTGTGAATAATAAAATTATATAGCCATTTGTTTACATGCCTGGCATTAATTCCAATTGTTATTTTGTTTTTGAAATCACAGTTGTTAAATGTGTGTTGGGTAGGAAGCATGATATTTTAAGATACATAAGTAGTAAAAATTGTTACCATAATAAGACAAATTAACACAACCATCATCACATAGTATAGAAAGAGCAGCTTTCATCTACTCATTCATCAAATATCCTGAACGCAGAACAGTGTTTATAACTAGATGGCCTATGTTGCATATTGGGTTTTTTTTTTAGTTTTACATTCCATATACTTACTGTACATAAACTGGGCTACAGCTTCTCAATTCCTCAAGTGTGACCCTGTTAACTTCCTTTTAATATGTATACATATTTTTCATTTTCAGTTGACATCACATTTTTGGAGGTGAAGCAATAATTTTCACTACATACTTATCATATTTGAATGTTGGTAGCACTCAAAATCTTCTATATTAGCTATCATGAAGTACACAAATAATGTTTCAGACTGTAATTACTCTACTGGAACATGGAACCTAAGAAGTAGACCCAGTGGCCCTGCTGTACACTTTAGGCAGCCTCATCTCATTCTTCCCTCTTCATTCTTCACCATTGCATATTTTAGCATTTTTTTCAGGATCATACATATTAGTGAGATCTGTAATATATTCTGCAATGCTTCTCAATCACTATTATGTATATATAATGAGATTGCATTTTACACCCACATATATAGGATAAATAGATAGATAGATGTGCTTATAATAACCATATGATGTGGGTGTATATTGTGTTTGGTTACTTTATCCATCAATAGATATCCGTGTTGTTTCCATATCATTAATCTCATAAATAGTGTTTTAAAGAAGACAGTTGTATTCTTTCATACTTTTGCAGCCTGACCATTTCTTTCACTATTCATAAATCTTGAATCATTTAGTTTTCCACGAGCAGAACTAAGGGTTCTCTTTTCTCCATAATATAGCAGCATTTGTCCCTTGTTTTTTTTTTTTCCAAGAGCTAACTTGATGGACTTGAGACAGTCCTCTGTAATGATGTTGGTTTCGTTTTACTAATCATAAGTGATGTGAGGAATGTTCAGTGACCAACTGGTTACTTCATATTATACTTGCAGAAATGTCATTTGGACTCTTCTGTCTTTTTGTTATTTTCTTGTCTTTTGAAAAAGTTCAGCTGTTGGATTTTACCTGCAATTTTGAGGAACATAAAAAGCTAAATTTGGAGGTATCATATTTTCTAATATAAATTTTATTAGAAAGTTTGGAGTAATCAAAAGAATATGGTACTGGCAATAAATTAAAATGCAACAAAAATCCCATATTCAGGGATCAGGAAATGACATAGTTCAATAATATAATCAACTAATTATATATGACAAGGGCCATAGAAAGACAATGGGGTAAAGGCTTTCTCATTGGTCAGATACTCTTCCATGAACAAGAATGACACAGACTGTTTTCCTTACATCATCCACAGAAATCAAGTCAAAGTAGATAAAAGATCTCAGCATGAGACGCATAACAATCAAACTCCTCAGAGAACCCAGATTCCACAGACACTGCTTCTGGCCATAATTTCCTTGATATCAAACTAAAAGTCCCACCGAGAAAGGTAAAATAAAATAAAATAAAATGAACACATTGACAGTTCCCTTTACAGCAAGGGGAAAGTCAAGTATGGTGGAAAAAAATGGGGGGGGGGCAACCTATTGGTTAAGAAGAAGTAATTGCAGAAAGGAGTTGCATTCAAGTCTTATAAATAGCTCCATTTAATTGCAAGCAAATAGGCACACACTGAGATGCAGATTCCTCCAAAGATGACATGGCCATCACCTTCCGCATCCTCACTCCCACACGGACCAAAAGAGAGCAAACTACTTTAAAAGTGTTTAATTTTATTCAGTGGTATACCTACTGTTGTTATCTGATAATTTACACATTTCCTATCAAGAGCTGATACGCAGTTTGAGCCATGTCCCAGGCTTATCTCTCATTCAATTTATTTTTCATATGAAGTTCTAATATTCCAATATATCTAAAGTTTCTTTCTTTATTGGTATCTAATTATGTGTATCCTATGATACACTTAAATGGAAGTTTTCATTATAAGATTGTTCTGATTTAATTCAAGTTTAGATAATATTCTTCTCTACTTTGTATATTACTGGATACATTTTGATCCATTAAAAAGAGATCCAAGTAATCCTTTTTAGTTATAATAATTAAAATTCTGACTATTTTTGATTTGTTTGTCTGGAATTTTCAAATTCTTTCTTTAGATAGGTGATATAGAATATCTATTTATACATAATTGTAAATAATTATATCCATATTCCCTATAATGACTCTTTGCTGTTTATGTACAACCTGTATATGGATCCTGTATGACCGAACATTTTGTGCACGTGTGTGTGTTTTGTTTGGCAGACAAAACTGAATTACGCTACCACCCCAGAAAAAAATGTTTATTTGTTTATACAGAATACACTACTAAAAGAAATTAGAAAATATTTCTGATGAGACAACCAAAAGTGCTCAAAATACATTTTTCTGTAGAAAAAATATTTGCATGCCTAGAAATTAGATATACTATGTCTTGTATCCCCTGCCATCCAGGAAAGAGAAAAGAAAACATTGGAAACTATTATTATCGTTGTTATTATTATTATTGGTTTTTCGAGACAGGGGTTTCTCTGAAGCTTTGAAGGCTGTCCTGGAACTAGCTCCTGTAGACCAGGCTGTCCTTGAACTCACAGAGATCTGCCTGCCTCTGCCTACCAAGAGCTGGA
Source organism: Arvicola amphibius (assembly GCF_903992535.2). Lineage (NCBI taxonomy): Eukaryota > Metazoa > Chordata > Mammalia > Rodentia > Cricetidae > Arvicola > Arvicola amphibius. Next base: position 53,026,495 of record NC_052060.1, on the reverse strand, counting down.
TAAAAGGCTTGTGCCACCACTGCCCAGCTTTGGAAATTATTTTTAAGGAGAAATTTTGGAATTTTATAGATAGTATGTGTAGTATAAATATACCACTTTGATCTTTAACGTGATCCATATGCTCTTGTAAATCAGTATTTTAAAATATCAATAGTTTAGCAATGGGTACTGAAGCACCATGAAACAGAAAGTACCTTTAATTCCTCCCCACTGCTGTCAATGCAGAACAGTGGCATCTGTTGAATTTTCTGTCTGCAAACCCCAGGACTTACACACCACAACAGGCTCCCACTGTTAGTGCATCCTTTAGATACACTGAGTTTCTATAGCCTTTCTGTAGGTATTCACATCAATAGATAAGGAAAACATGCTATCACTTATATAATTATTTTCTGGAGTGAAGATACAGTGGCTAGCATGGTAATAAAATTCTACTTTCAGATGCACACTTTTCACTCACAAATTATTACTTTAAATTATAATGGTTTAGATTTTTATCTTTCCAAGGTCACAGGCATTTAAATGTATTCACTAAACACTTTTAAGTTTTGTTGAAGAATGTAAACGATGTTAATGAATTTTCTTAATAATTAGTAATATTTCATATCAAAATCCAGAGGACTATGATAAAAGTCATTCTTATAAAATCAGTCTTAATAAGTAACTTAATTGTAGGTGTTCCTTCTAATCAACTAAGATTGCATTTTTAACACACATTGTTAACTCCATTAAAGAGAAAAGATATAAACTAAATTACTATATCTCAATTATAAATTCAAACAATAAAACTGTATAATGTACTCAAATTAAAATTTTGAAGTAATCAACCATTTAGATCAAAGCTAAATTAATAAACTCACCTAAATACATCCGTCAATTCCCTGAATTTCAGAAACTGAATATCACCTAGGTTTCCAGTGCATATACACTTAGCATGACAATATACATAAAAAGTAGAACAAGGCACAAATGTAAATTTGTGCTAGTGATCTTCTTGATTCAGTTTTAAATTTGACATGTGCGTATGCCTGTGTGTTCATGTTAGAAACCCTGTCCTTGTTTTGAAGTTGTCTTTTTTAGTGTGCTCACTATACTCTTACCTTGTCTTCTTTAAACTCTTAGAAATCTAGTGTAGCATGTTACCCCTGAACTGTTAATGATTAAATGACAATGGAAATCTGATCTGAAGAATTCCAACCAATAAACAGTTTTTCCCATTTATCTGATTTTAGAGAAACAAAGGATTAAAAAGGCCAACAACATTCAATTAGATGGTTACATAAAATGCTCTAGATAACAAACATCACAGCAAGTCCAAGCAACTGAATTATGAATAAGTAGGTAAGAAAGAACGTGGAAGTTCTCAACTGCTCCATAAGTAGAGGATATATTAAAACAGATGTGTCAAACTCCAAAACAGTGAGGCTAAAGTGATGTGGGATTCCCCTCGGTATGCTGTGAACACTATTGGTTAATAAAGAATATGCTTTGGGCTTATTGCAGCAAAGACTAGGACAAGGTGGGAATTCCAAGCAGATAGAGGAGGAAAAAGAAGGAGGAGTCAGGGAGATGCCATGTAGCTGCCATAGTAAACAGATGTGCCAGAATGTTGCCGGTAAACCATGAGCGTCATGGTAAAATATAAAATAATAGGAATAGGTTAATTTAAGATATAAGAACTAGCCAATTACAAGTGTGAGCTAATAGGCCAAGCAGTGTTGTAATAATACAGTTTCTGTGTGATTATTTCTAGTCTGGGTAGCCGGGAACAAACAAGCTGCCTCTGCCTACACTAAAGTCCTCCTTTGAAACATTGCCCAGGGAGTCCACATTCCACTCCTGAATTTCTTTAAAAACTCAGGCAACCTTTTCCACTTGAATATGTTGATTGGATGTTTATTCTTTCAGCTAGAATGCTTTAAGAACAACGTGGTTTTTGTGTGTTATACTTATTAAGTAAACACATACATTTCAACATAACCCTTCCTGTTTCACAGCCAATCCCAGTCCCAAAGCATAGATTTCTTATCTACATTACTTTCTGGCTGCACATGGCAGGCTATCTGCTCCATCCTCCTGTGGTTTATTTTTATTATTGAATCCAGGCTGGAGGAGGAGCTCTACTTATGACACGGTTGATTTAGTGATTAGGGGAGAAAAGCCCCTGAATGCTCCCATAGTTATACTTATTTGGAAGTTAGCAATGTCCCCAGCTACTTCCATTCAGGTTTCCCACAGCCAACATCAACCAAATGACAAACCTGGTTTAGTGCTGCTCCTGCTCCCATTGTAATAGGAGGGCACACACAAGGTAGGTCATGGGATAAGGGCTGATACATCTTAAGGTGTTACTCTCCACACTGCCTATGGATCATGGATTTACTTCTACAAAAACCGCTTTCACTTTTTGACTTGACTATCTATGAGGAGAACCTCTTCTGAGGCTCGGAAGGTTTCCTGTTGCTTTTGCTGCTTATTGGAGCTTGCATTGCCTAAGGAAGTAATAAAATGAAGTGTTCAAATTTAAATTTCAGTTACAAAAATTAATAAACAATATTTTGGCATAAGTATTTCCTAAATAGCATTTTTTATTGAGTGAAATATACGTGCTGTTAGACAAGAAACTGTAATGTGATTGTGCTCTGAAGTTTCACTTTAGTAAGTCTAATATGTGTTATATATACCAATGTATTACTATATATTCCATATAATAATATATTGCTATTGTATATGTTCTTCATATACTAATATATTACTATTGTGATATGTTTAATACAATTCACACACACTTACACAAATACACACACAAATATATATATATATATATATAGAGAGAGAGAGAGAGAGAGAGAGAGAGAGAGAGAGAGAGCATGCATCACTACATACATCTTATAATTTGATTTACTGATTCAGGAAGTTCTAGCACCCAAACAGAAGTTAAAGTCTCAAATAATCAAGTTCAGTAAAATTTGGAGCACTTGTAAGACCAACTCAGTACCACTTGATAATTTGTATTTAACTGACTCCACTCAGTCTCTAACAGAAGTAGACTTTTGTTTATATTCTGAAAGATGCCTTCTTTAGACTTAACTGCCAATAGTTTAATTTCAGCAGGATTCTACACTAAATGCTTCCTCTGAGTGTCTTTTCCGTGAGATATTTTATTCACCTGGAAGGACATAATTCGAGGTCAAGCACTCTAAAATTTTAACAAGAACTTTGACATTCAGAGATTGCTTCCTGTATTTATAATAGGTCTAGGAGCTTTGTTACAGTATTTATAATAGATATAGGAGCTTTGGTACAGTACACATGGCATTCTTTAAAGTCTAGTGTCAAAAGGTTTGTTTTCTAATTAGCAGACATTCCATTGGAGGTTTGTTGTGCTTTCATGTTCCGTGAACATTTTCATATATGTAATATATGTATATAGGGAATTTCCATCATTTCTTCATCTTTGCCCTTCTGCATCACCTCCGACTCCCACTGAAAACCTTCTTCTCAACAGGAACCTCTCCTACTTTCATGTCTTTTGTTTGTTGTCTTGTTCTTTTATTCCTTTACAATTCATTGCATTTAATTAGGATGGATGCTCAAGCATGTAAGGAGCATATTTACTGGAACACAGGCAGCTCAACAGTGCTACACAACTGCAGAACCTGGAGTTCTATAAAATTGGACCCATATTTAATGGTTTACACTTGCCACCATTATACAAGGCAAAATACATTCACCACCACAAACTGCATGTAGTCCAACCACCTCTCTCAGATGACAAATGAGTTTGAGATCTTGGTCCATTTGCTTCTCTGCCATTTGGATACTTTTCCTAGATACAATGCGTATTTTGTATGTTAAGAACCTCTTTTCTTATTTTTATCCTGGATGGTCTGTTTCGTTGTTGAGTTCTTTTTGCTTTGTATATGCAGATGCTGTTTAACACCTACTTTACAAATTTGTTCAAGGTCACATAGTTAGATATGGGATGTGGACTTAAACACAATTTGCTGGCCCCACAGTCCTGACCCCAGAGCCGAGACAGCAGACATGCATTGGGCCTTTAAGCTGAGTCTGTACATGCAGAGTTTGTAAATCACAGTCAGCACAGTGGGTTTTATCAACAAAAGGCAGAAAAATAGGGGTAAGCTTAAGCTTTGGAGGAGGACAAAATTGGGTGCAAGCTGAGAGCTGTCTCAGGAGTCTAGTCTAACTTATGATCACAAAGAGACAGAGAGACAAAACTGGAAAGTTAGGATTTCCAATCTCAGCATTTTAAACTCTGAGGTTCAACTAAGAGTTGTGTCTAGTGGATTGTACATTCAACTGATCTACTTAAAAAGAAAGCAATCTGTTCACCAGCCAGAAACATCTAAGTTTAGTAATATGGGTGTGCATCTGGTCAATTTGTGTGTGTGTCTACATGAAAAGTGTATGAAGTGTTTCACAAACGTCCTATGTGAGATTCAGTCCAGGTTTCACTGATGCTGAGTTTTACAGTAGCATATAACACAAACCTCTCTGGAAGAAAGCTCAGGAACTGTCAATTTGTTTGTAAGCAATCCACTTGATCTTTGTCTGTCAAACACGTCCTGCCACAGGCTAAGTCTTGCACCACACAATTTCACTGCTTGGATCCGGAGTCAGGTAACTCTTTCTAATTAACTTGAGGCTGATTCCTTAAACTAGTGCTTTCATCAAATCTCTGCTTTCCAGTTTGTATCAGCTAAAATATAAGCCATGAAAGAAGCAATAAAAAAGAACAGGAGCACAATTTTAAGTCTGATCAGACTTTCTTTTATACTCTGATGAAATGGTAGCAAATAAAAAGTTCTCTTGCGTGGAGACAGGATGCTGAGGTGCTCACTGTACCAGTACCACATTGAATCTCCAGGAAAACGATGCTCTACATCACACTGACAATTATGAAAGAACAGAAATAAAAATGATCTATTTAATCAATTAAAACTTTTTTAATTAATTTGTTTTAGTTAAATAGCTGTTTAATTCATATATCCAATTAATATTTAATTTAATTAATATTTTATCTAATTAAAATATAATGATTTTAAAATATGTAACATAATTTTGTATCACTAGCCTTTAAGAAGGGTTATTTCTTTTTACAAATACATGAAAAGTACTGTGTAGGAAATATCGGTATTGTTTGTGTGTTTTACACAGAGGTATCAGGATTGACATATTCATTGTTGCAAAAATCTGGATTTTCTTATTAATGTTATTTAAAGTCTAAATACAGAATCTTCCTCGGAGTCTAACCTAAACCCTTTCTATGGCCAACCTCAGCCAAGAGGTGGGAATAGGAGTAGGATGTGAAATTTGCTGAGCATTAACTTGTGAGGTAGTATATACCCTCTTCAATCATTTCCAAAGCTGGATACCCACCCTTAGCAAAGCAGCTATAATTTTCTCAATGTCGTTATAATAGAAAAGTTAAGTAAAAGTAACTAATATCTGAAACTGAATAATGAAGAAAAGTGAATATCTACAGCAGGTGCATTCAACTACATTGTATAAAGTTATCCAACCTATGATAGATTACACATTCATTACTCAACACCTACAGCACATTTAATGTTATACTTCATGACTTTAATTGATATTATTGGCTCTCCTTATTATATTATAATCAAAATGTAAAATAACAATATAGGATTCTTAAATGAGAATATTTAATGTTACGTTGATAAATGTGATACTCTAAAAATAGTAGGTGAGTACCAGAGAGAAAGTTCAGAGGTCAAGATTCTATTCTACCCTTTCAGAGGACCAGAGTTTGATCCTGGACTCCTGTTAGGCTGATTATAACTGTCTGTAACTCCAACACCAGGAGATCCACAGCCCCTTCTGGATTCTGGAGCCACCTACACTCATGTGCCTACCCCCACTTACATATACATAACTAAAAAACTAGAACATACATGAGGCAAAGGTAAATGCAGGATATTGCAACACGAAGTCTAGAGGGTGACCTACGAAGAAGAGAGCAGTAAAAAGCAAGAATGCAGACACACCAGCATCCTTAATCTTCTATTTCACCTCTTTCAGATTAAAGTAAGCCTTGAGATGGAGACTGGGCAAAAATAGGCAACCCAAGAAAAGCATGCAAGGGATACTGGAAGGAAAGAAGACAAGGGTCCCCAAATAAGTCCTTGTAGAAAGGAGGCTAGAGGAGTAAATGTTCTCCAACAAGATCAAACAACTACAGCCAAGTCTTTAGTAGGGATGATTGAATGCCAGTAGGGAGTACTCTTTTGCTCCCCACCCCAATGCACACATGCTCCTTGAAGGGATATCTCAAGTCACTATTTGGTTTGAGTGTGAAACTAAGAACCACCTTTTTGCCCAGGAGAGTTCATGAAAAGAGATGTCAGAGGAATCTCGAGATTGAGTGTTGGAGGGAGGCCGCTTGTTGGTCCTGGCCACCCAGAACCAAAATAACCACTCAGAAACTTTATTAGTCAAATCACCGCTTGACCCATTATCTCTAGCTTCTTATTGATTAACTCTTACATATTAATTTAACCCGTTTCTATTGATCTGTGTATTGTTACGTGGCTGTGGCTTACTGGTTAAAGTTCTGGCAGCATCTGTCTCCATTGGGACTACATGACTTCTCTCTGACCCCACCTTTTTCCTCCTAGCATTCATTTTAGTTTTCCCCATTTAGCTCTGCTCTACCCTAACAGGCCAAGCCAGTTTCTTTATTAACCAATAGTATTCAAAGTATACAGAGGGAAATCCTACATCTATTGAGTTTCAGTAGGGCAGCAGTGGTGGGCTACACTTGGGCTGAGGTGGATCAGTAAACTCTGCTTATGTAAGAAAGGGGATGATAATACCTCCTTTTGGTTTTTTTCCCATCAAAATACAGAGAAACAGAGGTCTGATTCAGCCTGCTAGTCCTAGTCTACCTGCAAAGTGCTAACCTCACAGCTGTGATGGTTCCTACTAAGAGACCGGCATTCCTACATACTAAGGATGGAACATATTCATCATTAAATTATTGGTGATGTTTATACTTGTGACACTTTACAGGAGAGCATTAGTCGCTTGCCTTTCTCTGGTGACAAAATAACTGGCAAAAAGCTACCTCAAGAAAGAGAGGTTGACGTTGATTCACAGTTCCAGGGGACAGTCCATCATGGAAGAGAAGACATGGGGGAGTCTGAGAAGTCTTTCTGTGATGCATCCACAGACAGGAGCAGAGGGAGACGCATGCCGAATCTTAGCTCTTTTTACCACTTATTGCAGTCCTAGGACCCCAGCCTGTTGAATAACACAGTCCAAAGTTTATGTAAATCTTTCTATGTCAGTAGATCTCATGTAGATAATTCCTACCAGGCATGCCCAGAAGCTAGCCTAACCTAAACAAGACCTGCAGATGTACCCAGAGAGGTTTGCAGTCTAGATGGTTCTAGGTTCTCTTAAATTGACATCATAGCCATCACAAAGAGACTTATCCCAAATGCCCTATGGTTATCAGTGGTTAAAAACAATTAAGAGTCAAACTGAGTGTCCAACGGGATATTCTTCCTTTTAAGCAATTTGTTTAAAAATACAATTTGGTATTCTCTCTATATCAAAAGTAAAATTTGGTGTTCTCTCTGTATCAAAACTACAATTTGGTATTCTCTCTATATTAAAACTACAATTTGGTATTCTCTCCATAAATGTACACATTTATAGTACAGAAGTTTGGATTGTACATAAGGGAAAGAAAATTCTAAGTACAGTGTGCTTTGGGTACTGTTTCTATCGAGCACAAGTGGTTTAGGGGATAAAATTCCTCCCAACTGCGCCTAATGTGAAGTACGTTGCCTTTCCAGTGAGTAGTTCAAGGTGACTGTAAACACACACACATCAAAAACATGGGAGTTTCCCTATGCTAGGGCATGAGCTGGGTGGTCTCTGTGAATAAACAGGCAAACCCCAGTCAAGTTCAGGGCTGGAGGTGGTTGTCAGTGGAAGTGACAAGAGCGACTGGCACATCCTTTATATTCTGAGGGCCATGCCATAGATCTTGCTGAGTAGTGAGGACACGGCCAGCCCACGCCAGAGCCAGGGGAGGTCTGCTGAAAGGGACTTGCAGACTCGGCAGATCCGGATGAAATGGCTTCAGTGATATCCAGTAATAGCCTCTGTAATTGCAGCCATGTCTATTCTTAAGATGCTCAGAGTATTTTGATGAATTGAGAAGTTGCTGAGTCAATTATGTGCGTACGTTCCCTAAATTTTCAAATGACAATTTTATATATATTCTTTGAGTGGCTGGGGGAGCCAAATCTGTTGCTTATCTCATCAATTGCTCCTTTTCCCTTCTTCAAAAACTTTGCATCTGCATAGAAAGCTGTAGAGACAGTCTCTCTCAGAATGGATTTCATTTTATCTTTGCTATTAATGCTGGTGATAGTGTGTGAGATATTAAACTATGACCCTGTGGAATTCTGGAGTGTCAGATTATCCACAATTATATTTTACTTTATTTCTGTATGGTTGTGTTTCTTACACCGAGGCAGGGTTTGGTGGTGGACTGTAACGGAACTGCCATCAGTAGGATTAGCTTCACGGGGTACAAGATGTTTTTGTTTCCTTGGTTTATCTACCAAGAATATGTATTGGCATTGTCTAACCCCTGGGAGGTATCTCTGTGGCCCCAGTTTTCCTTTAGTTTTATTCAGTGCTACACTTCTCCAGCCCTTTCGAACCAGGTGGTGGGAACTGTGTGCTGGATCTTGGCCAGCACAGCCCCAGCAGAGACAAGAACCATCACCTGGTGTTGGATGGAGAAAATGACAGAGCCCCACATTGGAGCACCGGACTGAGCTCCCAAGGTCCTGATGAGAAGCAAAAGGAGGGAGATCATGAGCAAGGAAGTCAGGACCGTGAGGGGTGCATTCACCCACTGAGATAGTGGGATAGAACTAACGGGAGACCACCAAGTCCAGTTGGAATGGGACTGATGGAACATCCGACCAAACCGGACTCTGAATGTGGCTGACAGTGGAGGAGGACTGAGAAACCAAGGACAACGGCGATGGGCTTGGACTCTACAGCATGGACAAGCTCACTGTGAGCCTTGTCAGTTTGGTTGCTCACCTTCCTGGACTTAGGGGGAGTTGGGAGGACCTTGGACTTAACATAGTGAAGGGAACCCTGATGGCTCTTTGGCCTGGAGAAAGAGGGAGGGTGGGTATGAGTGGAAGGGAGGGGAGGGAAGGGGGAGGAGGAGGGGAGGAGATGGAAATCTTTAATAAAAAAATTATCCATCTAAAAAAAAAAGAACCACAATATTCTATCATTGTCTCCTCTCTCTCATCTGAATTCACTTTTGCTTTATAAGTATTGGTGTCTCTGCACCAGTGCATCAGATGTGTGCAATGCCTACGGAAGTCAAAAGACGGCATTGGATTCTTTGGAGTTGGAGTTGTAGACAATTGTGGGACACCCTCTGATTGCTAGGAACTGAACCCAAATCCTCTTCAAAAGCACATAGTACTCATAAACATTGAGCCATCTCTCCACCTCATCTTCATAATTCCTTATTGCTTGAAATATCTATATTATATTCCACTAAAGAAATGAAATGAGTTCAGGCCATTAGGTGTCTCTGCATGTTTCCCCCACCTTTGGTATCCTTCCCACTGCAGAACCTCTCTACTCCTTTAGTTCCACTCCTTTTGTTTTAAACATAAAGCTAAACAGGGCAGGATTCAAAGGCCTAGAATATTGGTTACAGAAACAAGAATATACGAGCCTAATATGACAGATGTATGTTGATAGTGACCCCAGGTTTAAAAATATAAGACACAAATCTATATGAGAATTAGGTTCAAAATAACAAGGAAGCTATCTACAAATAATAAAATAAATATTATAATAAGCTAATATAATAATAAAATATAATATATTTGTTTATGCTATTTTTATTATATTATATAAAGCAAATATAATAAAATAAAATTATCTGATAAAATTGTTCTATAAGAGCAATAGAAAGCATGCTTGTGTAACTGTATATGATTGTAATTAGCATGTATTTAGGAGAAAGGACATTGTAGAAAATTTTAAGTTTTGTCTCATCGGTAGTTTTATATTTTTCATATCTGTGATAGGAATATCTTTTCTTAGCCATATGTCCTTTCCCAAATAATGTCTTTGAAATTGCAGATTTATATATATTCTAAATCCTATATACATACACATTTACTGTTTCACGGCGATCTTTAAGGCTCTTACAGAAAGCACATAGACACACACAGAGACAGGCACAAATGATTTAACATACTATATATTCCTAGGGGGAAGCTCGGTCTGGAAACTCAGAGGCTCCTACCATCTTGATTCCCTATAGTATCATTGCTTGGGTTCAGCCTACATCCTGCAGAGATATTGAAGAGTTCACATCTTTCATGCTGGACCTCCTCAGGGTACTCTAATTTTCCACAGCTGCGTCCATGCCATTCACTCCTAGGTTCCTGGCAAACCTAGCCTTGATGGTTGACAGGTGTGGGAGATATTGGCTCCAGGCAGCAGGAGTAGGATTGGGAGGGAGGCTTAACTCAAGTTTTGCCAGAACCCTCCAATGCCTGAACGGTCATGTCTTAATTTCTCACCATGCTCAATTAGTGTGGATTTTTAAATCCATCAGAAAGCACTGCGGTCATACAAGCATAAGGACATAGGCTTATAACTGGAGACGGGAAGCCCGAAATCCAAAGGTGTGCAGCAGTAGGACTCACAGTGATGCTGGAGGACAGGTTAGCATCCTGACAAAAGGGCATTGAGACGCCCGGCTCATTTTAAGGAAGAGTCGAAGATCACTTCTCTGTCTTTCCTTTGCCCTCTTTAGAAAAACACGCTCTTATAAATTTTTTAAATGATCAAGGCACTGTGGAATGGTATGTTTCTAACTATTTTAATTATTTGATTTGTTTCCGTTTCTCCTTGTGCACAGTCAGTGGCCAACTAAAGTGGCTCGAGCTGCTAGTGGGCCGTCGTAGAAAGCCCAGATGACAGTGGGAAATTGCTTTGTGATGAAAGGAAACATTAATAAAAGCTTCTCTCATGTTTACCCTTTTAAATTGGCCCTGGAGGAGTTGTTCAAGCCACCCCTTGAGCAGCGTGTGGCTGATACATTGGCTATGGAGTGCTCTCTGTCCATAGGTGGTAAAGAGATCTACCTTTTTCTGACCTGGTTTGGTATACCACTAAAGTTTCCCTTAAACTCTTTGTTCCTGTGTGGACTTGTATAAACATTAAGTCTTTGTCTATAAAGAAAATATTGCCATATCTTTAAGGAAAATGTTGCATTTTCTTTCTGACAGTGCTCTCAGAACTCTAAATATTCCTTTCCACCTTTAATTTTGGAGATGCTGTAGAGAAAGGACTATCTAGGGATTATGTTATGATAGCTTTAGTTTAAAAGAAAAGTAATAAAGATGAACACAAATATAATATTTTTAAAATGTGAATTTTTTAAACTGTCCCCCCCATTCAACTATCCATGAGAAATATCTAACAAAATGCACTAGATAGCTTGTCGGGCTCCCTCAGAAGTCCTGGAGACTCAGGGGTTCAGGGAAGACACATGAGACACAGCTGTGACATGGCTCTGTGGGAAAGGGAATGGGACTTCAGAATGGCTGGTCCTCCAGATGCCGTGCCCTTCTTACTGTTCCTGCCTTTAGCCCTGCGGGACAGAAGGCTGACCTTAGAGTGTCTACATTAGCACAAGACAGAAACTTTCCTTCTGACTCCAATGTCCTCTCTGGAGATATAGGTTTTAGTCAGCTTTACTTTCAGGGTTCAACATTAAGCCTGTTATGTGAAAGGACAAAGGAAATTATATCGTGTTATCAGATACTGAAGGACAGAGATGTCTATTAAGTTTTGTATCACTGATTTTTCACAAGTAAATGAACACAACCCGAAAATATAGATTTTTTAATTCCGATTTTGTAGATGAATAAACTGCAAACATAAGAGGTTAGGCTCCACTCACCCAACTAATGGATGCATATGAGAATCTGGACTCTCCAAAAACTATCTTCTGGCTCTGCTGTTTAAAATTTTGTTCTCTGAGGAAAAAAATGTAGTTTTCTTTAGAAATGAGTAATGACCTCATAGTTTCTACTTGAAAATTCTCTCCACGTCATACAGAAGGAATGAAGAGATGGGAAGAAATGGAGACCAATTCCACATCACACAATTCTTAACTTTGGGCTTTAGATGATAAGCACGTTTTACCCCAAATTTTTATATATTTTAAAAATAATTTACTTAGAATAAGTTAGAGGTGCTTTAACTATAACACCACTAATTCCATAACTAGGATTCACACATCTCCATCACCCCCAAACCTTCCTTGTGTCCCTTGATGTTTTTACCTTTACCTCAGACCTAACTTGATGTGCTTTGAGCCCTTATGTGTATTTTTTTACTATAGAATTTCATGTAAATAAAACTGTACAGCATGTAACTTCCTTAGCTCATCACGATACTCTTTGGAGTCGCCCCTGTGTTTGAAATGTCTTTGCAGCATCTTCTTAAACCACTGAGTAGCATTTCATCATACTGATAAAACACTATATTCCTTCTGCAGACAGTATCTTTTCCTGTCTGCTTTTTGTAAATAAACACTTTATATTTATTTTTCTTTTAAGCTGATTTTTTTGAAACATATAGTCAGGTCTTACTTTTTCATCCAGAAGAAAAGAAAAGCCTCTATCCTTTATTTGGAGCATTTGGGATATTTATACTTAATGTAATATTAATTGCATTTATACTGATCGATGCATAAAGTGATTTACAAAGAGCTCAAGATTTGATAGAATTTTCAGTAGGTCTAATTTTTTCTTGCCTTTGTCTTCTTTTAATTCAGTATATATAATTTTTGTTTATATATACTAAGTGCCTTATAATTAATTACTTTAGGTGTATATGCACATTTATGTTTAAATTATTCATCATTAATTTTTATCTTATGTCCATCCATTATTATACTGGTTCATATGCCATAAATCTCACAATGGCTCACTTATCCTCTATCCAGACTTGTGTTACTGTATTTGTTGCCTCCAGTTAGAAATGTATAAGACCAACACAACCTTTGAAATTCCATCCTATTCTACCTGCTTTTCAAGTTCAGAATATTTTACCAGCATTGGATTATACTTGTTTAAATAACTACAGAAGAGTTGCCCTTCATAATCAAAACCAAAGCTCTTGTATTGTGTTACTATACATTCTAACCATAAAAAAATCTTTTAAAATATAACTACCTTTACTCGGTTGTGGTGCTTGCTCTGAGCAAACATTTAAGTTCCATTTAAAATTGACCTTGGGAATAATCAAGTTCTCCACTATGATGGGTAGGCTATGTTTATGTACATATTACTGTCAGAAGACTACTGAGAAGACTGAGAGGGGAAGTTAGAAGATATAGATGAAGATAAACAGTATGTATATAGACATAAAATATAATCATACCTACATAAACCTAATTAAACTTTTCCTGTAGCTTTCTAATATGCATAGATCATGGATATCCATAGATTTGTCATGGAATTATTGAAAATCACAGGTGGAAGAACTATAATATGCAGAGAGAGAGAGAGAGAGAGGAAGGAAGGAAGGAAGGAAGGAAGGAAGGAAGGAAGGAAGGAAGGAAGGAAGCAGCAGGGAAGAGGAGAGGGAGGGAAGGAAGAAGGAAGAAAGATTATAATATTTCTACTTCTGAATCCTTAATTTAGGTCCTATGTCTATTTATCATTCTTCTCTTTTTTTTTCTTTCCCTACCTGATGCCATTTTAGTGAGAAGGATTGAGGACATTTTGTTACTCCATTGCTGAAAATCCCCCAATGGATTTTCACTGAAATTATAAATTCTCAACCTCTCAGTATATTGAATAGCATTGTTTTGTCATGCAAGTTTGCCTTTTTTATTATTCTGTTTCATTTCGTATTGCTTATGAAGAAGTCTTCTGGGTGTCAGCTATTCTTTACTGTCTGAACTCAGCACACACTTCCTTTCCCTTCTGCCTTTAAATATGTGATTTGATCCTCTGGAATGTCCTCTGCCCTATCTTACCATATCCTCTCTTTCTTCTCTCACATCCTTCCCTGTCTGGCTTTTTTATTTTGTTGAGGTGGAGCACAGCATCATCTTCTCTTTTGTAGTTTAGATATGTTTATTTCCTTGATGCTATCATGGCATCTAGTACAGACCAAGTTCTAGAACTAAACAAGCTATGACCTAATCAGTCCTTCCCCTCTTTGAGTCTCTCACTAGATAGTGAATTACTTGTGTCTAAATACTGTTTTCTACTATTGAATTATTAGGATGTAGTAGACCACTTGGCATGCAATATTTATTCAGTCTATATTTGTTGACAAAAATAATTAAGTCCATTACTCATGCTTCATCAAAACAGCATTCTTGATTTCTTTGGTACCCCACATCAGACCTGCAAGCTCTCTGGAAATACCTTTTTCCCAAATAACCATTAAAATTATCTAGTGATGGGAATTTTGATCAAGGAGCATGAGACAAGTAATACCTCTTTACCTTTTAAACTTTATGTTTATAAAATTATGTCTCTAAGATAAAAATGAGAAAATATGTATCTGTTAATAACCATGAAGAATCAGATGTTTATAGAAGTATCCTTAACATCTCATCAAAAAAGACTATGAATTCTTTTACCACTTTCAAATTATGGTTAATTTTACTTTTGAATTCCATTCAAGGTATTTGATTTAGTCTTTACACCTTTTGAGAATTACGTCTTAATTATGTTTGTGATCATCTCACTGCCTCTGTGTTCTCAATTTAACACATACAGCGTAAGCTTGCGTAACATTCAGTTATAACTAGCATTCTTAGTGGTCTGATCATGGATCTTCACCTTATTCCCAAAGATATTCACATTGATGTTAAACTTCTTTGACCATTTTTACCATCAGAATGTTTGCATCCCTTAACAAAAACCATTTTGTTAGATAAACTATGGCTAATACGAATTAAGACTCTTCATACTTCAACTTGAACTTTATTCAACAATAAAGATTAAATCATATGGATGAGTATATGGTTGGCATGAAGTTTATTGGCCTAGATTTCTTAAGATAAACCTTAACCTTTTTAGAATACCAGAAATATTTTTTTACATTAATGTGTTGCATAAAATGGATATGATCAGCATATCTATAATAAAGTTTTTGAAGATATATTGAAATTTCATCATGTTTGTGCTATAGAATAAATAGATAAGAGGCATTAAAACATCAGATTAAAGGGAAAATGAAGAAGTGTAGTGAAATAAGATAAAGACAAGATATCTGTTCAACATGAGCTAAAATTCCATTATCTGAATTCTATCCACACCCTCCCAAGAAGGCAAAATGAGATCTATAAATGTCAGGACTCTAGTGAAAAAGCAACAGGAAAGAGCGTGTGGTGGGCTTTACGTCACAACCAACAGCCTGTCATTTCATAGGGAAGAGCGTGTGGTGGGCTTTACGTCACGACCAACAGCCTGTCATTTCATAGGGAAGAGCGTGTGGTGGGCTTTACGACACGACCAACAACCTGTCATTTCATAGGGAAGAGCGTGTGGTGGGCTTTATGTCACGACCAACAGCCTATCATTTCATAGGGAAGAGCGTGTGGTGGTCTTTATGTCACGACCAACAGCCTATCATTTCAAACTTGGTTGGGCTTTGCTCTTTATCATCCAAGGTATGATCCACATCAGATGCTGTTTTCCAAAATCACCATGATTACAGAGATCGCATCACTGAGACACTTCCAAGTGACTTACATACTGGCCATATACTTCATGTGGTAGGAACCTCCCTCATAGAGCAGGAGCTTTGAAAGTTTAGAAATAAAGCTGTACTTTGCTTCCCTGGCTCTAAAGAAGATCACATCTCAAAGTTTCATGACCAAATTAATCTGTAGCTCACCCCCTCCCCACTGTCTTTCCCTTGGTTTTATTATTACTGACAATACTGTAAGAGCGGTGTGAAATGGCCAATTCACACATGTGCCACGTTTTGCACACTGCCTGAACCTGCTGGAACATGATTTCCCTAAGAATGATGGCAGTAATAAAGATCTTCTGGCAGAGGCTTGCAAAATCTGCACCCATTTTAGTCACTCAGTAATGGCCCATAAAATTCTTTGAGAACTGCAGGAGAAAAACAATGTACAAACTCATGCATAAATTAAAACTGGAAGTGCCAGCTCACGAGAACACCACTTCTCACACTAGGTCGACTGTGGAGCAATTAAAAACAAACAAACCCATAACACTGGGTGCAGCCAACGGTCACCAGAGAAAGTGTTCTCTGCTGGAGACCCCACCATTACCCAGCACTTTTCTTTGAGTAGAAGCCTGTTTGGGTCTGTAAAAATGTGCACAGTAATTTACGTAATCCTTCTGATGGGTTTTCTCTCAAAGACATTGTCAGCTTGAATGGATGAGAAGCTAAGTGTTCATCCTTCTTTCCTGCTGCATTAAGGATCATTTCTTTGCACAGAGCATGGAGCACAGACAGAAACCCAGTCCCAGTTGTCTTAGTTCTATCAAAGTTTGAAATTTGAGCGCTAATATTTTCAAGGCTGAACAACTCAGAAGTGTTCTTTTTTTTCTTTAGCATTTTAAAGAATGTCCCCCCTTACCTTTTGGTATTCATCTTAAGTCTTTGAAAAAATGAGTGTAAGGACGAAAGTCGGTGAGACAGCCTAGGAGATGGTCCTGTGGTAACAGATCAGCTAGTATCATCCCTAGCCATCTCTGCTGGCCTTTTATATTAACTGTCTTTTGTTTATTTATTTGTATTTTATATTGTTTTATGAAATGTAATTTCAAATAGTCTGAGCTAGACTTGAAACTCTGATTCTCCTACCTCAACCTCCCAAGTGTTGGAAACACAGATGTGTGCATGACCTGCAGTATCGTGTTCTTTACATCCAATGTTTCAGATTTTTAGTACAGCGAGAATCAAACCACCAGGTTAATAGAGCACACCTCCTGTAGCATCATTTGAGAGGTGGGAGTAAGATTTGTATCATGTGATCAAAGCCATTATAAGTAATATAATGAGTACTCACCAGCCAGGGCTACAAAGTAAGACCTAAGAAGAAGAAAAGAAGGAGGAAGAGGAAGAGAAGAAAAGGAAGAGAAGGAGGTGGAGAGGAAAGAAAGAAAAAAGGACAGGTGGAAGAGGAAAACGGAGAACAATTTACAAAACTGTCTCCAAATTTTATAGGATAGATGGCTACATGCTTAGAACAAAAAGACGTAGTCAAAACTGACATTCTCGCCAAAGAAGTTTGCTCATTAGCCAGTCAGAGAAATGGGGAAGACAGAAGTGAGACTCCCAGCTTCCATATGTGAGACACTGGGTTCTCACCAATTTTGTGCAACTTTGTAGTTTTCCTCTTTAATGTTTTTCCTGTCTTTTCTATTGACTTCGTATGTGCTATTTTCAGCTACAGTCCACTTACTTTCTTGGCTGTGGGTACACACACACACACACACCATCACTGAGCAAGCAAGAAAAGAAACAACCACACCCTTTTGGGTGAGTTATACAAGTGTTCCTAAAACAAAATATTATTTGCTACACACACTGAAGGCCTAAGGAGCTGCTAGAGAATCACAGCTTGCCAATGTGGAGCCAGTGCCCACATAATCATGGGTTGACTCAAGAAGAATGTGAGAAAGGAGAAATTCATTGACAGCCTTGCATAAGAGCACACAGGAAAGTCAGAAGAAGCCCACAGAACTGGCTTGGTTCTTAATTCTCAAGGTGCTCTTCTTGAAAGACTGAGTTTTCACAATGGTAAATAAGGTGACTGGGCACTCTTTCAGCTCTGAGTCCTAAAGCTCGCTTGGTAGAGAGCTGGCCTGGCATACAGAAAGCCCTCAGTATGGTCACCAGCATCAAAAAGACCAGGCTTCCCGGACACATCTGCAGTCCTAACACTGAAAAGGTATAGGGAAAAAAAATAATAAAGATTAGGACTCAAGATCATCTGCTGCCTACAAATTTACTATATAGCAGCAAAGGATCTCAAACCCAGTCTCAAAAACAATAAGCAAATAAATTTATCTAATACATTGAATTAATTAAATTGTATTCAAACTGATTTTAAGCAGTTTGAAAACATGTATCAAATTATGAAATCTCTTTTTTCTCTAGAACTTCTCATTTGTAGAAGAAAATTTTTAACGTGCTCACATGGGTGTGAAGGCGTAAGTCACAAACAATCCCACACCAGTTGGGAATTATGATTAATAGAATGGGTTTTTTTTTTTTTTTTTTGGTTTTTCGGGACAGGGTTTCCCTGTAGTTTCTAGAGCCTGTCCTGGAACTAGCTCTTGTAGACCAGGCTGGCCTCGAACTCAGAGATCCGCCTGCCTCTGCCTCCCAAGTGCTGGGATTAAAGACGTGCACCACCACCACCCGGCCTTAGCATGGTTATTTATTTAAAGGGGAAAAACTTACAAATCACCATCCCAGCCAACAGCCCTCTGTGCAATCAGGGAGCCTAGTCGTGGAAGCAGAGCCGGAAGCCAGAGAGCAAGTGGAGGGAAGTGGTTGCTTTTTTTTAAAAAGAGAGAGACCACGCCCCAATGGGCTGGTATCTCAGCGGTTATTGGCTGAAGGAGCAGAAGGAACTCCCGCAACATGGGTGTGCAAACTGGAGTTCTAAAGGTCCTATCTAGAAGACAGGCCAACTCTAGCCCCAACTTCCAGCTCAGAGTTGCTACCTTGGATCTACAGTAAACACATTAGTTTAGTTATTTTATAGGAAGTTGATCTAATTGTTTCAAGGAAGACATATGACCTATGCTATACAATGAGTGATGAGCCGCGATAGTTACTACAGTAGATATTTAACTGGGGCTATACCAAAATGTAATTTTGTAATTCCCTTCCTGAGGGTAATGGGAAATAGCCAGAAAAAAAAAAAAACAAAACGATTTTACCCCCAAGATTTTAGCAATAAAAAAATTGCCCTGTTTGGAGTAAGGATTAAGGCAGGTTGAGAGTTGAGGCAGAAAGAGAGAATATTCTCTTTTGAATCTCAAATTCAAATGTTTAAAGTGTATTTGGTTTGTGTGATACTTTTTCTCCATTAAAATAGTAATTTTCTCTGAAACTTGGTCTCTAAATATTCAAAATATTGGCTATCATACCACCTTACAAATTTATAGAAATATTTTGATGAGATGAAACAATGCAAAGACCTTCATAAACATAAAATATACAAACATATGGCTAATATTATTTTTATACATCTTTATGCAATAAAATTTTAAAAGTTCCTATAGGTAAGAATAAAATGCTGTGCTGTCACAGTGTTCAAATAAAGTTTGTCGCCAAAAGTGGCTGGGTGACACTAACTTGCATGCCCTTCTACTCTGCGCGACTTTTGGGATGTTTTTTCGTTTTATCATCTCACCCCGCTTACAGGACTAAGGAGATGCCTCAGTAGTTAAAGTTCTTGCTGTACAAGTGAAGTACTCAGTTTGGAACCCCCAAACCTACATCCGTGCCCAGCAGGCATAGCAGCCCACCCATGATTCCAGAGCTGAGAAGGCATAGGCTGGGGCTCCCCATACATGCTGGCTAGATAGGGTGGCAATGTGGACAAGCTCAGCCTATCACCAGGAGACACTCTCTCGATGAATAGGGCAGACAGTGACATAGGAAGACTCCGAGTATCACTAGGGCATCCACAAGTAAGCACGTGTACATGGACAGCGCACAAACACTTAGGTATACACCCTCCCTGCAGTCCTGCTGAATGAATGGCTGGGGATTTGTTTCTGAATTACCAATCACTAGTCAATAGGAGTGTTTCCCCTTTGCCTTGTAGTTTTTACTTGTTCAATTCTCAATCTAAACCTATAGTAAAAAAAAAAAATGTTCTAAATGTCAAGAATTAGTATTCAGGTGGTTTAGAAAGAATGAAAATAGAGATTTTGCGAACAAAACTAAATCTACAAGGTTTTAATTGGGGTCTGATATCTTTAATCCACACAGTTTGGGCTAACCCACTTCAGAAAAGAGTAGTAACTCCAGAACCCAGTTTGTGAGATGATTATATGGTTAATGCAGGATTAAATTTTCTTTCAATTATAAGCATGAGTTTGGAAAATGGTCTAAAGAGAATGAAGGGGAAAAAAATCCCACACTCGGTCTAAAGTAGTTTTAAATATGCTTCCTAATTGCTGGGGGCTATTTTGCTCTTCTTCTAATCATTGTCTGAATTACTGAAGCTCAACTCATCTGATAAAACAGGTGAGCTTTTGGTAATGAAGTCAGATAATGTCTTATCTGACTGTCAGGCTAGGCAAAATGGGCAGTGTGCTTAACCATTGGTAAGGATCTCCTACACTGAAATATTTGCATGTGTGCTCCTCGGTGCAAACTAATTCATTGAAATAAGAGAAGGCTTAGTAATGGGAAAGCATTCGCTAAGCTGTGCCTTCAACTATTTAATACAATCACTTGATGGAGGAGAGTTATCTGTCTATATTACTTTCATTAGTTAATTAATAAAGAAAACTGCCTTGGCCCTTTAAGAGAACAGAAAATTAGGTAGGCGGAGTAGACAGAACAGAATGCTGGGTAGCAGGAGTGGGGAGATGCTTCAGGCAGTCGCCATAGTGAATCTCCATGCTTCTCCTCTCAGAGATGGACGCAGGTTAAGATCTCTCCTAGTAAGCCACATCTCGTGGTGCTACACAGATTACTAAATATAGGTTAAAGGAAGATATGAGAATTAGCCAATAAGAGGCTGAAACTATGGGCCAGGCAGTGTTTTAAAAGAATACAGTTTCCGTGTAATTATTTCGGGTGTAAAGCTAGCCGGTGGTCGGGTGGCCAGACGCAGTCCCACCGCTTCCTTCTACAATCACTTGTTATTTAAATAAAGGTAATTAAAAGTGCAAAGCACCGGAGCCGTTATGGCTCTGTTCAAAGGAACGAGAATACAAGAAGATTTTGTTTGTTTATTTGTGTGAGGAAAAATCCAACAACCAGAAGACAGTGTAAACTTCACATTGAGAGTGTAGACTTCACAGCAAGAGTCCCACCCATACTTTCAAGTTGCTGGAGATTAACTCATTTAAATAAACAGTCATTTTATGACTTTTTTTTCCACCAGGGAAACCTGCCTTTCCTTGGGGTTCTTGTATTAAGGAGTTCCACACCAAAGTTCTGTAAATTAGCTGTGTGGTATTCATGGTATCCAAAGAATTTCCCTGCAGGGAGCCTCGCATGGGCAGAAATCAAAGACCTGTGGGAATCTTCTGCCTCCCGCCATCTTCTGTTCACTGGTATGCTTCACACCTGTCCTTTCAAAGTGTATTTCCTAAACTATTATTTGTTTGCTTCTCATGAACAACATGAAGCAGAGGACCAAGTCCAGCTGCAGAGTCCTTTGGGAGTGCTTTCCCACAGAGGATTGCTTACATGCATTAGTTTTATGGCACAAAGCATGAAATGTTTAAGAATAGATTACCAACAAAAACCACAAAGGTATTTTCAATGGTACATAAAATTGCAATGGTTCTTCCTTTATAAAAAGTATCTACTGGCGCATGCCTTTAATCCCAGCACTTGGGAGGCAGAGGTAGGCAGATCTCTGTGAGTTTGAGACCAGCCTGGTCTACAGAGCTAGTTCCAGGGCAGGCTCCAAAGCTACAGAGAAACCCTGTCTCGAAAAAAAAAATACCAAAAAGTATCTACTGAAACTAAATTATATTCACAATCTGAAAATACCCAGTTTCCCCTTCCTCCACACTAATAGCAAGAATTTCCTTGGCTTTAAATCTGATGCACTTCTAGACACACCCAAGGGAAGAGCTCAGCACACTTCCTATGCTCAGGGAAATTTGTGCAATGTGGGTATTTATGGGATGGATCTACTTCACCAAAAGGAAGAATCTTTGTCCCTGAAATACCCACAAACAAAACAACAGGCAAGCAGAATAAAACAAACAAACAAAAAAATCCCATAAAACTTGTGAAACTGAATATCCTCCTGGATATTGGAAGTAGACAAGATTTCCAGGCAAAAATGGAGAACTTGAGGGTACGGGTGGGATGGGGGTAAGGGGAGATGGGGAAAGAGAACTGAGAAGGGGAGGATGGGGAGAACTTAGGGGAATGGGACAGTTGGAATGGAGTAGGAGTGGATATAGGAGCAGGGAAGTATATATCTTAATTAAGGGAGCCATTTGAGGGTTGTCAAGAGACTGGACTCTAGAGGGGTTCCCAGGTGTCCAAGGAGATGTCCCCAGCTTGTTCCTTGAGCAGCTGAGGAGAAGGTGCCTGAACTGGCCCTATACTATAGCCACTTTGATGAATATCTTGCATATCACCATAGAACCTTCATCTGGCGATGGATGGAGATAGAGACAGAGACCCACATTGGAGCACTGGACTGAGCTCCCAAGGTCCAAATGAGGAGCAGAAGGAGAGAGAACATGAGCAAGGAAGTCAGGGCTGCAAGGGGTGCACCCTTCCACTGTGACGGTGGGGCCAATCTAATGGGAACTCACCAAGGCCAGCTGGACTGGTTCTGATGGAGCATGTCATCAAACCGGACTCTCTGAATGTGGCTTACATGGAGGGCTGACTGAGAAGCTAAGGACAATGGCACTGGGTTTTGATTCTACTGCATGTACTGGCTTTGTGGGAACCTAGTGTGTTTAGATGCTCATCTTCGTAGACCTGGATGGAGGGGGGAGGACCTTGGACTTCCCACAGGGCAGGGAACCCTGACTGCTCTTTGGGCTGGAGAGGGAGGGGGAGGGGGAGTGAGAGAAGGGGGAGGGAAATGGGAGGAGGGGAGGAGGTGAAAATTTGTACTACTACTAATAATAATTAAAATAAAAAAGAGAAAAAATAAAATACCTTAAATTCCATATTTAAAAAAAAAAAAAACATGATATGAGCCAATTTTGCCCACAGAGTTGAACTGCTGATCTGGGCTTGAAGAGTCAGAGAGAATTAGTGGATGATTGACTCTCCAGTCCTGGAACCCAGCCTAAAACAGGGAACTTTAATAGGGAAATTGTCATTGACTGTGTATTCCCTGTGTGACACTTGTCCTGTGAACAGTAAGGAGGAAGTGAGTCAAGTACACATTTGTCAGGAAGTCTCCACCTTCTCTTTTTTCCCCAAAGGCAGGAACTGTCAGCATTTACCACTTCAAGCTTGCCCATGTTCTGAGATCATTGTACACATTCCCAGGGGGAATTCTTAGAAAGGACTTTTGCCTTCTGTGAAGGAAGCGGTTTCAGCTGTCTCTTTATAAGCTCCTAGAGCCCAGGAAAGAGATAATGACTGCTGATAGGGGTAACCGGCACCAAAACTGAAGGACAGAAACATACAAGAATATGTTTTGTCATAAACAATCACAGAATAGGCCCTTTTCATGGGTGATTGGACAGAATGAATAACAGAACTAGGAGACTGGTAGTCTGATGCTTGTTGTTCATGTAAATTCGTGTTCTGCATTTTAGAATTCATTGAAGGTGAAGCTTCTGCTATGGGAATAAGCCCCATTAATCAGGTCATTCCTCCAGGTAGATTCAGAAGTAGCTGTTTTGGGTGATTAAACTTCACATATTATATCAGGTAACAGAGCATGCTGTTAGCAGCATGCCATCTCCAAAGGCAAGTAAAGGTATTCATTTTAGATAAGGCAGGCTAACGCATGTCAACTCGAACTCTGCTCAGAAATATAGGCAAGACTAAGCTACAGAATAGCTTAAATAGCTGAGCACATCACTGAGGACCTACTATGTGCTACATGCGATGCAAAGATAAAACATCATTTAATATATTTTTCTATTCTATTTTATAAGCAATATAATTGCAAGAGATTCAAGAAGACAAATTAATAATCTTCTACAAAACAGAACAGTTAAGGCATAGGAGTTATATAAGTGTTTAAACACCTGGGATCCTCATTAATTGAGAGGCTTATGAAGGATATGAAGTCTATAAAAAAATCTTGGACAAGGTTGTTTATAAAGAGAAGGCAGGAAAATAACCTGGAGATTTGGCTCCAGAGAACCTGGAGATTTGGCTCAGCATATATCATGAAGCTTAGGCACAAATTCATCTTCTGATTGTTGTTTCTGGGACAAAGAAGAGTTAAGGAATTCCGGGAACCTTTGTATAAGCCTGAATAGGAGATCTAAGGAACCATAAAACCATAAAGTATCCATTTTTTAAAGCAATGGGTATCCTGACATTTCCAGCACCTTTCTTCTGATAATATAAGTGAAGCCCAAACGCAGTCCCACATCCCATCCCAGCTACAAAAGCTTCAAGCAGACAGACTGTTGAAGGTTTTTTTGGTGTTGGCTATTTTTCTAAAGGAGAGACTGTCTCTGATGAATATAATATAACTTTGTGTTCAGTGACTATTCCGTTCAGTTTTGTTCCCCGCCCCCCAGCAAACCATGGCATGAAAAAGAAAAGACTGCCACTTTAAGAAAGCAATTCCAGAACTTTTTATGAGATTGCTCTAGCAGACCAACTTGAAATTTGGAGGAAAATAACTCAAACGATGTAAATTTACTAAAAGGTGCTCTCCAGGGAAGGGCAACCTCTTACCTCCCGCCTGCTCAGCAATCGCAGTGCTGCAGAGGAGAGAAATCTGTGGTTTCAACACAATTCAAACATTATTGTATCAGATCTGAAAACATTTATTCATTAAGACTAAAATAAAGGAAAATGTTTTGAAAAATAACAGCCAGTAATTCAAGTCTGGCTGGGTTAGATTTAAACTTGAGTTCTTGCCATTTTCTTGTATGCTATCACAAGTATTTACCATGACAACATCTGCATAGAATTACCTACTCACTTCTGAGTATTTAATGTGCATACTCTTGAGGAACATGTGCCTTGTGGTCTGTTACATATATTTTAAAGACCACATTAAAAGAGTCAGAAGTGGAAAAGATGTTTCCAAAAATCTTAAACATGGACGTTTTTCATTTGGAGTTCTGAAAATGTGCACCATTTGCTTTAATACACAGAGACTGTGTTACAAAATGTCTGTGGAAAAGTAAAGTGAACCTCAAAGTCCCTAGCTTTAACGTGTCAAGAAAGCATTATATCTTGGTAAACAGTAAGATGAAAGTCCCATGAAAATATATAGTAGAATATACAAGGAAATGCGTGTTTATCACTTGGTGGAACCCTGGCCTTTTTTAATCAAGCAACAGGAAAAGAAGGCTTCCTGTAAACGTTCTTCCATAATTTTAAATTTTTAAACAGAAACAAACAAAATCTGAAGAGGGTAGATCATCAGAGAAGGAAGCTTCCAGAATGCAAACCAGACAGGAGAGTCTGGGAAACTCATCCTCAGTCTGAAGAATGTTGGATCTCACTTGCCTAACCTACAACTCACTATGTAAATCATGATGACCTCAAACTCATAGGGATATGCCTGCCTCTGCATCCCTGGGATTAAAAACCAGTCCACTTTCCCAGTGTTTATTTATGCATATATTTATTTTATTACATATATATATATATATATATATATATATATATTAAAACATTTATATTGAGGCACTAAGAAGATAGAGTCATGACCTCTTGTTTGGCTTTGAAGCATCTTAACTAAAATGTATTCCTTACAGGGATTGTCTTCATTTTCAAAAGGGCAAACCTTACCCTTTCTCATTAGAAGTGTTTGTCACAGAGAGGTTTTATGAGAGTGAATATATTTTGTTAATAAAGTCTTTTTCTTGTCACCAAAGGTTCCTTGAATAGAAATAACTAGAACCATGCCTCAGCCAATGACGTAGAGTCAAAGTCTAGACTTTATATTGTATAGGCTTGACATGAAGAGGGAGATGGGTTGCTTTTCATTATGCTGTCCTTTGGTATTTCTTTGAGACACTGCAGGCTTGTGTTCATATTTTATATGTGTGTGCTCATGGATGTATGCATGTGTGTTTTGCTACCATCTTTATTAAAGACTCCAAGACTTGACAACTTCAGCAAGAACTGAGAGCATTTTTCACATTGTAAAAAATGACTTAATGTACAGACTGAAAATATCTACCTTCCATTCTTATTTTTGTGGAGAAAATTTTCCAGGGATGCCCTGACCCTCAACTCCCCCAAACTGCAAACAGAGTTCTGTTTCCATATACAAACTGAGATCAATTTTCATAGCATATTAAAATAAAATAACAAAAAGGGAATTAAGTAGAAAAAAATTAGGTGAAGAGTATTACATGGGTACCTGAAAAACACTTTTTATCATTCCATGTTTATGTTTATAGTAGGGAGCTCTGCTTAGGAAAGAAGGAACAAGCAAAGAAAATAAATATAGAAAATAAAGAAATATTAATAAAGAAAATAAAAATCTTGCCATGACATGATAGCCCCAAACGTTTGACAAATTTATATCTGTAGATAGAGTGATATTGACATATAATTCAGGCATATAAAAGAAGCACACTAAATTTAAATACAGAATTAACAACTTGATTTGATTTTCTAGTTATTATTTTGCAATGCCACTTCTGTTTGTTCTTATGTTCTTACTTTGGAATTGTGCTATAATTCTCCAAAAGAATGCTGTAAAAAAGGAAAATCTACCTACACATGTATTAACAAAGTCCACCTCAAAATAACCAGAAATTGATCCTTCCTGCCTGAATTCCTATTTATATTCTTAACATCATTGTTTTAAACAGCTTCAGTGTTTTGACAATTATCAGGAAATATCATTGAGGATAATATTTGATATTCTGATATATTTAAAAACACTTAAAAACCATATTAGTTTGTATTTGTTTAATAAACAATAAGATGGGGTATTTTATGATTAAGGCTATATGAATTTTCTTCTTTCTTAAAATAAATTAAGCAATTATTTTTTTAAGATGCCATTTTGCTTTAGTGGGCCATTTCTATGCAAATAATTCAGATTGAGCTATATCAATCTTAATTGGAGCATTACACATTCACAACACAGTAGGGAGAAAATGAATAATCTGTTTAGCCATACAGCCCTTTGTCCCCAAATGATTCCCATTTGAACAAGGAAAATTCATCATTGTTCCTTTAGGACAATATGTCAGAAAAAGACAATTCAGAATTGTCAAAATTATTCAGTGGGCCTCAATCAGGAATTCCTTCTTTTCTCCCCAATTTTGTGGTCTGTCACTATTATTCTCTCATTTCCCTGCTTCTCTTTCTGTTTCTTCTCCCGGGTTTATTTCTACATGGATTTTAGACCTCCTGAGTCTCCAGAGGCAACTACAAAGCCATGCTTTCCCACATAGGGAGACTTTGAAATTGTTTCCCTTAAGTTGTCCTTCTTGCTCTCAGTAATGACAACTAAGCTACCTGAAGGGTAGGAGATAATACTTCTGCTGAGAAGATAAAGAAAAGGGCAGGATATATTAAAATATTAACTTTTTGACATAATGAAACAAAATATTTATGGAAGCCGTTAGCATATGTTAACCTCTTGAATGTCTTATCTCACTTAAAATATGCAGAAGTGCAGAGGTAGGGATATTGCATCTCACAGTTCTAAGATGAAGAAACTAAGAAATGGAGAACCGGGGAATGAAGACGGAAGCTTAAAAAAATCCCACACTATCTCAGAACTGAGTATAACAGAGGGTTATTTATTTAGGGGTAGACCCACAGATTATATTCCTCTGCACAAACTGGAAACAGGAATCGAATCATGCCATCAGAAGAGAGGCCAGATGTGCACTTTACATAGGCATATATAGTATAAGAGACCATGCCCAAGTGGGCAGGTAACTTAAAGACCTAAAGGCTACTGGCTATAGGAATTCCTACAGCACCTCCCCCTTTTGTTTAAATAAGAAAGTTCTAAGCCTAATACAAAATTATATACAATAAGAACCAATACCAGGTATAAAAATTATAATTACAACCAGCATAAACAATATCAAGCAAGAAACTTGGTAAATGTTTCAATAGTTATCCTATCTTAATGAGTTTAATTCTTATATATAAATAACTTGGCCAAGTCATGAGAGGAAAGTAACTGCAACTAATTAGTCTTCAACCCCATTGAAGACCTGAGAAGGGAAATATTACTTGAGTAAGCAGGAAGTGCAATCAAGCAACTTTCAAAATGTGCAACAAATGACAGAGATAATTGGCTACCTGGTCAATCACCCAAAGTTTCATTTTGAACATTGGAGCAACCAACTTTTGCTGAGGCCTAGAGTAACTGACAGATCATTTTCAGAGGCAGGAAATTTTTCAAAGCCATCTTACCTTCTCTTGGCAAAATTTGGCAGTCTTGTTTTTTTGTATCTTGCTTGTCCTGTCCAGACATGGTGCATTTTGTCAGGGGTTGATGCATGGGCAGTTCCTTGCCCAAAGGCCAGTTTTACCAAGAAGAAAACAAGCTCCAAGTGGAGTGTCTTCGGTGCTCACCATTCTATTAGGAACAGATTAGTGCTGCCAGGAACAATTGTGTCTCACTTCAACTAAAGCCTAAGTTATTTAAATGCCATATTCTATAGATCCTTGAAGTGGTTGATGATTACCTATCTAAGCAGAAGACAATCTTTATGTATCTAAAGAATCTGATTAATCTAACTAAATATGACAAACATGGATGACTATTGATCTATAATTCTTAATAACTGTATAACTTAAAAGACTAAAACTTCATATTAGAATATTAAACAATTTTTAAACAACTGTGTAACAAATGAGGACAACAACCTAAAAATGTAAACAATGTATAAGTATCTTGATCAGAGGTAGGAATGTATATTGCAATATGATAAATATATTCTAAAATTGTATCAATATACAAAATGTCTTAAAATGAGTTAAAGCTTGCATGCATATAATATGACAAAATAACATTGCCTAGGTATACAAATATTATAGACAAAAATAGGAACATATTCAATATAATTTAAGTTTGTAACAAAAAACAAGAATCGCTAACAATGTAAATTGACTATAAATAATAGCTCACAAGTATTCACTCCATTACTCACTATTATTATTAGTGTGAGTAAGCTCACACTAATCTATTATCCTATCCAATTTCCTTTTTTTAAAGAAATCCCTGAGCTTCCCTAATTTTCCCCCAACCCCCAACCTGATAATAATTATAATCAACCCCTAAATGATGTCCCTAACCCTAAGGATAAACTCTGTTGGGAGAGGGGACATTGTCTTCTTAAATGACTTCCAGCTGTTATGGGGGCAGCATTCATTCTTTGGGATTCTGTGAAAGTAAAATGATGGTTAAATTCCAAGATTACTGTCTGGTATAATTGCAAATAATCTCTGAGTGTTTGGTAGGACTTTTCTGAGATTGCTATTTGGAGTTCTGGCCAGAACTTTGTAAAAAAAAAAAAAAGTGCACCATTTCTGCTAACCAAGTTGGAACCACCTTGAGCAGCTGGTACTCCTAAACAGGTTTTATAGTAGGGTTACCAGCATCATGACTTCATCTCAAACAGGTGGAGTTGTGTGACCCATCTTCTTCCTGGAAACTTCAAAGATTACTGCAGAAAAATTAATTGTTCATTGTGGAAAATTTAAACATTATTTATACAGACATATATATTCAATGAAAGGTATGATAGAGACAAAAATGGTATGAAGAAAAGTAATGTTTTTCTAAATTCTTTTTTCTTTCTGTCCCATATCATGAATCCTGACATGAGACAGAAACTCAGAAATTTTATTTTAACAACATGCTTGGATTTAGAGAAGGACAGAGCCAGTGTCCAACTCCAAAGCCAGCTTTGGTTTTTAAGTGAGTAATGATTATTATTTTATTTAGGATTCAGAGATTCTTACCCTCAGATGACATGTCCTCACAAGTGACAATTCTTGTTCCTTGGTGGTCATATCTGGAAAATTATCTTTTCCTCTTTAGGCATCTAGATGCCCAGGGTCTTTTTATTTTTCGAAGATGAGTATTTTTTTTTTTGCAAAGTCAAGAACAAAACCCTGCCCCAGATCTTATGAGGTTTCCTTACCACCTGATTGGTTGTCACCTCTGTGGATAAGCCATTATATCTCTTTCTCAAGAGATTTCTCTTTTTCAAACAGAATCTTTACTAATTCTGATGGAATCTATAACTTTTCTTATCCTGTTGAAACAAGAGCAAAACCCCTTCCCCAACATAGCATATCTCCTGACTTCCATTGTGAGGTCAACACATCCTTGAAATACACCAGCTAATTTAATTCAGAAGACTTTTCTATTATCTAGTGTCTCTCTGTTGCTGTTGTCCCTTTCTCATTAGCACTAAGAAAATTCAAAGTTAATAAAGCATTATGTAATCTATTCTGGGGGTATTTTCCATCCCTTTCTGTTTGTTTAACATATCCTAGAGTGCCAAAGATTGAAATGCAAACACTATTCATTTATGATATTGGGTAACATGAGCAGCAAGTATACTATTAAAAGTATTTTGGCTAGGTGATGGTAGTGCACGCCTTTGATCCCAGCTCTTGGGAGACAGAGGCAGGCTGATCTCTGAGTCTGAGGCCAACCTGGACTACAGAGCTAGTTAAAAACAAAAGTATTTTGCCAATATCTCTGAAAAGCTGCTCCTACAAAATTATCTTTTAAATTTATATCAATCTTTAAAAATGTTTCAGCAGACATCATATTCAAGATCTGTATTGACTGGGGTGTTTTTGAGTAAGCACAACCAAACAAACTTTACTCATTTTTTAAAAAACATAAATAATTCATAGTTATATCTTGGAGGAATTTTTTTCACACTTGGAAGTTTGCTTCACACTTGGATTGAATCATTTCAAGTCATACAGATACACCAACATGCTTTACTTTTTCAGTTGTATGTTTCATATGTAACAGAGAACATATAATATGTATAAATAAGAATTTTCATTATTGTATTGATTGTTTTTGTATGTATGTGTGTTTTAGAGAGAAGGCAATAGAGAGATAGATAATAGGCATGAATGGTAGATAGATAATAGGTAGACAGAAGGAAAGGAAGGAAGAGAGGGAGGGAGGGAGGAAGGAAGAAAGGAAGAAAGTTCTCACATGTGTGGCGGGCAAAAGTTGCAACAATTATATATGAAATAGAGAGTAAATGCAGTTAGTTTTCATCAACTTAACACAAACCTGGACATACATAACTGAGAAGATGAAATTTCTCTTGAGGAATTGCTTTCCTCAAATTGACCTGTGGGCACATCTGTGCAGCATTTTCTTACTTGGCAACTTACATAGGAGGGCACAGGCCGCTGTGGGCATTTCCATCCCGGGACAGATGGGACTAGGCTGTATAAATGGTCTAGCTGAACAAGCCAAAGGAAGAGAGAGAGTCAGTCACATTCCTCCATAGTCTTTGATTTAGTTCCTATTTGAGTTACTCCCCTGTTGTTGATGATGTTGTTGATGATGGATTGTAACCTGTAAGCCAGATAAACCCTTTTCTTCCCCAAATTACATTTGGCCAGACTAGACAGTAGAATAGAGGTAGCTGAGGAACCAGTAAACAGCATTCCTCCATGGGTCTGCTTCGGTTCTTGCCTTGGCTTTCCTTCCTGAGACTTTGACATGGGATTTGCATCCTGAAACAACCACTTCCTTCCCAAGTTGCTTTTGGTTATGGTGCTTATAACAGCACAGGAAAATAAATGAGGATACACAGTCACATTTACCCCTTCTTTTCTTCTCTCTCTCGAAGGTTCTCAGTACTCTGGCATGAGGAGAATTGGTTTAACTTTGCATTTGTTGGGTCTTTTGCATCTGTGGTTTGAATTCTTAATTTAAGTTCACAATAATTTTAGCCACTATTCTTCTACATATATTGTTTTCTGTCCCATTTTATCTCTCTCTTTTTTTCATGGTTTATTTTTTTATATTTAAAAATTTCCATTTCCTCCCCTCCTCCTCCCCCTTCCCTCCCCTCCTCCTCCCCCTTCCCTCCCCTCCCCTCCACCCATACCTCCCTTCCCTCCCTCTCCAGGCCAAGGAGCCATCAGGGTTCCCTACTCTATGTTAAGACCAAGGTCCTCCC
Organism: Arvicola amphibius; assembly: GCF_903992535.2. NCBI lineage: Eukaryota > Metazoa > Chordata > Mammalia > Rodentia > Cricetidae > Arvicola > Arvicola amphibius. The sequence goes on along the minus strand of NC_052060.1, from coordinate 52,994,387 downwards.
AACTCTCCCCAGGTCCAGGAAGGTGATCGACCAAGCTGAGAAGGCTCCCACAGAGCCCGTCCATGCAGAAGAATCAGAGCCCAGCGCCATTGTCCTTTGCTTCTCAGTCAGCCCCCACTGTTGGCCACATTCAGAGAGACGGGTTTGGTCGCATGATCCATCAGTCCCATTCCAAATGGAGTTGGTGATCTCCCATTAGTTCTGTCCCACCGTCTCCATGAGTAAACGTACCCCTCACGTTCCTGACTTTCTTTCTCATGTTCTCTCTCCTTCTGCTCCTCATCAGGACCTTGGGAGCTCAGTACAGCTCAGTCATTTTCTTCATCTATCGCCAGGTGGAGGTTCTATGGTGATATGGAAGAAATTCATCAGTATGGCTATAGGAACTGGCCTTTTCAGGCTCCCTCTCCTCAGCTGCCCAAGGAACTAACTGGCAGCGTCTCCCTAGAAACCTGGGAACCCCTCTAGGATCAAGTCTCTTGACAACCCTCAGATGGCTCCCTAAATTAAGATATATGCTTCCCTGCTCCCATATCCACCCTTCCTGTATCCCAAGCATCCCATTCCTCCTAGCTAATTTTAGTTCCATGTATATAAATACCTTGAGTTGAACTTAGGGTCATTTAGGGTTTTCAGATCATTGTTTGCTTTTTCTACTTTTGATCTCTGTGCCATAGTAAAATATCTGTTGCTACGATTTCAAGATTGTGAAAGCATATTGCCTATTTTAAATACCCTTAAAAGAATTATGTTATTTCATATACTGTACTTAGTTCTTTTTGTCAAGGTTGTCAAATTTCCCTCTCTGAAGATTCTCCCCATCTCTTCAACCATCATATGTGTGTTCTTGTTTAATGTATTCTAACAGTTGTTTTAAAGTTTCTGTCTGCTAATTGCAACATCTGTAATTGATTTTGTGACTTTAGCTACAATGTCTTTCTATGCAATAGACCATAAATTTTAGAACACAGCTACATGACCAGCTGGTTCTGTCCTTTTTCAAGAGACAAAATACCTCATATACGCATGCTGTAAAGAGTTGAATAAAAGACCAGACCACCTAAGCACCACAGGTTTACAAGCGCAACACCATAAAGCAATGCCTATAAATCTACTTACAGCTAAAATCTGAAGTAAGCCCAAAATATAAAGAAGACCCCAATGGCACATATATTTTCCACAACTTGAGTTACAGGTATGGAAGCCATTTTACTTATACTATTTTAAGTTTTTCATAGTTGATACCAGCACGGAAGTGACTTTTGTTGGGCCATGAACAGAGTTTGGCAAAATGGAGTTCTTGAGATGTTAGATTTTTTTTTTTTTTTTTTTTTTTTTTTTTTTTGTAATCTCAAACTTTGAGGGCACTGGTCATTCTTAGGAATTTTCTAAGACTGTGAATTCCATGGCACTTGTTTCTAGTAGACAATTAATACTAAGACCATATAACGACAATTAGATTTTTTCCACCTGCCCTGCTCATGTCTCTTTCTTCCCCCTGGCAAGGTAATACAAAGCAATACAAACCTTCATGGAAGCCTGCAAATGTTCCAATTCTAGAAACCAGCATTTTCTTTCAAATCCATTAAGAATATAACTGCATTGACAGGATTCAGAGTCCCACATCAGACAGCAATAGGCAGCCAGCTCCCTCAGTTAGTCTCATCAACCTACCGGTGAATTAGAGGGGAAAGATACATTTAAAAAAATGTGTGCTAACTACAGCCGGATGAAAAAATTCCAACGTATTTTTCAAGGAACATTATAGTACGTGAATATTCAAGCCAGAGGTATAGACTTAGGAAGTTCAAATAACAAAAAAGGTATATCCTGGCTGAGCCCAAAATAATGACTAAATAGAATAATGCTGTCAAATTTTATTGTTTTATACCACCGATTTTCGAAGAATCCTGAAAACTAAGAGGTTGAATGATTTTTGCTTCATTAGCGGAGGGTGTAGCTAATGCTCATAGAATACCAACGATGTAGTTTGTAGCACTGTATAATCGAAGTCACTCTTACACTAATAAAATAACATGGGAAGACCCTGCACAACACAAGACATTACAATACGTTGACATGCTTGGTCTTATTTCAGGCAGACTTAATCACAAAGGCCTGTGTGTGTGTTCTACCTATGAAAATACTGTTTTGTCACTTAAACGACCTCACCTCACACACATTTAGGATATTAATGAGAAAGAGCAAGCAAATCGTAACGGCCTGCCAGGGACTACTCAGAGCTGTGACACTTGAGACGGCTAAATTGCAAGTGGAAGCATGTACAAACAGAGAGTTTATACCCCCAGACAGTCACCCTCTCTCTCTCTCTCTCTCTCACACACACACACACACACACACACACTTACACAAATGATGACAATGACTTACACTCCGAATGTCTGCTAAAATGTCGCTCAACAGAAAATGCTGAGGGAATGGATTTCAAGTGTTTCTTGTTAGTGTTAAAGACAGCAATTGGGATTATGCCAAATCTACTTGTGATTCCCTCCCCGCCCCGTGCCTTATCAGCCAGCTATCTAACTTACAGACACTTAACATCCCTAGACTTTTACTTTATAAAGCCTGAGTTAATCATTCATAAGTCACATACTTAGCATGTAGGCTAAGAATTGGTTATTTCTACCCACTTTTTATCTGTCATGCTTTATGAATTTTACTAGTGTCTCCTTCTGCCTAGCAGAAAAAGCAGAATATCAGGTAAGTTGGTATATATGAATGCAATTTATATGAATGAAATAAGAATATTTGCTATTTCTGTCATTTGTTCAGAAGTTTGAGCGCTTACTAGTTTTTAATATAAAATCAGATAATTGGCTTGTAATTCATTTAGTTTGGAATAGAATGGAGGCATGGACTTTTACAGAGAGAAGACAAAAGTCCACAGTAGACTTGGATAAATGTTTTCCCTACAGCAGCCATTGAGAGAATAAGAGGTTTGTGAGAAGCATGGTATGGACAGCTTTCAGGATCCTAATGTTCAGAGTCCTTTTAGGCAGAGGGAACACCTGTCTCTATTTGTTTTAGAAGATGCTACACAGTCCTTGTATTTCCACAAATAATGTCTCCAAATACTTCACATTCCACATAGATTCTGTTTATCATAGCTGGATGCAATATTACAGGAGATCTTAGATGTGTCTGTGCTCTATAAGAAGCATACTTACCCAATAGACAAGACGGATGGCCATCTTCTGCACAAATGCTATCGACTGGCACCATGCCAGTAAACTTGAACCAGCACAGGGTACAGGCACAATTTTTTCACATAATAATCTCAGATACAAGGCAGGAATGATGGAGATGGCAATTTATCCTGCTTTGGAATATCAGGATAATATGTGTGAGCCCTTATGTGCATAGATTTACATACACATACATGCGTATATATACTGCAAAAAGTTATTTAATGAATACAAATAAAAATTCATGGTGAGTGACAAAATTAGAAAACTTTTGTAAAACCCAGAAACTTCATGATGAAGCAAATAAAAACTCTAGAGTTAAAAATCTAGAATTCTAGATATTCTAGAAATTAAAAACAAGTGCATAATTTTGGGGGGACAAGTTTAAGAGCATATTGATCCAAGCAGGGGAAAAGGATGGTAGAGTCTGGGAGAGGAAAGGGATTAAAGCAAATATAATTGGTTACAATGATCTGTGAGACAAAATTGAACCGTCTAAAGTATGAGGTCATAAAGCCTTGGAAGATAAAATAAAAAAAGTAAGGATTGGTTTGTAAAATATTGGTTATCCAATACCAAATGATCATCCCTGAAAACATACATACAGGCAGCATTATATGAACTGAGCACTGTATATTTATATATTACTTATTATGTGTATTAAAAATATATGTATATACGAGCAATTAATGGAAAACATGTATTTGAAAGAAAGCAAGGAAGATTATATGGGAGAGTTTAGAGAGAATAAGGGAAGGGAAAATAATGTATTGATAATCTCCAAAATTAAAGAAATAGTTTTGAAAAGAATATATATTGAAGAAAACAATGTTAACCTGAATGATTATGTGGTGAAGAAACTTAAGAAAGTCAAATATACTTTTGCAGAAAGACGTGATGACTTAAACTCTGAGAAGCATAAAGTTCTTTGTTTTGGAATCAGACAAAAAGTGCAGACTTTTGAAAGGAAAATTAAGAGAGAACCCACAAGTGATAAGAAACAACTTTTTTGTTTTTGTTGTTGTTTGTTTGTATTTTTTTTGTTTGTTAGGATAATGAACCTAATGCAAAACAGAAAAGGGAAACATTCAACAATCACTATCTGAATTACTTGATTTTTCCAAACATTTTCATATCTTAGTCACTGGGGTCCCAAAACAAAACATCCAGCCCTCCCACTTAATGGTCAGATCCACTGCCTTTGAGACCCTTGGTACTAATCTCTTCCTGTATGCAAACCTTGTCCAGGATACCCAGACAGGATAGTTTCCTTCCCATAAACAGCTGCTGTCTTCCTTAGTGCTTTCAGTACCCTGAGAGAAACAGAGCATTAAACCTGTACCCAGCACCACATAAAGCACAGCCAGCTGTACTAAGGTGGTACTAGGCAGTTTTTTAACAGAATGCCTTTATCCTGGTGATTCATTAAAACAAACAAACAAACAAACAAACAAACAAAAAACACTTTGCCATTAAAATAAAATTGGCAATTTGGAGCTTTGCAATGGCTACCATAAATATTTCTTAAGTAAGCACATGATTCTTCCTTTAAAGCTGCGACTATTAATTAGTACCTGTCCACATGTGCTATCAGAAGCAGCTCTCCACCAATGCTAAGTGTAGTAAAAACACACCTTGTTTCACTGCTGAAGGGTTGTGTCCTCACCTATTTCAGAAGATCAACGACTCTTCCGTTTTGCCTTGGGAGTAGTATATTTTCTTATCGTACAGATAAGCTGACAGGTATTTTATGCAAGAAAACGTTGATGGTTGTAGTGGCAACATTGGTACTGAGTACGGTGAGGTGGTAGTTCTGATGAGGACCTTGGTGGTCACAGCTAACTCTTATCGGATGAGAACAGATTCCAAGCACAAAGGTACACTTGGAGGTGTATTACTACAGTTCTACAAAATACAAATTGCTCCTATGGAAGATAACAGGAAACAAAAACAACCCCCATTTACTCATCTGATGGTGTCATTTATATATACATCAGTTTCTTGAGAGATTTTTTTTTTTACTGCTAAATGAGCCACATTTAAGAGGAGTGTTCGAAGTACATAAAGAGATTTCCTAAGTAAAACATGTGTGAAAATATCTGATAAATCATCAATAACCTTAAAAATCCAAAAGATAAGGCTGAATATAGGAGTTAAAAGCAAAGGTGGGTTTGTTTTTTTAAACATAAAGCAAAGAAAACCAGCTCACAAATCACAATCCCAGGGAACCTAGTCAACAATGGAGACCCTAAGAGAGACATACAGAGATTTAATCTACATGAGAAGGGAAAAAAGATGAGATTTCATGAGTAAACTGGGAGTATGGGAACTTGGGAGAGGGTTGAAGAGGAAGGGAGAAGCAGAGAGGGGAGCAGAAAAAAAATGTAGAGCTCAATAAAATTAAAATAAAATAAAGACAATGGTGGGTCCTTCAACTATAGGTTCCGATACTCATTCTGAAGGTGCCAGTATGTCAGGTGAGAAGTGTTAAAGTATTGCAAATAAGTAGCCGTGAAGAGGCTAAGTAAAAGGATATATTTCCTGGCCTCTGTGCTGAGTCGTACCCTTGTTCTGGAATTCCCTGGTTTGCTTCAGTCAGTAAATGACTTGGGCATATAGCCGATATTTCATGCCCTCTCTGCTTCTTCTCTGTTTGTAATGTGTTCTGAGATTACCTGCCAAATAAATTCACTTCTCAGAACTTAACCCCTAGGTTTCCTCCTGCAGAAACTAAAATCAGTCATGAATATCCTCTCGCACATGCTCCCATGGTTTTTTTTCTGGTTAAAAATTTTACATCACCTATTGAGAGCATAAAATACAGAGATTATTTAGCAAGAATGAGTGCAATATTATATCCTCCACAGTAATCTCCCTTCGTCTTTAATGAAATCAAGTATCTTCCATGTTCACTGTAGCTTGGACTCAATCCCTTTCTATTAAATCTTAGAAAGCTTTAGTTTCCAATGAGAAGTCCTTTATTTTATTTTATTTTATTTTATTTATCTAGTGACAGCACAGTGTCTGGAAATTCTCTTTATCTAGTTCGAAGTTCTCTCTGTGAAGTAAAATAGAGTCTGGGGCTTGACGGAACCTCTTATTCCATCATGGTTCCTGTAGCTCTCTTGACCTCAACCTAGAGTTTTCAGAGTATAGCATCACTTCCCAGCCTGCATGACTGAGTTGTTCCCATCCCTTGATGCTTTTGAAAGGGGAGAGACTGTTTCCCCCAGAAGACTGGTTCCTGAAGAGGGTTGATGGGGACACAGCTGGACTTGGAGGAATTCCAACTGCTTCACATCTGCTTTCATCCCTGTCTCTTTAACTCACATCTCTGTCCCCCTGTAGAATGGCTGATGGGTTGTTTGTTAGTTATTTCAGGGTAGCAGACAATGGCTGGTTTTCACTAAATACAAAGGATTTCCTAAATGCAGGTTTCCCAGCGGGCATTGCTAAAGAAAATACAGCCACAGTATTTGCTTTTTGTAAGCTTTTTCTAAATTTCTCAACACAGAGAAGTTTTATTCTCAATAATTCTTAGGTTTATTTTTTTTCCCTTCATCTCTGAATCAAACAGAGATCATGATTACTAGAACACTCAATGTCCTGCCTGAATTTCTTATGTGCTTTTTTCTCCGGGTCTTCATATGCATAACTTAAGTACAGGCAGATATAAACATTTCTTTGAATTTCCAAGAAATAAAATATTCAGACCCCAAGAAAAGAAACCCTCCTGCCATCTGGGCATGTTCAAGAAGCAAATGTATGCCAGACCATCCACCAGCACATGAAAGGAGAAGGTCATTCCTTTCACTTTAGTGCGGAAAATCACTTTTCCAATTCACATGTCCGACATCTGAATCTTAGCTGCCATCACATTGGCCAGATACACAGTGCTCTAAACTGAAAGCTCCGACTGCACAGATCTTTCTCTCCAGTAGCTGCGAAACAGAAACATAGGTAAAGGGTCAAACCGAACACCTTTCTATGGAAGAAATCAACTCTCAAGAGGCGATCAGAGCGCCTGGTATTGCTAGGAAGGCCCTGCTCTCTATCAAGCAAGTCTGACATCACACCAGGAAACTCGGGAAATGAGCAGGAATATTTTGTTCTTCCTGAAAAGAACTACTTCATGTAGCCTTTGACACGCTCTAGATATGTGTGTGGTTGTTGAATAGGAGAGAACTAATGTCCATTTAACTCCTGGCTTTCCCATTTACCAGCTGTGAAATCACTTAAACACTTCAGCAACCATTTAAATACTTGACCCTTGGTTTGCTCAGCTATGTGGTGGAGGGACAATCATGACCTCATTTTACTTACTCTGAGGAGATTGTGTAGGGAATAAACTCGCTGATGTAAAAGAAAGCATGGTGCATTTTATGAAACTGTATGCAGCTATTATAATGGCTTACTTTGTCTGGTGATTGGTGACATAGTTGTGACGTTACCTACAGTGCATCACTGTGTCCTCGTGGCTTTGATATAGGTACTGATATTTTCATTTTACATTTAAACATCTCCAACAAAATTGGGGTAAAATATGGATGAGATAAAATTTGAACCCAATTAATCAAATACAGAAAGCTAAGCTTTGATATCTAGGTAAAGAAGGGTCCATTAATTGATAACCTACCTAAAGCAAGGTAAGATTAGAAGCTGATGACAGATGTTTGAAAACTTTACAGGTTTTGATAATGTCTCAACATCCAAGAACGTCATCATTGTGCAACCCTTGGTATTTATTATATGATGTGAAATATTAGTCTACAGTCAATTAGAAAGGATACTGTTTTAAATCACTAAACTATGTTTGTAATGGATTTTGTTGTAATATTATGAATATTTACAAGGCAGCCTTGATAGAAGGATTAGAAGTGAGATTTTCTAAATTACTCTATCTGATTTACAATAAACGATATGCTTTTGAATACTATGAAAATAAATAAAATCCACAAAACTAAAATTGGGTACAAAAAATCTTTCTACTAGTCAGATTTCTTGTCTTCTTTTACTCCTTCTAGGATTTAGACAGCTCTCCAACACAGTTGTAGTTCATTCACCTAACACATACTCAATAATGTATAACCAGGATGGAAGCATCACAAGGGAATTTGATCTCTAAGAGAAGAGTGATTTATACTGGACAATGTAGCAAATACCCCTTAAATATAGAAATTAAGAAAATAAACAAATATTCTTAGAAAGTTTGCAGTTAATCATTGCTGGAACTAATGAAAATCATTTATTGTATGAGAAATGCTGGAACAAAACTTGAAATTCCACTGATACCACATTTTTTCTCTACCCCCACCTTGGCCATTTTTCCATTTTCATTTAAATCTTGTATGTCAATCAAGCTCAGTGGCCCAGTTTATTTTTTCAAAAATTGGCAATTCTTTACTTTCCTTTTGAAACTTTTATAGTATTTTAACCCCGAATTCAATCTCAAAGGAAGGGCTCCTGATAAGTAAAATCGTCCAATAAGCAATTTTAAATATCCTCTCTGAGGTACACCATGAAAGTCTTGGGGAGTGCTTGAATAAAATCAGTTTTAATCAGAAATTGAACTTACAAACACATGTTTGATAAGAAATAAAAAATGATATTGGTAAGGAGAACAAAGGAGTGTGTAAGCTTCTTGGAATAAATATAAATATTAAAACTTAAGAAGTAAGTTACCTTCGGAAACTTCAATCTGAAGATAAATGCCTCTTTGTAGGATACAGAAACTTAATGCAGACTGATTATATGAAATATCAAGGCTTAGATTACTTTCTTAAAAAATAATGTGTATTCTCAGCTTAGCACAACTATCATGACAGCAGCTTGGAACTTCAGAAACAGCAAATTTTACCCCAAGTACTCCATTAACTCATTATAGAACTCTCAAGGATTCCCTATTCTCTTACTGTCTCAATTTCTTAATTATCAGATACATATATCTGAAGTGACAAAGTTACTTTGCACTTGCTTCTGAATGTACTTCCATCTGTTTGTAAGTACAGCCTTGACAATGGAGTATTGCCAAGCTATTTTGAAACCACATGTAAACTCTGAAGTTCACATGCATGTGTCTGAAGGAAAAGCAACAAAATTAACTTCCCAATCTATTGCAATCTATGGCAATCTTTCAGATGGCATATATAGACTGATGCCAATACTGACTGCGACTACTGAGATTCCTAGAAGTAAATATCCTGTTAAATATATGGACTGAAAAGATGCCTGCACTCAAGTAACTCCCTAATTGGGAGGCTGAAATAGAATTGCTGTGAGCTCAAGGTTAGCATGAGCTACATTATTAATATCATCTATCCAAGGTTACATAGTAAGTCCTTGCTCCAAAATAATACATAGACCTAAAAACATTATGTTAATGTATATATATTAGTGTAGAAATACTGAGATAAAAATAAATGTGTTTTCAAGACAAATTAATAATTCAAGCCAAAATATTCACTACCCGATTTTTTTAATCAAATCATTTACCAATTATACACACTTCAGCCATTAAGGACTATCAGATCTTCCATACTCACATATAGCCATTCTGAGAATTAATACTGAAAATAAATGTTAGCAAATGTTGTTTTTATTTTGATAGTAACTCCATATGCTCACATATGTATCTATGTTTATATGTGTGAGAAATTTGTTATATTTTCCATTTCTCTTCAGTGAACTGGTTTTGGTTTTGTTTATCCTGAGTAACTTTGTCCAAGATTTTTTTTGGACATTTCTGTCTGCATTTTTTGTTCTGTAAGTCCTTGCAATCAAATCTGCTACTTTTTGATATTTGTTTTAGCCGGTTACACCATGAGGTACCTTTCTATACAAGATATTATGCCTTGGTGCTTTGCCTGGATGTATGTCAATGTGAGGTACTATATTACAATGTGGGGTTGCAGGTAGCTGTGAGTTGCCACGCAGGTGCTGGGAATAGAGCCTGGGTCTTCTGGAAGAACAGACAGTGCTCTTAACTGCTGAGACATCTTTCCAGTCCCATCTATACAAACGTTTTTAAAAGGCATATGCATGTTTTCTACTTTTTAAAGATGTGCATTTTATCCTAAAGTTTTTAATTCACTGAGCAAGTATGATGAAGAAAAAAATATGGCAGTATATTAATTTTTCTGAAATAATATTCTAATTATGGTGATATTCCTTTTGGCTATACTTCCTTATTCTGACTTGAAATGTCACCTTTATCATGTGAAATGTTACACAGTTAATCATGGTCTTTGCACCTGGTTGAGAATGGGAGCCCTGTAGTCAGACTACCAGGAAGTTAGACACAAGTTGTGACCTTAAGCAATTTATTTTCCTACCTTGTGACTAAGTTTTCTAATCTGAAAAATTGGAATAACAACGGTGAAAATTACAAAGATGAATGAACATAGGCAAGGCTCAAAGCACAGCATCTGGCATGCAGCAGAAATTCAGCTCATGATAATCATTGTTTGATAATGAGATGTGAAGAGAAAGAACACAGTTCCAGAGGAGCAATTGGGTCACGGGGTCGCTTCGGAGAGTCCCTTTCAATTTGTCAGCTAAAAGAAGCATGGTCCTGCATCTGGTGTAAAGTTACTCCTGGAGAACTTGCTTTGTGTCCCTCGTTAGAGGACTACAGTGGACACGATTCAATCATAACGCCTGGAAGAAAAGGGAGCACGCTGCCCTGAGCAATGCTGCTGATGTGAAGAGTGAAGAAGAATCCCAGTGTTGAGTCAGTAAACAAGAAGTCATTATTAATTCTGACAAAAATAATAATAACATATGAAAGCCAGAAGATTACAGTGGATTAAAGTCTAAAAGATCAGGTTTACTAATGTAATTTCATAAAAAACCAGAAATATGACATAGTAGAGATTTTATGTAAGACTCCATAATTGGGTGCTAATTCACAATTTTCAATATGAATATATATTTAATGGAAATATTTGTCAGACTAATTCCTTTCATACTTCTCAGGCCAAATGTAACTTAGTTACAGCTCATACAAGGACTATGTGGGTTAGTTTTTTATAGTGTGTATCATAGTACAATAACATACTTAAAAATTAAACTTTCTTTCCCATATGGTAATAAGCAGCGTGAATGACATTTGGTTTGTTTTCATTATCTAAGACTAGAACTTAGTAGATACTAATTAAAATTAAAGCATTCATTTTGAGTGAGGTAACCTAGACCCAGAAAGACAATTATCACATGTACTCACTCATAAGTGCTTTTTAAACATAAAGCAAAGAAAACCAGCCCACAAATCACAATCCCAGAGAACCTAGACAACGAGGACCCTAAGAGGGACATACATGGATCTAATCTACGTGGGAAGTGGAAAAAGACAAGATCTCCTGAGTAAATTGGCAGCATGGGTCCTTGGGAGAGGGTTGAAGGAGAGGAGATATGTAGGGACGGGAGCAGAGAAAAATGTAGAGCTCAATAAAAATTAATAAAAAATAAAATAAAAACATCCAACAACGTTTATTAATTGGGCTAGAGGATACATATTACTACTGTGGAAGACTGCTTTGGTTCCCAGCACCTAGATGGCATTTCATAGCTGCCTGTAGATACCCAATCCCAGAGGTATCTATCACCCTCTTCTGGCATCTGCATGTGATGCACAGAAATTCAGGCAGATACAAGACAAACTAAAAAACACATACGTCAATAAATCTTTACCTAAAACATCATTATTATCTTCACATGTCACAACTATTTTAATGAGTGAATTTTATGCATGGGCATAATTTATATTAGCTTTTCCTGCTGTAAACTCTACTAGTTCGCATATTTGAGCACTTACTTTGGAATTTAATCCTGCCATAAAACTAAATTCTTTTTGAGGAAATCTATTTTTTACCCTGGGCCTTTTCATTAGTAGTTTTCTATTTCTCTAAAGAATCCATTCACAGTAATTGCTTTGTTCTTTTCCAATGCTCGTTTTGCATAGCATTCTTGTGTTAAATAAGTGAGCTCACATTTCTTAATTCCAACTTTGGTACATATTTATTTTCTTATTTTTTGAGTATTTTTTATCGAAATGTAATAAACTGCATCTAGCCTTATAAGACTGTAAGGACAGAATATAGTCCCTGCCCAGGCCACCTCTTCCACAGAACAACAGGCATCCTATTGAAACGTTAGGAATCTGAAGCTAAAAGACTTCAGGATTTCTCACTTGAGAAGTGAGTTAACACCAAAGAGGTAACTGGAATGACACATCCTGCTCTCTACCCTATTCTCTGCCTCATGCCGGAAAATCAGAACGCACGCTGGATCTTCCTGTGAAACCTGGCTCAATTTCCAAAGGTTATAAAAGCAGACTCCGACCTCCACCGAGTGGCCTCTGGCTCCTCTCCCAGGCATCTAACTATCTTGTCTGTGTTGTGGTGACCTGAATCCTTCTCACCTTCCCTACCATGTATTTGCCCTTCTCTGCCTGGCTTTTACTCTTCTTCTCAGTCCCCCTATTCTCCAGTGATCCTTCTCAGCGAGCTTCTTGAAGCCTTTATCCAAACCATTGTGCTAAATTGGAGTTGGATGAGCATATAACTATGTATTTACCACCACAGATGGGGAATAAAGCATTCTACCATTCATAAAAGCTCCAGTATTCTGCCTTGAAACCACTCATCTCCACCTTTGCTCAACACAGCCTTGGTTTACTTCATCCCTTTAATGAAAAATCACAGATAAAATGAACCATATGAAACCAGGTGGCACAGATTAAAAAAAAAGTAATGTGTTGCTGTGATTCACCCACACACATAATTGTATATATTGATGATTGATTACTTTTTGTTGGTGAGTAGCATCTTTCCAACTATCCACTATAACAGTGGTTCTTAACCTTCCTAAATGCAATATAATTCTAATACAATTCTTCATGTTATGGTGACTCCCAACCACACAATTATTTTCATTGCTACTTGGTAAATGTAATTTTGATAATGTTATGAGTCATAATTGAAAAGTTTCTGCACCCCGATAAACTTCTCTGCCAATGCAATAATCTAAATCAGACCAGATTAAACTGAACTAGAAAAAGTCCAGGTTTCATAGATACCACACTCCTGGATGGCTTTCCTGTCCCACAGATAGGGGGTGGGAAAGGAAGATCAAGATTGGAAAACAATGTGTTTGTTCTCTGGGTGATAGTTTAAATACCCTGTAGGAATGGTCTTGAGTATCTCTGGGGAGTGATCATCATTTGGTGGGCTTTCTCAGGGGCAGAGTCGGGACTGAGGAAACTCCACTCCAGGGGAGGGGGTTTGGGATGGAACATCCACCCGAACATTCCAGACTCTTTGGAAATATGGACGCTTGTTCATGTCTGACTGCTTCTTGTGGGCATAGGCCAAAGTGGGGGAGGGGAGGATTGGGGGTTGGTGGGCTCATGCTCGGTGAGTGAGAGAGGCATCAGGTTAACTGCCATCCTGGAAGCCTCAGGCATCTGTTCCTTGAGAAAGCTGTTGCAGGGTATCCATATTTGAGCCCTGTGAAATGTGGTTAGCCTCCCAAAGAAATCATGATCTACAGGTTGAATTCCACTGTGCGATACATAGATTCATACATCTGTTAGATTTTAAACATCTGTGTTAATCATCAGAGGTGTTAGTTTCATATTGTTCTTATAACAGAAAGGCACACATTAGGAAATTAAAAGAGCACAGATTTGTTATTAGAAAATTCTTGAGATCAGAAGTCCAATATATTATGTCCTACAGACCTAACATCAAGATGCTGCATTTTCCAGGTTCTAGAGCCTACTTAATATCTCTGTATACTGGTCATCATTCCTCAGAGGTGAAGTTTCCATCACAGCTTCTCATCTCTGGCTTTCTCACCTCCCTTTTACACCTTTAAAGCCTATATATAAGTTTGTCTTAACCCAGACTATCTCGGACAATCTAAGAGTGTTGATTCCATCACATCGATGAAGCCTGTCTATCCAAGAAATCTGACCATTCAGAGGTTTGGGGACTGAAGACAAGAAAACCTTTGTGGAATCATTTTTGCCCCTTATACAAGTTAAATAAGTATTGTAAATAAAATTGTAAGCAGTCATAGAAAATATTTTTTAATATACATTTAACTTTTTTATTTAGCCCAGCTGTTGAGTTGGATGACAAATCTATACTTAGTGCAATGAGACAAAGACCGACAGCTTTCTGAATTAACTATGCCTTGTCATGCCCTGACTGACACTGCCTATACTTGCTTCATGTCTTGTCAATATTTAGTCTTGTCAAGCCTTCACATTTTATTTGGTATGTAAAAAATATATCACACTTGTAGATTTAATTTGCATTTATTTTCATGATCTCTAGCAAGCAGAGCACTCTTTTTATATGACTAATAACACATACAACTTTTACTGTGAACATAAATATGCTTAAGTTCTCACCCATTACAGTTGTCTTCTCCATTTTTTTATTGTAAGTGCATGTGTGTAACTTCCCACATAGACATCCTCAATATTGTCTGGATGTCATTGGTTTCCCTTTTTATTTTCTTAAGTAGGTGTCTTTTCTGTGAATTTTAAATGTATACATTTGATATAATTCAATCATTACATTAGGCCTGTGATGCATTTTGAGTTATTTTTCAGGAATAGACTGAGACTAAGTTCAGAATTCATTTCTTTCTGAGGGAAAATTGAGTTCTCTATGTTTCTTATGTGACTTGGTCCTGGAATCCTGCCTGTGGATATGAGGGAATGAAGAGAGAACAGACACACCAATGCCTATAATGAAAAGCTAGGGTCAGCTAGGCTTTGCACACTAATAGAATGTCAGCAAGGACTCAAGACTCAATGACTTGGAACTTCAGCACAGGGATGGGAGCTGGAGTAGCTAGTCTCAGTAGGAGGACTTTATAAGGGAGCAGTCTCAAGTAGCAGTCTTAGGGAGGTAGGGGATTTAGTTGCTTGTTTTTGCATACACTGCTCAATCAGTTGTAAACACTCCTGTTTGCTCACACTGCCAACAGCACACAACTGTTTGACCACATAAAACAGAATGTAAGGATGTTCTCCTATGCCCCAGTAATTACTTAAAATATATTGCTATTTATTATTTTCACAAGAATTTTCTATTGCTTTTGCTTTAATTGTCAACAGCATGGCTTTCCACCCCTCAAGTTTGCATCCTCAATGCGTCAATCACTGACTCCCTGGCATGGAGTTGTTGTTCTTTTTCAGAGAAGTCTCCTCATAACTGATCACCATGTCCTTTGTTGAGCAGGGTCTGTTGCCTTCCCATTTGCAAATAAGGCTCTGCACTTTGCTTCTTAACTCTATTGACTGATCTCTAGTCTCTCATTTTGTCAGAGTACATTGTACATTTTCACATAGTCGGTAAATAGGGTTTGGGAAGCATGGTTCTTTATGTAGAGTGGGAGCTGACTGTGTCCCCTCCCTTCTTCTTAGGAAGTAAAGAATGCTCTACTTTCTGTTATAGTAATAAGCACTTTAGTCGAAAGTAAGTTGGAGGAGAGAGAGTTTAATTGACCTATAATTTTGGGTTACAATCTATCACTGACACAGGACAGGAACTCAACACAAAAATCTGAAGGCAAAAACCATAGAGGACAGTTGTTTGCTGGAAAGCTGTCTCCCTTACAAGTTCATTCATAGATTCAGATTTAGCTGACTTTCTTCTGTAGCCCAAGACTACCTGCCTACGGTTGGCTCTGCCTATAGTGTCTTGGCCTTCTATGTCAATTAATAATCAAGATAATCCCAACACAAACGTGCACACAGGCTGAATCTAATCTAATCAATTCCTTAGAGGAAGGTTTCCTCTCAGATGACACTAGGCTGTGCCAAACTGACACAGCCAAGGAGGACAGTGGGTTTCTTTTATATTGCTTTGCTTTGCTTTCCTTTTTAATTTCATCATGCTGCAAATTAGAAGGTTCTAACTTGTAGCGAGGGATGTTCAATAACTTAAAGAGGAATTATTGGATGCAACTTCAGGAAGTACTCCTTAGATTAGTGAACATGACTGCTAAGCACTCCAGATATGCA
The DNA here is from genome assembly GCF_903992535.2 of Arvicola amphibius. Taxonomy (NCBI): domain Eukaryota; kingdom Metazoa; phylum Chordata; class Mammalia; order Rodentia; family Cricetidae; genus Arvicola; species Arvicola amphibius. The sequence continues at coordinate 52,978,142 of NC_052060.1, read as the reverse complement.
CCTGGGTCTACTTAGAAAAGGTAACACGGGTATGGGCGGGGTTGTGGGAACTCCAGTAGTCATTTAAAGCACGAGACAATCTTGAGAATGGAAAGCACATACTAAAGTTAATAGAATAAAATAAAATAAAATGTTAAAAGAAAGAGGGTACCCAGCATTTCTGTTGATAACTGCAAAACCATCTGACCTGCCCTGTTGTCTTGCATTCACAAATATGAGAACCACTACCAGTAACAAGGAACAAATAACAAATAGCTCATTGACTTAAACTATTTAGAGGGATGGTTGTTATTTGTTGCAGGGCAAAGTGCAGAATTCTCGGCCTCATCAGTGCTCCCTAAGATTGCCACCAGTGAGCTTTATCTACCTCCATAACTGCCATTAAGCATCCATCTGAAAAGTGAGCCTTTCTAACAACTCACTTTTGAGATCTTAAATATCTAAAATATCTCTATTCCTTTCTAATGCTTGATCACCACTTTTTTGCCTGTGGGATTCAACGGTGAAGAATACTGGACTGTGGAGACATAAACATGCACGTATAGGACACAGGGTTAATGGGTCATCTATGCAGTATGATTCCAAGCACAGTGGGGAGTTGTTTTCTCCTATGGAAAATTTGAGGATCTTTTAGTTTTCCCTGATGTTTTAGAAACATTCCAAGGATGTGTCCGAATGTGACAAATTTTGTTTTGCTTTGTTTTCTTCATTGGTCCAGATACACAGTGACAGATGCAGAAGCTCTGTGTGGCTCTCCAGTGCAGAGACATGCAGAGACAGTGTCTCCTCCTATTTTTTGGACAGTCTTTCTCCTCCACTTCCTTTGTTCTCTGTATCTAGTTGTAAGATATTGTGCCTTGGTATTCATTCTAAAGATATGTGATTTTTTTTTATGTTTTGACTTAGCTTTTCTTTCTCTAGATTTAGGAAAATTTAAATATAAGGATTGTTCTTATTTGTTTTCTTAATTCAACAGTTACATTTTTATAATCTGACACCCCTTTCTCTTATTATGATACTGATTTTCACAGCATTGAACCAGGGTTATAAGCAAGCAAATAGATTCTAACATGTTTGCCTGCACATTTTTCTGTGTGAGGGTATAGAACTCCCTGGACCTAGAGTTACAGACAGTATTGAGGGGCCATGTGGGTGCTGGGGCTAGAACCAAAGTCCCCTGGAAGAAAACCCAGTGCTCTTAACCCCTGAGCCATTTCTCCTGTGCCATATTCCCACACATTTATCTGACTATTAGTTAAAGATACTTTTAGTGCTGATGATGTAAAGTACCTGCTATTTCTTATTTACTTTAAGAATACTTTCAAAACCTTTTGTTTACTAAGTTGTTTATCTTTTATAGTTGTGGCATGCATTTTATGACTGTTATTTATTGGTTAAAATAATGGAAGGTTAGCTAGCCTTTCCCGTGTTTCCTGTCCATACAAGAGAGGGATGTGTTCCTCGTACATTAATGCCTATGTCCTTAGCAGTCTGGTCCATGAAAAGGCTGAGTAGTGTGTGTGTGACGCATGGCAGTCAGACACTGGGCCCAAATTATAGAAGGAGAATCATAGCACCCACACTTAAAGGTCTTCACTCTCCCTGGGTGACTGTTTAATGTTACTGCAGGATAACTTTTCAGTTTTGACTTACAGTAAATATCAGTGATTTAGCTCATCGAGCAGGAAGGTTGGAGGGACAAAGGTGTGCCAGCAGGAGTAGCTCTTCTGTGGAGACCCGCAGTGATTTCCCAGTATTGGGATCCTTTACTTTTTCCTTTTTTATTGATGTCTCTTAACACTTGGTTAACAATAAAGTCAGTCTCTCTGGGGTTCCATTGAGGCAATTTCTGTTGCCATGTTTGTACAATTAAACCTCCCACTTCCTGTTTCATACTGATTCTCCTTGTACGTTGGATTTCAGCCCTATACAGCCCTCTCTTGCCTGGAAATCTATAAAATAGTTTCCCATAAACTTTTAAAAGTAATTCAATTATTGAAACCAATTATATAATTTAAAATAAAAGCTTTTTAGAAGCCTGTCAACTACTTTGATAAGTACAGTATTTGAAGGAACATCTTCTCTTTTTAGTTTATTTAAATGATAATTCTCTAAAAAGTGTTTGCATTTTCAAAAAGGGAAGATAGATTTAATTTAACATAATTGATATCCCTATCCATATAACTAGAATAAAACCTTTCTTCTGCTTTTGTATTTACCTTTCCCTAAGAAATAAGTTTTGCTTATAATAAATTCTGAAATTAAAAAATGCACTAAAATTTCTTGTGAAACACCTGGAAATAGGTGAGGAGAAGCTGAGAGCCAACTCTCCTACTCTCCTGATATTTGAAAGCACATTAGTCATTAGGAAATTTAAGCCGCCAGCCTCTCTGACCAGCCGATGATTTAATCTATGAACAGAAGCTCCATGTCGCTCTGGCTCTCTCTGCTTTAAACCTCCGGGATTACAGTAATCTTTCTCTCTGAGATCTCTATTCGAAAGCAAATCAACTCTGCCATGTCTTCCATGTGTCCAGTCATCTTTCACGCCTGTACCTCAGTCCTCCTCTATAACCCTGGCAATGCACCCTTCCCTCTGCATACACACTTGGTCTTAAAGTTCATCGATATTTGAACGGCGTTTTGCTCTGTCCCATCCACTCAATCACTATGTTTGTTTTCTTCTTGGAACGTTCAGTCTATGGCTCATGGTTCCTAATACTACTAATATGGAACTAACTTTGAATATTTCCAGTAGGGACAGCCATTTTGTCATTTACTGCTTCTTTTTTTTTTTTTTTTTTGGCTGCTGACAATGGACGAGCACATGTACCCACACTGATCATGGGAACCTGAAAGCTTCCTTGACAGTATAGATGAGCTTTAAGTTCTTTCCCCTGCCGACACTGAATCTTCCCCAGGATCATGATTCAGGTCCCGGACCCCATTACTACTCTCTTGTTTTCAGTGAAGATTGGGGCCGTGATGTAGAAAGAAGGTAATGATCCATATCCATCTTGATGCTGCAGATGTCGGCACCTACCAACATCTCTTCCTTCACAGGATAGGTAAGCCACTCCTTTCTTTCAATGCACTATCCAGGATTCCAGATTTTCCTCAGCCTTCAAGAACTTGAATATGTCATGCTGTGGGAACTCCTTCAGCCAATCGCCTTTAAGATACTGGCCCACTTTGGGTATACTATAATTGCAGATGACCAGCATGTGCATACTTTTTGGCAGTTTCCCACCAGGGACTTGGGACCAGAAGGCCAGTCCCTCACTGCCTGTTGTACCTGGGTATGGCACAGGCCACGTTCAGCAGTCCTGATGCAGACCATGACCTATTGGTAAATTTAGCTCAGGTTTCCAGGTGCCCGCCATTGTAACAGCTCTGAGAACGCCATGTGCACAAACTTAAACAGGTAATGTCATGTTGTTTCTTTACTATCCTTGCTTTTTTTATTTTAAAATTAGGATAATTCCTGAATCCTCTCCTCTGTTAAAAGCCATAGATTTATCCATATAGCCTCCTTGGCTCGTGGGTCAATTAGCTTCCAGGCATTTCCTTCCACTTGCTCCAGGCACATGACTGCGGGAGATATAACCCTTCAAACTTTTCTGTCTCTGCCTTTTCGAGCTCCACAGCGTGGTGGAGGTCAGTCTCACTCAGCTGGCTTCTGATGGACTGCCACAATCTCAACAGTAGCCCAGACTATTGTTGCGCTACGTGCCCCGAGCTCCCTTTTCTTTCCACCTGCTCAGCATCTGCAGAGGTTGTGAACTCGGTGACCATAGCACTGCTGCTTGCTGGGGGCACATGAGGGACCACACTGACCTCTCTGAGTCCAAGAGCAGCCCGAAGGTGGCGGTGAGCACACCACCAGTGTGGTGGAGGAAGTATATTGTTTATACTATCTACAAACTCTAAAAAAAAATTCTCTGCATTTGTTTCTGCTTCACCCCAGCTCTTCTGGCTATCAAAACACATCCAAGCAACTGTACAGACAGGTGAATACTGTTCTCTTGTCCCATATATACAAATCTTTACAATTTTTACTCCTGATTTTTGCCCTCCCTTTCTTTCCTTTTTTATTATCTATTATTATTTCTAAGTGCTCATTACTACCTTTACACTTGTGGTGCAATTTTCTTCATGCAGTGTACCTCATGTCACTCCCCTGTACACTGGCCACATGCCTGTGCGTTTTAGGGTTAACCTGTCTCCCCATGATGGGCAGTATTATGTAGACAAGACTTCTCTTTTGTTTCCTGGCCACCCAGATGAAAATAATCACACAGAACCATTAATTACAGTACTGTTTGGCCTTTTAGCTCAGGCTTCTTATTAACTAACTCTTACATCTTAAATTAGCCTATTTCTATTAATCTGTGTATCACCATGAGCCTGTGACATACTGGTAAAGTTCTGGTGTCCTTCTTCTGGTGCCTCCTTGGCTTCACTTACTTTCCTATATCTCTTCCAGTCTCGCTGTATTCTGCTCTGCTATAGGCCAAAGAAGCTTTGTTAATTAGCCAATAAAATCAATGTATATACAGAAGGACATCAATGTCAACTATTATTCCCTTGAGGAAGTTCATTATATCCTAGTAACTTCATTTATCATGCTTTTCTTTAGCATACCTAACCATTTCCTCTATTAGAACAAATATGTTTCTATGACCCTCTGTGCTTAGCTCTCCCCTAGTCTTTTATCTCCTTTCACTTTGACTATAATTTGTTATATTGCTTGACTCATTGTCTCTACTCTTTCATGTCTTCATGTCTTCATGTCTTCAACTCACCAATAAATCCTTTTCTGTCCTCCCATCAAAATCATAAAACTAACAAGGGCACCTGGAATGGCTGCTATTAAATCTAGCATTTAATTTATTTTTCTCTTGACTTCCACAGCAATTGGATTGTCAATCATTTGTTTTTCTTGAAACCCTACTGATTAAGCCCCTTGGGACAATCATTTTACTTCATACATATTTGGAGGTAGAGCCTCACACAACTTAGGCTGGCCTCAAACTCCCTAGGTAGCCGAGAATGACCTTGAATTTCTTTTAAATTACGAACCCAGCCAGACCCTGCTTAGCTTTTTAGATCATAGGGAAATCAGGTAAATTCATGGCGGTATGGATGTAGACAACTTTGACTTTTTGGTCACTCTTTTCCACCCTTATTCTGCTCTATGCTCTTCCCCTATTCCTCCACATGTTGGTGGTTGTACCTCTGTGCGCATCGTATGCAGTGCCAGGTACTTCCTTTGTCCTAGGCAAGCACTCTACAACTCCAGCTTCATTCCCAGTTTCATTTTGCTTTACCTGGTCATTTTCTTGTTACTACCATTGCTGTGTTTCCTATCGGGGCCTATTTTCCTCTGTTGACATCTTTGACTATACAGACTGAGTTTCTTTACCAGTTTTTTTATCAAGATTTTTTTTATAATACAATGTGTTCTCATTTTACATAGCAATCACCATTCCCATTCCTTCCCCTTTTTACCAGTTTTCTAATACTTGTGTGTGTATTGCTCTCCACAGTTTTGTATTTCTCCCTAACTTCCCTGTTCTAAGAATATTTCTAAGACACTAACTTGGTCTCATTATTTGAAGCAACTTTCCTCCCTTTCCTACTATATTCTGTGTAGAAGTTCTTCCTTACATTCAGGGCCCTTGCATTAGCTTCAGGAATCTTGATGTCTCTCCTGTCCTCACAGCTCAGACTTCACAAACATAAGAATCCTGTCTTTATATCATTTCTCCAACATCCAGAATCAAGCCTGCATAATGTAAGCACTAAATAATTTTTTGTCTGAATAAAGAGAATAGTGTATCCTACCTCAAGGCATAACTCTACCATCCAAGCACTTGGCAAACCTGGAGTTTAGGTCTACTTCTTTCCCCACAACACTGAGCCATGTCAACCGTCACTCTTCGTTTATATTTTCAGCAAGATTCTGGTGGTCTCCCAGCTCCTTCCGTTTTTACTTCCTCAGCTCCACTCTTCGTTTTGTTAGAGTCATTGTTCTAGAATCCAAGTTTATTTGTGTCCTTCTCATCTTAATTTTTTCCAGGACTTGTGCATGGCTTCAGTTAGAGTTCAAACAGCATAAAAGAGGGGCTTTTAATGGCCGTTGCTCATGCTTTTCTTCCACCCGTGTCTCACTGACTGTTTTCCTCGTGACAATGCTGTGTTGGAGCTGGCCACACCTCCTAGTCTCCCTCCCTAGACTGATTTTGTTCTCTTCCACTTCAGGACGTTGTTCCTGGCTCTCTGCCTAGGATATGAAAACTCTTTTCTAAGTCACTTCTTGGTGCTCATGTTTTCTGCCTTTCCATGGCTACTTCCTTCTCTCCTTCTAAACTGGAACGAGATCCTTTTGTATGCACTGTAGCTCCTTGTTCCTACCCTCTACACCTTTCACACGGTCATTTTCCCGAATTGGCACTCTTCCCTAAAGAAAGATAAGTCCCTTCACTGCACAAAGGGCATCGGATTCTTGTCTGTTTCCTCCCGTGTATTAGAGAGCTCCATAAGTACACACAGAATGAATTAATCCCATCCCTCTTGGCTTTCGTTCTCTGTACAGTCTGATTCTTACTGATGAAACATCCACTGTTTTGGATTAATTCCTTGCATTTCACTCTCACTTTCCGCATAAGCCAGGGTCACGGAAGATTTGCTTAATGCAGGAAATGAATAGAATAAATGTGTACATAGATTGCATGCCATGGTAATTAAATCATTAGTGCCGAACACTGGCATCGAGCACAGAGCACGCTAACATATGTTTTTATTTGTCAGAAGCAATAAGTAAAGATGAAACCTAGTAATTATAGGCTGCATAAAAAATGAGTTTTTCTGGGTGGTCTTCCATAAGTCTTGAGGAAAAGGGAACAAAAGACAAACATTTGCCAGTATTCTCCAGATTTCTGCAATAGTTGTACTGAGAACTGCATCCCAATACGGTGCATGATTTCTAAGAACCATGCCAGTGGTGCTTTCGTATATGCAACACTATTATTTCAAGCACTCACCCTTCAAAGCCTTCCCTTCCTCTCCTAAGTCTCTGCTCAAGAGGCATTGTCCTTCCTGCTCCACTTAATCCTCTCCTGCAATAATGGCACTGAAGTTGGGACATGTTAGTCCAAAATGAAGGACATTTTATTCATACCAATTAAAACATTTTTCATAACTTCTGAATCTATTTGCTGTAAAATACCAAATCATGAGTGGTGTTTTTATGATGCATTAAAAAAAAACAACAAAATACATTTTGTAGACATTTGTCTCATACATTGAAATCAACAATCCTGCCTCAAGGGCAGACATTGTTTGTTCTATAAGTGTTCGCTATAGGGTAACATAGTTCCGATTCTTTCTCATAACAGGAAAACAGCAGCCCACCAGGTTCATTTCCAGTAAGCCAAAGTCTACTTATGAATATAGTGGACTGGACCACTGAACTAACATAAGCATCTTCATAGGAAAAGTAACAGTTTCACATTCACCCAGGATGCCTTACAACAACAAATCAATTAATGTTTATTTTAATATAAAAGGAATCTGATGCATGTTTTTTTTTGTGAGTGAGGAGGAAGATATCACATGAAATACACAAAAGCAGTAAAGGATCTGATGACATCTATGCCTGTCCATACACAAGAAAATCAAGAACAATGTTTGTAAGATCTGACGGAGACAGTTCAGGGTATGGTGTTCTAGGCCCAGCCTAGTTTTGACTGTTCTAACCCTAATTACATTGCTTTGACAAGTACATGCCCACATTTAAGTCTTCACAACAGGGCTGATAAGATGGCTCACCAGTTAAACATCCATGATAGAAGGAGATGACTGGCTCCCAAGGGTTTTCTTTAGATTTCCATACATATGCCATGGCCTATGTGGCCCTGCACTCATTATACATCACACACACACATGCATACACACACACACACACACACACACACACACAGAGAGAGAGAGAGAGAGAGAGAGAGAGAGAGAGAGAGAGAGAGAGAGAGAGAGAGTCAGAGACATTAAGAATAAGAAGTCAAAAATTAAAGTTTTAGAGCATGACTTTTTTTTTAGGTGAAAATCTAAGCTGCAATTGTGTTTGACTGGATACTACTGAGGCTTTAAGGATAACCCAAGGCAGAGTGAGAGTAGGGTGTAAACTTCATTTATTCAAGGGAAACTTTGCTCCTGGTTTATCCCATGATTTAACAACTTCTGGCTCCATACAATATAAATCACACATGACACCTCTTCTACGACAGCATTATCAGGGTGTGAGTTGGGACCCTTTGGAGAATTGTAAGGGATCAGAATGTTCTATGCTCCAGACTTAAGCAGCTGCTTGGTGGTGGCCACAACAGCTGTCGGGAAGACAGGCTTCTCCCTCCAATGTGCTTGCCTTGCTCTCCCGTCCCCTTCCTTGTCAATAGCCAGTCAACATTTATTGATTGTGCAGAGACTCAGGGCACATTCTTCTGTTGTAAGCTTATCCATCTGCCCTTCTTCGTTTTGCTCACATTGTCTCTCCAGGGTCGGCTTTTGTTTTTATACACATCTTTTGATCTTCCTCTTTTTCCTCACCATATGGCAACTCTGATATGCATCTCTTTTGGATAGAAGTAGATGGGAAACAGAAGGAGAGGGTAGAGAGGCCCTTGTGGAAAAGCAAAACAAATCAAAGCCAAGGATTTAGAATACTTAACAAAGGAGTGGATGGCCCAATAAGTAAGCTTTCTTCAGCATGATCTCAGACAAGTGACAATTAAACCACTGTTTGAAAAACAAGGAAAAAGGATGTTCACAAATAAAATTTTTCCTACAGCATACATCTCTTTTACCTGTCAACATTAAACAATTCAATCGGCAGCTTGCTTCTGATTCCGACAAAGCTGCTTCTTTCAAGTCATGAATGAGTTCCACGTAACCGATCTGTAGACCACAGCGCCTAGCCTTCCCAGTAGCATTTGAGACTTGCAATTACCCTTTCCAGGAAGTACCAGCTGGCTTCTGTGACTTAATACTCTTCCAGATGCCTTTCGCCCCTTCTCCGGAACCACATCTTTCTCCAGTTCCATCAACAGCTCTCCATTGTGGTCACCTGACCTGAAAACGGAACTCCTGAGCTTTCCTACCTCTTGGCCTAATCTTTCCTAATGGAGACTCGGTTTTCTGTCTTCTAACCATCTAGTTGCTTTCAGTTGCCAATGTTTTCTCTACTTGTGACTTATTTTGGGGGGCAGAAGACTTTGTATTTCATTGTTGCCTTGGAAGCTCAATTTGAACTTAGATTAAATAAAACCAAACACTCAGAGGAGTCCCAAGAACCTGTTCAGTTCTCTCAGCCTAGGAAACCAGCTCTTCCCAGCTGTCCATATCAGAAATACAGAAACAGTCTTTGAGCTGTCTCCATAAATTCCTAAATGCAGTGCTTCAGTTGTAGGCTGCTTTTACTTGATAAGTCAGTCCTCCTCAATAGTCAGCACTAATCTCTCAGTCTCTATACTGCCATCTTCATCGTGGGATAGTTGATAATTTTCTAAGCAGCCTCTTTCATTTTGGCCTTCTCCACTTTGTTATTCAGAAAGTAGCTAAAATAAACTTGAAATTCTTAGTACTGAAATAGCTTCTTTGACTTTGGGATTATCCAACTCTTTTATTGCACCTGCTATCTGTCCTTTTCTCCTTTGCTTTTCTCTAAGTTCTTCAGAGAAACAACCCCACTGATCTCATGGTGTACAATTATTCTGTTCCAAAAGATCTTTAAGTGTATTCACTACAGATGTTGTTTCCTAGATCTAGTTAGGTTTTCCCTCAACTTTCATACCTGGATAACACAGCTTCCAAATGTCACGTTCTTCAATAATCCAACCTAAATTAGTTTATCATCCATCTCTTTATAGTTTGGATCATATTAATTCCCTTTATAAAACTTGTTCACAACCTGTGTTTTACCAGCCACACATTCTAGCTGATGATCTGATAAAAAGAACCCTTGCAGGATTTGCCTTTCCTGTCTCTTAGAAATAGGATCCCAGTGTTGTGCTGACACTGATATCTATGTACAGTGTGAATGTTGAGCCAGAAAAGGTCCTGAAAGGAGTCTGAATATCTGGTATCAATTATGGAGTTATATGAGAGAAGAGAAGGCAAAGAAGGAAGAAAAATAGAAAAGAGAGGAGAGTGTAGAATTATGATGTATGAGCAACCTGGGGGAACTAAAGAGAAAAATAAATGCAATGCAGATATATTTATATTTATCTATCTCTGTACATATACAGAGAGAGAGATATGCGTGTGTGTGTGTGTGTGTGTCTGTGTGTGTGTGTGTGTGTGTGTAGAAAATCAAGTCTAAAAGATAAGGAAAATGAAGCCTGAATATATTTTAATATGTATTCTGGAACATCTGACCAAGTGTCTGAGGATAGATGTAAAACATCACCCTGAATCAATGCTAACAATACTGTTTAAAATCATTTTAATAGGGTTGTTGGATCCAAGATGTATATTCAATTTAGTTTAAGGTAGATTAGGATTAGGGGAAGTCCCTGGAACTTTTTTTTTTTTTTTTGAGGAAACACCACAAGTTAGAACATTTTCCTTCTCCAGATGGAGATCTTTTAAGTTACTAAAGATGCAGGACAATGAAGGAATGACAGGTGTTTTAGCTGTCAGTGGGGATGTCTGGCTAATGGTTATTATCCAGTCTGAACAACCAAGACGCTGGGAGGTTGGTCAAGCTTAAATGGCAGACCCTTCCTAGGCTAAAGTGAATAGGTCATTCCTTAAGATCTCATACATCAACTAAGGCACTAGCTAGAAGAATCAGCATGTGGCCTTTTACCAAGAAAATTTAATAAGACTTCAATTTGCAGAAAGGTAGTGGAGGTGGGAAGGGATTCTGGGAAACTTTCCCTTGCTCAATGAGAGATACAAGGAGAGAGAGAGAGTGTTTCTTTAAAATTTTGCAGAATGTAGCATTATGTCATAAACCAGCCACCACTTTTGGGCTAAAAACAATACTGAGCAGAAGGCAGAGACATGGAGAGAAGGTTTATTACTAGAACGATCCCTAGATCACGCCTATTTTAGACCTTCATAAAGGTCATCACCTAATTTAAGGCTTTCATTTTTCTGATCCAAAAAACATTTTTGATGTTACTATGCCCAGTCTAGGTGTTGGGAGGAAATTCATATCAGGAAGATTTTATCCCTGTAACAGACTTAAGACTATGGCTAGATGCTACACACCCAACCTACACATACTTGAAACCTATGGGTTGCTGTGAGGAACAAGAGTTATGGCTGTCAGTCTCCTTTCTCTTTGTTTTAATCTGGAAAGAGCTACCACAGGGCAAGCAACAATACTATTTCTCTCCTGTGTGCCAATCAAGAACAATTGAAGTTCAACCTTCTACTGAGATGTTTTTGTTTGATTTGTTGAAGAAAAATGCAAAGAAATACAGAAGTTGGGCTATATCAACTAATTCCTCATTAAATAAGGACATAATACCTACCAGTGGCTAATCATATGATTGCACGAGTAATATCAATGATAATTATAGTAACAACAGAAATACAAATAGCATAGTGTAGCTTTATAGAAGCACTGTAGGGCAGGTAATAGTCTAAGGAATCTCAATGTATTTTTTCAGTCTGTAAATGATGAAAGTGAGTTTCCAATCATTATTGATAAACAAGCTGATGCCCAGGGGACTGAGTGACTTATTCCAGATCAAACTATCATTAAATGAAATACTATTTGAACAAAATTATACAAGTCCTATAAAAAGTAGAACTTTTACACTCTTATGTATTTTTCATATTTTAGAGAATTATAGATGAAAGAGGACAATAGAAATAAATTTGCATTCACTATGATTTAAACTTATTGTGTTCTCTTCAAGTTCAGCAAACCATAAGAATGCTTGCTTATATTTCTTAACACAATAGAGATGATGTCTCTGGCATGCCATTCATTCCACAATATTTTTCTGACTGTTGGTAATTTGTTACCATTTTCTTAGTCACTATGATTTTACATTTATGTTACTCCAAACCAATTCTAATTGTCAAAGTACATTAAAATGATAGGGCCAATACACAACTAAAGTTTTGAGTATTAAATATGCTCATCACTAATTTATCCCATAAAAGGATGATGTATGTTTCATTTAAGGTTTTAATTATATGAAAGGTTTTAGTCTTCCTTTCTCACAGACATATGAAACTGTGTTTCCCAGAGAGACTTAAATCTTTTGTAAGACTTGGTAAAGAATAGATGGTCTTCTAAAGTTTCCCTCATTCATGGCTGAATTACAATCTATAAAACCAATCCAGAAAAATATGGTAGAGACATGCAAAAAAAGTCACAATTGTCTCATTTCATGATGACTAATGGGGGGGGGTGGAGAGATATTTCCTTTCATGTAGAGAGATATTTCCTGTAAACATGATCTTGTACATGCCCAATAAAATTAATTAATTCAAACACAGCACCATCAAAAATGAATATAGAGGAAGGCTTGATGTAGGTATGTCTTCTATCTATCTGATGATTTCATTGGTTAGTTAATAAAGAAACTGCCTTGGCTCATTTAATAGGCCTGCCCTTAGGAACAGGGAAAAGGAAGTGAGGTAGATGGCTCAGTCAGATGCTACGCCTCTCCTAAGTGAGACAATGCCATGCCTCTCCCCTCTGAGCCAGATGCCATGAAGCCAGCCACCAGGTCAGACGTGCTGAATCTTTCTCGGTAAGACACTACTTTGTGGTGTGACACAGATTATTTGATATGGGTTAGTCAAGATGTGATTAAGAGGCTGAAACTAATGGGTCAGGCAGTGTTTAAATGAATACAGTTTGTGTGTTGTTATTTCAGGTAAAGCTAGCTGGGCGGCCAGGAGCTGGGTGGCGGGAAGCCGCTCGCAGCTCCCCACTACAAAGGCTACTTGTGCAAAGAAAGGGGATTTGTGAGAGAGGGAAAGGACAGAGATGGTAACAAAGATTAGGGTGTGAATATGATAGAAATCCATTATTTACACATATGGAAACTTTAAAACATAATTTATCGTTATGTATAATTAATATGAAGACATTTAGAAGGAGTACCTCACATTCTAACAGAACTAGGTCTCTGTGCAGTTCAGCTGGGACAGCATATCAGTTTAAGGTTTATGGGCTTCCATGAAGAAAGGCAATGCATTAAAATTTCTTTTAAGTTTCCCTCAGACACGCTGACTGTAGCACCCCAGTCCTTGGAAGTGGATGTGACTGCATTACTTTCCAGCTGCAGAAACACATAAACATGCTGGTCTTCTGTTCCAAGAGGCTTTCCAAGTTGCCCTGCCAAATCTGCTAATGTAGAAAAATGAAACAAAGAAAACAACTTAAAAGATCCCATAACGAGCTTGAGACGGGACAGCGAGGATGAAGTAAGAGTAGGAATGATTAGGGATCAATTCGTCATTGTACCAAGCAACACCAAGGAGAAGGAAGCTTTCCCATACAAAGAAACACAGTCACGTCTTTCTTAAATGGGGAAACCCCTGCAGTCTTAGACATACCTGCTTACAGAAGGTTTTTCTTCTGTTTTTTTTTTTGTTTTTCATTTTCATTTTTTTTCTTTTTTGCATATTGATACCACTTCATGCCACCTCTTCCAGAAAAGTCTGTACCTTTGAAACTCCAAAGAGGTTTTTTGAACTGTGAAACACTGAAAGATAAGTTAGAATTGGTGGGGTAGGCATATGGTGAAGTTAATTTGAAAAGTCACTGTTGACGACAGATTATGGAGGAATTCCCTTCGTAATTCTCATAACCATGCTGATGTGCACAAGTCCGGACACCTGTCTTTCCTGGGATCTCAGTACCGCAGTCTCCCTGCCACACTCCAAAGAGGAGGGCACTGCTGCCTAGTGAAAAGAGACCCCTGGCAGACTCAGACTCTGGTTCTCAATCTAATCTCTGCTACTTCTAATAACTTCATTTGACCAAGTTCACTTTTATGAGACTTTAGTTTTCTTATATGTAAAGTGTCAACCTCTTTAAAAAAAAAAAAAAAGAAAGAAAAGAAAAGCTAAAGGGATGAACTCCCGAATAAATGAAGATCAACGCATGGACTAGTGGGTCCTCAAAACATCTTGCTTTTACTTTTTGGTTTTTCGAGACAGAATTTCTCTGTAGATTTAGAACCTGTCCTGGAACTAGCTCTGGTAACCCAGGCTGGCCTCAAACTCACAGAGATCTGCCTGTCTCTGACTCCGAGTGCTGGGATTAAAGGCGCGTGCCACCACCACCTTGTTATTACTTGTTTCTTTCTCTCTTCCTTTTCTCTCTCAAAATTTTATACCTTGATCTTAGAGTGGCTAATAACATAGTGACCAAATAAAAGTATGCTTATTTATTATTATTGTGTGTGCATGAAGGAATTCAGTTTTATATGCCAGAGAGCCAGTGGGAGCTTAAAGGAGAACTGTGGAATTGGCTCTGTTTCCACATTTACCAGTGTTCCAGTGACTCAAGTTGCTACACTCTTTTGGCAGAGGTCCTTACTCATTGAGCCATCTTGACAGCCCCAAGAAACAATGTTTTGTACTAGTTTCTATGTAAATATTACGGCTATTGCTTTATCCACATTATTCCATTAATCATTAAAGTAGCTCCAGTGTCTCTCCTATGCTTCTGAAAAGGGAGGCTCAGAAAATTCTAACTTATTTTAAACCATTTATTTTGCATTATGTACTGAGGATTTATTACATACTTGAATGACACCGAGATTTAGGGACACAAAGATAGCTGTGATAGATTTTCACCCTGTGTGGGGTACTGCTCTAGTAATGATGAGGACTAAGGGGGTAGGGTAGAGGCCTAGGAAACTAAGAAGCTATTATGGCTTAGATGTAAAATAGTCCCCATGGGATTATGTATTTGAGCACTTAGTCCTCAAGTGATGATGTCTTCTGACATTCTCCAACCTTCAAAACGTGGAGCTTAGCTGAGTGCAGTGGCGTGAAGGTGGATATCATGGCTTTATCTAGCCTGCCTCTATTTCCCACTCCACTAAGATGTGAGCAAGCCTCTCTATCACGGTTTTAAAGCCACAAAGTCAACCATCCCCATCCTTTATTCCCCCATATCAGGCTGTACACCATTAAATTATGAGACAAAATGCAATCTCCCACCTCAAGTTCCTTCTAATGAGGTATTTTGTCACAGTGGTTATTAAAGTAATTAGTGGAGAGGCCCTCTGGCTCTTTTAGTCTCACCGGACTAACTCAGACAATAATGTTCAGCTACCTTTAGTCTCACACTCTTGTGTGCTAGCGCTGGAATAAGGCTCTCTCTCTAGGACTTCCTTTACTCTCACATGCTTGTGTGCTAGCTCTGGAATAAGGCTCTCTCTCTAGGACTTCCTTCTTCTCCGTAGATATGTATCCTCAGTTAGGAAATATTTCTTTCAACACATCCCTAATTTCATCTCTTTCCCTGCAGTTGCTATTCAATGTTGAATATTCATCAAGAACTTTCTATATTTTAGGCCCTGTGCTATATACAGAGGACAAAATTTATACAGAAGTAAAAGAAGAGCTTTAAGAATGGCTGTTCTGGACGAGGCTGGACTATACAAAGACAGTCATAGAACATAGAACAGATGTGTCAAACACCTCTGACATGAGGGTTAAGGTCTGCGAATAAAAGCAGATGCAAAATTCGTATCTGCATGAGCTTCTTGGCACCAGGGTGGGCTAACTAAAAGGTAAAGGACCAGCCGGGCGGTGGTGGCGCACTCCTTTAATCCCAGCACTCGGGAGGCAGAGGCAGGCGGATCTCTGTAGTTCGAGGCCAGCCTGGTCTACAAGAGCTAGTTCCAGGACAGGCTCTAAAAAAGCTGCAGAAAAACCCTGTCTCGAAAAACCAAAAAAAAAAAAAAAAAAAAGATAAAAGGTAAAGGACCCAGACAAAATATGTGTTACTGAGGTGAGAGTGGCATAACTCAAAGCCCTATGCATTTGTGTATATAAACCTCAAATTAGGTGAGGTATATTTATTGTTTAGTGATATACTAAATGGCATCAAATAACTTAGGATATCTTGTAAAACCATGAATAAAGCACGTATTACATGTCTTTTATCCCTACTCTGATAAAATATCCAGCAAAATCAAGTTAAGAGAAAAGGGGTTTATTTTGCCTCAAAGTTCAGGCATCCTAGTGTGGAAGTCATAGGGATCAAGAGCTCGAGGAAGTAGGCTTGACTGTATTCAGTCAGGAAGCTGAGAACAGTGGCTGCCAATCCTCTTTTAGAGGCCAGGACCCCATCCAAGCCACCGAGCCTCCCACAGTGAAGGTGCATCTTCTACCTCAACTAATTTAACTTAGATATTTACCTCAAAGATGGGTCCAGAGGCTAACCTAATCTAGACAGTTCTTAACAGGCATGCCCTGAGATTTGTGTACTCAGAGATTCTTGATCATTCCAAGGTGACCATTAATAATTGTCAATATTATTGTTGATTGTCAATATTAACCATCCTGTATGCACTACTAAGGACAGATGCACGAAGCAGGAAAAAAAGAGTACACAAAAGGTAAAACTTGGAAGAATGGAAGTGTTGAGCATCTAAAAGAAAGGGAACCAGAATAAATGCCCCTACCTACTTATGGTGAGAGTTGGATTTCCATCCTTGTAGACAGTGTTGTAACAAAGCCTCATACCAAGAAAAAGACTTTAAAATCTACTCATACTATTGCTACAAAAGTCAATGGATTGGCAGTTTTGAGTAGAAAATTTTTACAGACTATTTTTATAAAGGCAAAAATCTAAAAATCAGATTATTATAACCGTAAGAAAATGGAATAAACCCACATATTCAAAATTTTAACTCATTAAGTAATGCCATAGAAATGTTTTAGTGTTTATGTCAAATAGTAGCATTTTACCAGAAGTGGATCATTCAAAAGCTTTAGAAATATTAGGTTGCCTAGCTACATAATTATTGCTGCTAACCATTTCATTACCTTACCCATACCACCAAATTCTTACTTCTCCAAAACATTATCATATTTTAATACTGTGGTGATCACAGATTTGTTAATTCTATTCAATTTTTAATAAAGGAGATACTTTTAATAGAAAGACAATATTTGTGACTTTTTTCTCTCAGTAATTTAAACAACATACTGGTTACATTTTTCTCTATAATTAGTTAATTTTTATTACATAACTTATTACTAAGAAAGGTGTCAATCTTTTCAATCTATGAAGTCTAGCCTTTGAAATAGAATGCAAAGAAATATATTTATATATATGTTTTGGATATTACTTATATACCAAGAAAGTAAAGTCCCACAAAATAATGCTGAGGAGAGCAGGAAAAAAGTTTAAGTTGTAGTCAAAATGGATTTAGAAAAATCTTTTGTTGAGGTTAGGGGGTTCTCTACTGCAGGATTTTCTACAGACTGTAGGGAGTTTGTTTTCCTGGCATCTATTTATGTACAGTGGGCCTAAATATACTGAGCACTGGGCAGAACATGGAGACCAACATGGGTGTGGCAGACAGTGGCATGTCTGGAGAAGTCATTTGCTCAGGTGAGGAGAGAGAAAAGCAGGAATGGAAAAAAACACTAGTTTTTTTTATTATTACTTTATAAATAATACCAACAAAATTTCCACTTCCTCCTCTTCTCCCTCCTCCCACTTCCCTCTCACTTCCTCACACACCCTCCCTCCTCCCCCTCCAGTCCTGAGAAAGGGCAAGGTACCATGCCCTGTGGGAAGTCCAAGGCCCTCCCCTCTACATCCATGCTTAGGAAGGTATGCATCCAAACAGAATAGGATCCCAAAAAGCCAGTACATGCAGTAGAGACAAATCCCAGTGCCATTATCTTCTCAGTCTGCCCCAATTGTCAGCCACACTCAGAGGGTCCAGTTTGATCCCATTCTTGTTCAGTCCCAGTCCAGCTGGATTTGGTGAGCTCCCATTATCGTAGGCAACTGTCTCAGTGGGTGGACAAATCCCTCGTGGTCCTGACTTCCTTGCTCATATTCTCCCTCCTTCTGCTCTTCAGCTGGACCTTGGTAGCTCAGTCTAGTGCTCCAGTGTAGGTCTCTGTCTCTATCTCCATACGTTGCCGGACAAAGTTTCTGTGGTGATATTCAAGATAGTCATCAGTCTGACTACAGGACAAGGTCAGTTCAGGCACCCTCTCCTCCACTGTCCAGGGTCCTAGCTGGGATCATCCTTGTGGACTCCTGGGAACCCCTCCAGAGCCAAGCCTCTCACCAACCCCAAAATGGCTCCTTCCCTGCTCCCATATCCGTCCTTCCTCCATATCAACCATTCCACGCCCCCAAGCTCTCCTCAACCCTCCCCTTCTCCCCTCTTTCTCCCCATCTCCCCTATCCCCTACCCCACCCTCACCCCCATGCTCCCAACTTTTGCCTGGTGATCTTGTCTGCTTCCAATATCTAGGAGGATTTATATATGTTTTTTCTTTTGGTTCACCTTATTACTTAGCTTCTCTAGGATCATGAACTATAGGCTCAATGTCATTTGTTTATGGCTAGAATTCACTTATTAGTGAGTACATACCATATTCATATTTTTGGGTCTGGGTGACCAATGGAATCGAATTGAAGACCTGGATATTAATCCACAAACCTATGAACACCCGATTTTTGACAAAGAAGCTAAAATTATACAATAAAAGAAAGAAAGCATCTTTAACAAATGGTGTTGGCCTAACTGGATGTCAATTTGTAAAAGAAAGAAAATAGATCCATATCTATCACCATGTACAAAACTCAGGTCCAAATGGATTAAAGACCTCAATGTAAATCTGACCACACTGAACCTGATAGAAGAGAAAGTAGGAAGTAGCCTGCAATACCACTTCCTACGTATAACCTCAATAGCACAGACAATAAGAGCAACAATGAATAAATGGAACCTCTTGAAACTGAGAAGCTTCTATAAAGCAAAGGACACAGTCGTTAAGACAAAAAGGCAACCTACAAAATGGGAGAAGATCTTCACCAACTTCACATCAGACAAAGGTCTGATCTCCAAAATATATAAAGAACTCAAGAAACTA
Organism: Arvicola amphibius; assembly: GCF_903992535.2. Classification (NCBI taxonomy): domain Eukaryota; kingdom Metazoa; phylum Chordata; class Mammalia; order Rodentia; family Cricetidae; genus Arvicola; species Arvicola amphibius. The sequence continues at coordinate 52,959,026 of NC_052060.1, read as the reverse complement.
GACATTAAAATTCTAAATAACCCAGTTAAAAATGGGGTACTGAACTGAGCAGAGAATTCTCAACAGAAGAATTACAAATGGCCAAAAGATACTTAAGGACATGTTCAACTTCCTTAGCTATCAGGGAAATGCAAATCAAAACAACTTTGAAATACCATCTTACTCCTGTCAGAATGGCTAACATCAAAAACACCAATGATAGCTTATGCTGGAGAGGATGTGGAGTAAGGGGAATACTCATCCATTGCTGGTGGAAATGCAAGTTTGTGCAACCGCTTTGGAAATCAGTGTGGCGGGTGTCTCAGGAAATTGGAAACCAGTGGTTTAAACACATGACCAAAAAGATGGAGGAAGCTAATTTCACTGACCCCGATATGTAGACAATTATTTTCTTAGAAACACTTTAATCCAAAAAATCCTGAGTCATCATTCTTCTCTACAAAGCAGGAAGACCTGCCCCATTGCCTGGGAAGTGCACCTCTGGTGCCCAAACAGTGCCTGCTGTGGAGACTATTCTCAATAATTACATACCCGGCAAGATGGAGAGTACATAGATGCAGAGACATCATAAGAGCTAAATCAGATTGTTTTCAGACACCAGTGGACAGCCTGAGTGTCAAAAGGAAGGCTTCCATGTGTTTCCAAATGCTGAGGCCTTTTGAAAGATCACTCCTATGGGGTTTCCCATAGGATGGCTACACAGCTCTGGCAACATGCCAAGGACACAAGGTCACATTCAAGGATGGCTATTAATGGGAGAACAGTAACATCAGAAAGGCAGCTGAGGGTCCTTCGCACAGTATCTTTTTACCTATTAAGTAATTTTTATTATGCTTTTGCCTAAAACAGGGATTTTTGTATTAATAACTCATTTTGGTCAAATACTTTTCCAGCCTTTTCTAAGTTAATCAACTATATTAATCCTGAAAATGATGACAAATTCCTCACACTGCAAAAAGAGGAAGTCGAATCAGAAAGGATCAGCCATGTGCCCAAGGCTATAATATGGTTGTGGAATTCTGAGGACACACCAGCTTTTGCTACCCACCCACTTCCACCCAGAAAAGAATAACTGCCGTTCACATCTATCCCTTAATTTACAATGCAATTGAAAGTTTCTCTTAAAAATAATCTCTATGTTTTAAAAAAAAAGTCTACATGACTAATTCTCCTGAAATAATAAAACAATCATAAGACCACATAAAAGTCATCTTAAAAGCCGGGTGAAGAGAAGATCAAAGATGTCTATGTAAGGACAAGATAGAAGCCAAGCTTCAGAATTCAAAGCTTTTGTGAGCTCTAATCATTTTGCTGGCATTCATAAAATCTTAAACATTTTCTTTCTACTTTTTTGATGTATAATATTCAATCAATTGTAATGGAATATAAGTGGATAGTGCTCGTAATAGCCCCTGTGGATGAAAGTGGCAAGAGCCTTGCATGCAGCACTGCCGCCCAGAGGAAAAAGTTGGTCTTTCTCTGCATTCAAGATAGCCAGGAAAAGATCAGAAAGATTGTCCTATGATGGAAGCCATTTTCCTTCCCTTTCCACTGAGCTATTTGAAATAAAGTCAAAGGCTGTAATAGGACCACTGCTAGGGTATGCGTGTGTGTGTGTGTGTGTGTGTGTGTGTGTGTGTGTGTGTGTGTGTGTGTGTATGTGAGTGTGTGCATGTGTGGATATGTTTGTGTGATAGTGTGTCTGCATGTGTGTATGCGTATGTGAGTGTTTGTTCATGCATATCAGTATGTGCATATCTGTCTGTGTGAGTTTGTATGTGTGCATGGAAGTGCATATGTGTGAGTCTGTGTGCATGTGTGTAAGTGTATGAGTGTTTACTTGTTTATGTGTGTGAGTATATGTGTGTGTATGAGTGTGTGGAGGTGAGTGTGTGAATGTGTATGTCTGTCTTTTCAATGGAATTAAAAATTATATATATATATATATATATATATATATATATATATATATGGTATGTCTATGGATTAACTATATGAAACACATATGTAATGCATGTGAGTGGCATAAGGGTCCTTGCTGTGAATGCCTGGGAAGAAGCAATTTTTCCATGTGGGGTGTGAAACTTGAATTGAAGGTGAGGCCAAACCTTCATTCATGTCCTATATGTGCTGAGATACACCAGCCTAGGGGTTTGCTTAGGGAAGAAAGTGTTAAGGGTTGTGGATCTGGTGAGAAGAAAAGTGGGGGGACTGGGAGGAGTCGAGGAGGGAAAGCTACAGACAGTATGAATTGTATGATAGAAGAATAAATAAAATTAAAAAATAAAGCTCCATCTGATTAAAACACATATAAGCCCTTTAAAATGATATATTTTGACAGATGAAAAGAATAAAAAAATTTCTTAAGCTACTTAGCTAGTAAATGATTAGGCTTCTTGCTTTATTATTAATTTTTTAAGTAAATAAAATGCTAAGAAGGTATTCTTTTTTTTCCTAATGGTTGGCTGTATATAACCATTTTCTCATTTTTTTTCTGGTGCATATTTAAGAGATTAAATATACAAAAGGGGAATCTGTGTGTGGTGGTTTTCAAACAGTTAAATAACAGGCTCCCGTCGAGAAAACATTTTGTTGCAGCCAAAGGCTTTTAATTCAGAATTCTATCAATGCGAAGAGGAAAGCTTGTGATGGAAGAGACAGAGAAAGACAGAAGAAAGAAGATTTGAGTGATAGCCTGGGGTATACAAAGTAGCATTCAGCCTAGACGGTTTTCATTATCTGCCCTTAAACTCAAGGAAACCTTACAAAACACCTGTTATTGAATCCCTAGAAAATTTTCACGAAGAACCTCAGGTTTTTACAGACAACAAAGAGAGTTATATATACTAAATTTCCTTTATGGAAACATTTCAGTAGCAGAAATAGAGGAAAGGCATCCACCTGGTTCTTGTTACTAGTTCAGGCAGAAGACATCTGCATTTATAATAGTAAGCACAATCCTGACTGGGAGCATGCTAAAGAGTGTGTCTGCCTGACAAGGTGGCTCGTGTCTATAATCCTATCACTAAGAGGAAGAGGTAGGAGAATAGCTGTAGGTTTGAGATAGGTGCAGCTTAAGGCCTTTTCACATAACAATCACACAGGTTTAGAGGATGATTCAGTTAGGAAAGAGCATGCTGTCCATGACCAAGAAAGTGTATTTGGATCCTGTGAAGGAAGACAGGATAACAAGAGGCTGCATTGGTTGCATCATGCTTGAGGGGTGGAGCCACAGGACCCAGAAGCCCATAGACAGCTAGCCCCTCCCATACAGCAAAGCACAGGAGACCCTGTCTCAAACAAGATGGAAATTCATGTCCTTAGACCTTCACAAGCAGGTGTGCCCCAGACTCACACACCAACGTGGACCCATGCAGGCACACATTTCAGATCAGAGATGAAATATGTATGTTCTCTTTGCCACAAAAGCATTATTAGCTCAAAATTCGTCCAGGATTAAGAAGTGGAGGACTTAAGACAAGAATGCCAATCAAGTCAGGAGTGAGAAGACACCACTGAGTTAAAGGCCAGTCATTTAAGTGGTTCCTAGGGACAGGAATGGGTATGGTTTGGATCTAAGGTACCTAGTCCCGTCCCCTGCCCCCACATACAAGCACCATGCTCTGCAGGCATGCTTATCAGCCTGTCGTGCTATTGGAGGTCATACATCTCTCAGGAGATAGGACCCAGTAGAAGGAAGTAGTTGTTAGTGATGTGCCTCATGAAGGGTTTTGGGGAACCCTGGTTTCTTCCCACTTCCCTCTTTTGCTGCCTGCTGCGATGAAGTGAGCTGGCGTCCCAGCCACATGCTCACGCTTCATTGGCATTTACTCAAATCAACAAGGCGGTGCTGCTATGGATTGAGTCTCTGAAACCAAGAAGCAAAGTTAACCATTCCTCCTCATGGGAATTATGTTAATGCATCTCAGTTATTTTTATGCAGCAGCAGCCTGACTATGGCAATTAATGCCCCAAGCCGTAGCTACTCCTCAGCATGTCACACGTAATTTCAAAACTAGGTGCTCAGTTCATCTTGATTAATTCCTTTTTGTACCTTTCTAAAGCACCTAACTGAAAAAAAATTCCTGTCAAGATTTATTAAAGAAGGGTATTGTTCACTAAAGAAAGGATCAATCCAGCCAACAGGTATTTTTATCTAATATCCTGAGTGAAAAAAATCACATAACCATAGGAATTAGACAATTTGGATGATTTCACTTCTGCCTGACTTCAGGAACTGTGAAAAGTCAGACTGGCCCCATCTTGGAGGCAGGGCGTTACAGAGATGGCATCCTTAATTCCACGGTAAGATCCTGACTCTGAGAGAAACATTCACTGTGTTATCACTTGTAATCTAATACTTACCTGTAAGAATAGGACAGTATCCTGTTTATTATCATCAATATAAGTAATAATGGCTCACACGTCACTGCACTTAGTACTTTCAATTTCTTCAGTCCTATTTGGATTCCAGAGTGTCCTCTGAAATAGGTGTCATTGCCTCCATTTTTCTGATGAGGGAATGGAGTGAGCACTTTAAGGCTATGATTCTGACTTGGATGTACCCCACCAATGTCCAGGACAACCAGTCCTTTTCTTGTGACAATTTTGGGTTATCCACCATGTAGAGTCAGCAAGCAATCCCAAACATCCTTCATCATCCTGAGTAACTCCAGGAGTGTGAGGGCCTATCTTCTGCAGAAATCTATGCTGTCTTTGAAGGCCCTCATTTTTAAACATTTTCTTTTTTCCTGATCTAAAATTGACCCTTTAGAACTGCTACTTCTTATCTTTCTATTTCTACCCTTTATGAAATATAAAATAAATTATATAACCATTTAACTGCTAGAATTTTAGGTTATACCTTAGCCACAATGATTTTCTAGATACTAGGTTGCCTTTCTTTCTAAAATACTCAGAGTATACAGCTCCCAGTTCCTTCATCTCATGACTTTCTAAAACTGGAAAAAAATTAGCTGTCAAAGAATCCTTTAGTCTTGTGTCTAGTATATTCTATAATATTGTATTTCATTTTGCTCATCTACTTTTTCTGTTAGGTTATACATCTATGGAGACATTACAGCGGACTTCATTTTTTTCTAAGACTTATCACAGATTTTGAAATCCACAAAATATTTAATGTAACATGTTCAATTAGTAAATTAGAATATTAATTGAATGTAACATTAAGAAGCATCCAGGAAGTTGATAGTAAGCAATAGAAACTTCCCTCTCTAGAGTAACATAGTTTATAGTTCAACTCCATTATTTAGTCCATGAAGGGTAGGAGCTGTACAGAGAGAGAAAGGGAGATTTGAAAGAGAGTTCGCATGAGTGGAAACACCTGATCCTTTACTTGAACTTTAAGTAAACTTACCTTCTCACACAGAGAACAAGCAAATTAACCTGCCAAATGGAGACCACAGTATGGAGGGATTTGGCCAGCACAAGAGCAAGTCCGGGCTTTTGTCCTTGGATGGCAGGGCTGCCAACACTATCTAGACAAAGAAATTCTGTGATTATGTCTGTAGTTTAGTATATGACCTCAAGGCCAAGAAACCCATTACAAATGTTTCCAGGTGTGAGAGAGAAAAGCGAAGAACTCTGGAGCGGGTAACTTGGTGTTCTGAATCAGGGAGCAGAGACCAAAGCGATTGGTGGGATCGGCAAGCTGCAGCCTATACCCCATCCACTTATTCTCTCTGCACATAGCATTCTGTATTAACGCTATAGCCCTGTCCTTAGGCAGTTTACGGCTTAGTGTCTGTATCCGAGTGCTAGTGTGTGTAGGGGATCGTGCATGACTTAAATAAAGGAGAGACAAGGAGAGTTTTATTATAATCAAGGCCAGCTTCACAGGCACTTGGCCAGTGCTCTGACACAAGTGCTGGCTTAGATGAGCAGGGCTCTAGGAGTTTAATATCCTGCAGTTGTCCTGATACATTTCGTTACTTTGTTTTAAAATGTGTGGTTTGTCAATAAAATTCAAAGGGACAATGGAGTTTGTGTGAAGGGTCTGGATCCTTTGCTCAAATTCAGGCCTGTCCTTTCACTAACTTCTCCACGTCTGCAGGGTTTTCCCTGTGTCCTGTCTTTCACGCTCTGTGCGTGCTGGTCTTGCCAGAGCTCCACATGACCGCTATGGAGTGCCAGCACATGAGAACAGAGAAAGGAAAACGGATGTGCAGCCTGAGTGGGCACTCCAGTCTGAGATGTGGCAGTTCCAAAGCAGAATTGATGTACAAAGTGCCGGATACATGCCATCGTCTTTCTGTCAGGTCTGTCTCGGGAGAGAGTATGGTCTCTGAGGACCACTTATATCCCCTGGGCTGAAAACTTTCCATTAGAGAAGAGACTGGGTCACCCTCACACAGCCAGGACCTTCCACCCACACTTTGCATTGGGATCTAGAAACCGTGCACCATGCCGTTTACAGAACAGATAAATTTGGAAAACCCTTTATAAACCCATAATTCACTGAAAGTTTGGAGCTCAGTAGGTTTCCCAACTTAAATTGAGACTGTGGCTAAAGATAAAAAAAAAAGAGCTATCCATGCATAAAGGAGGGTGAAGAAACTTCCAGGAAGAAGAAATAACACGTGACAGTCTGGATCAAACCAGTCCAGGAAATGCTTCACATCCGTGAGAAGTTGAAAGTGATGGGGAATGGAGAAACGTTGAGGGGATGGCGATGCTGGGTGAACGGGCAAATAGCCCTGAGAGGGGGTGTGTAGCCTGGGAAGGAGGCCGGCAGCAACAAAAACGCAAAGGCATTTGCTCCAGTGTTCGCGATTCCTAAGCTCTGTCTCACTTGCCCTTTTTTGGGGGAGTCCATTTTCAGCCTTTAAGTGAAGGATGCTATAGTACTCTCTGCAAGATGTCATTTTATTTTTCAGGAGTCTCTCATTCTTTTGCATGATGCGCAACGGCCCTTCCTACCAGCTGTGCAAAGGCTGGCTGTTCTGAGGAAAATGGGCAGCGCAGAATTGCAAGGCTCTGTCCTGACTCATCGTACCATCTGCTGCAGGGAACTCTGTAGTTAGATCACACCATCTCGCCCTGGGAATGTGTGCCACACAAAAACTACGGGAATGATCCCCCAGAGGAGATCAAAATGCCTCCCAGAACTACAGCGAAGCATATTTTTCCGGAATTGGCACAAAGTGGATTTATTTTTGCCTTAGCAAAGACTTTTTATCACTTTGACATTTAGTTTATTAGAGCTAAGTTTACAAGACCAGTTTCTGGAGAGCTTTTACCTGAATCAGTGGCCGTTTTATATAGATAAGATGAGAAAACGCTAAAGAAATATGGGTTTCCCCTCCAAGCTCATACAAAATAAAGTCACATTAATCCTTACCACCAGGAAGCAACCTCCTTAACGGATGCCAAGCAGTACACTGACTCTAAGCTTATAGTTGCATTTTATTTATCCACATTGTTACCTTATCTTCTCCTTTGTATCACTTGTTTTGAAATAATGAAAGAACAAGCTCACATTTATACGTCTTTAATATAATGATTACTAATGCTTCTAAGGTACCTATGACTTACCAGTGGTCTAGGAGATGATGAGTAACATTTGGAAAACAGTAAACTGACTTTTGCATCCCTTTAACACACACCAGACATGTAGGCTATGGATATTTCAAACCAATGCTCACATAGTCCCAGCAATGTAGATGATGTCCCCTCCCCCCACCCAGTGCTCAAACAAAATAAATTCAGGTTGAACGAGTTCAAGGAACTTGGCCTCTTGGCATGTTTACTATAGAACTCGGGCTTAAACTCAGGTGTGATTCATTGCTAACCCCTTCCTCTTTTTTCTGTCTCATGTAAACATAGCATAAACCAAGAAGAAGAGTCTGTGATTGAGGTGTAATTTGCAAGAATTGTTTATTTAGTTTAAGTCAGTGCAATGGGGGAGACTTTAAATCAATTATTTTTTGCCTCCTTGCTATAATATTTGTTGGAAAGAATTTAGTTAGCTATATTAATATCTTAAGTCAATTAGCTCATCCTCTTCCAATTGTACCTACTGTGCAGAAGGTATGACAAAGCTCAGTTAACAAATTTAAAAACGATTTCATTTATTGAATGACAAACATTGTATTAAACCCCAAGTTGTTGAAAACAGCAGTGCACCCGAAAGAATTCTCTATGGTGGGATATAGAGGAAAGAATTAGGAAATCAGACACGGAAGTTTAAGGTCAAGTATATCGTATGACAGATGTGTGAAAATAAATGCATGCTATCACCAAGGTCATGTGGAATTCAATGGAGAAAGAGGAGCAAGATGAGAATAATGATACTATCAAAAGCCTAGCCCAGAAGTATAAAATGTCAAATCTGGAAGTCACCAATGAATTCCAAACCTCTCTTCCTTCTTCCAATCATACAACCACCAAAAGTTTGTTTATCTGCTCTGACTCAAATTCTAAAGGCTAAGGAGGAAACCAACAGCATGGGAAGTCAGTACAACACAAGGAACATTTCTGTCTGTTTACAGTTTTTTTTGTATTTCTGCAATAAAGGGAAGCAGTAGGAAGCAAGTCACAGCAGTGGGAAGGGCTGGGACTTGAGAAGACACTTCTGGAATGTGAGATACAGATGTTTGCAGGTATGAGTATGTGTATATGTGTGTGTGTGTGTGTGTGTGTGTGTGTGTGTGTTTGGATTTCCCATCTATTAAGTCATTGGCCAAAATAGCTTTATTCGTTATTCAATAAAGGCAACACATATACAGAAGGACATTTCATATAACATTAGCACACAGCAAATTCTGTTAATCAACTAATAGAATTAACAGGAGAGGAACAAGATTCATTCTAAAATGACCAAAAGTGGGGTTGCTTTTTGACAGGTGGGAACTTCACTCAGGGAACTTTCCATTGACCACAAGGGAAATAAATCTACAGAAGGAAAAGGTGCCCCAATTACAGAAATGCAAATGTTCAAAGATACATGAGTTCTGATGTAGAAGATATATTATCATATGTGTGATTTCCTCTGTGAGAGGAAATATCAGATTTATGACTATGCTGTGCTCCATCCCCATCTGAAGAGAAATGTGAAAAGGAAATGTGACTTTGGGCCACATTTAGGTTCTCCATCTCTTAGACACCATCCTAAGGAGGCTTTCACTATGTCACTAAAACACCAGTGCCAGGAGTTGGATCTGGGGCTGAAGCACTTGGCTTGAAAGAGGAAAGACCAGAGTTTATGCTTCCATACTGCATATAAATCCTGGACATGTATGACTATCCACCTATAATTCTAGTGCCAGGGAATACCCAGAGTAAGATGGCTAGCTATGCTAGCCATGATGGTTAGCCCTAGGTTCAGTTAACAGTTTAGGCTTCCTCAATGAATATGGTGAAAAATGAGCTAGGATGACTCCCATTGTTAGCCTCAGACCAACACATACACATTCATATACATGCACAATGTTAGGGTGCGTGTTCATGCAACCATAGGACATAGACAAGGAAAGGAAAGGAAAAGAAGGGATCATGAAACTGAGAGCGAATGGAAATGCATAGACACAATTCATTGCAAGCAAAGCTAGCACTAGGGGCATGAAGTCTACTTATTAATTCCTTGCTGCATAACAGGAGTGACTTAGTATTCTGTCTCCAAGCTTCAGCATCTTCATCTACAAAATAAGAGGATTAAGTCAGATGGTTTCTAAGGTCATTTCCAATTTTACAAAATCTATTTAGATAAACAGAGTAGCAGTGTTCAATGTACTTAAAAGAAAAGGAAACGGACTAGTCAGTTTGACAAGGTCTATGCAAAAGAATTATTGTTGTGCTATATAAAGGAAAAGATCCCATATTTTAATAAGATGAGAGTAATGGCTGAAATTAATTTCCACAAAAGTTGGGAAAGTGGCATATGTACATAGAGGATGAGTAAATTGCTGCTATAATAGAGATGGCTTAAATTGTAATGTGAAGATGATAAAGGAGAGAGAAAACCTTCTGTTCTTTCAGGATATTAAAATTTAACAGAACATGCTTAAAAATGAATATAAGTCTCAAGGCAAAGACTAAATCCACTCCTCTGTTATGCAACTGTTAATATCATCACATAATACCTATGACCTCTGTCATCTTTATCCACCAGTCCCAACTGAATTCAGTTAATAAGTAAAATACTTCAGCTCCAAGCATCTCTTTTAACCAGATGAGATTATATGTTCAAATTGTGGGCAAAAAGATGTAAAGTTACTGTCTTGGATAGTTTTACTGAAAGACTAGAAAGAAAAAAGAAAAGAAAGAAAGGAAGGAAGGAAAAAAGGAAGGAAGGAAAAAGGAAGGAAGGAAGGAAGGAAGGAAGGAAAAAAAGAAGGAAGGCCAGCCAAGGTAAGACAAGATGAAACAAGGCAAGGCAAGGCCACATGAAGGTAACCAAGCAATTCCAGATTGGAGGATGCCTTTCTATCTGTTCCTCCAGATAGAATAGGAAGAGCTATAGCAACTATTTTAGGTCGTGCATAAACTCAGAGAAGGAGGCCTCATTGTAAAAGTGTACCATCAGAAAGAACCTAGAATGGGCTCTAATAACATGTCCTTCTCCCAAGAGTAGTTATGTAGGGTTCTATTCAAACATCCTTTTCATGGAAGAGAAATAAAATTTGGATTTGACTAAGATATAGCTATTCCTTCTATCATGTCTTCTCTTGGTTATGTGCAGTCAAAGTCTGATCCAAATGACTGAGCTTTTGAATATGAAAGGGCTCAAGTAATAAAGCAAAATAGGACATTGGTTTGGAGGCAGAGCAGTAGAGGTTCATAACGATGACTCCAGAGAGAAAGCCAAGAAGCTTCCAATCTTTATCATATACATACTAAATGCTTAGTTCCATCATGATCTACTATATATTGAGAGAGAAACTACATGCTGACAAAGTTTATACAGAGGTTCAGAAGTAGTTGAAGATACATTGAATCCTGATGTGGGCTATCAACAAATTCTTAAAGCCATTGATTAATTCAAGGTGGAATTAGCAACAAACCAGCTTGAGGGCTGAGAAGGAAAAATGTGTATCTACTACGAGAGCTACTCTTTGCCTGAGCCTGGCAATGTGGAAACTCACTGAAAAGACCTGCTGCTTCTGCCTCAAGTTTAAACAGTTAAAAGAAGTCTCTGAACATTCTACTATTAATAATAAATATGGCTAGAGCCATGCCATACAAAAGCTGTTAGCCTGTTGGCAAGGACGGTGCATTATTTCACATGTCCTGAGTACAGCAGAAAGCAACAGAAAGTTATTTCAATGAGAAGAATGCACAGGTCTATAAATAAAAGCCTAGAGTCCTCAAAGCTTAAAAATTCCATTTTTCTAAGATTTTCATTTCTGTTGATTCATGTTTAGAAATGACCAAAAGTCAGTTCTTGTGGAAGCTTACCACACTTTGAAGGATAGCATACTGTTCAAGACCATGTAGTTTAAGGCTCGGGAACTCACACTGTCTGGAAGTGATTTGCAAGGCATACATGACATTTAGGGAAGGCATGTTCATAGTACTTATCAAGATGTGGCCAAAGAGCACAGCAGGAAAGGAAGACTATCCTAAGAGTCAAAGCCAAAGTCCATGGAGGAAAATGAAAAACTGTGATCTTGCTGAAGAGCAGGGTTTGAGATTACCAAGTGGCAAGTTGACTCTACAGTCCAGGCAAGAAGCCTCACTATTTTTACTCAAGAGCTGATGTGTATGTCTTTCTGCCAACAGTATTCCTTTTTCTTTATCCCATGTTGCCTTATTTTCTAAGTTAAAAGTCACTGGCAACAAGCTGATTGTGAAAAACGAGAGACCAAGATTGGCTTGTTTAAGAACTCGGCTTATGTCTCCTCTAATTTTCAAATAGTTGAAAATATACCCTGTGTAAATGGTTAAAGAGATACCCTGTATATTGGCATCTAAGTTGTTAAACTATGGAGAGAGGTGCTGTACCTCATGCAGAGACTGAACATGGAACAAGATGCAGTGAGTGGGAAGGACAATTCAGGATTTTTCTTCTTGCTAAGAAGAGGGTAGTTCATCCCAGACCACCCTAGGGAATACACAGTGCAGCAGTGGTAGAGTATTCATTTATTTTCAATTTGTCAGTCCATCTTATGCAGAGTAGAGGTCAAAGAATATTCTCGTGATTTCCTTTATCCATCAGGAGCCTAGAGAAGATGTGAGAAGAGGCTTTAATATCCATTCCGGACCTGCCCAATACCTTCTAATTTAAAGAAAATGAGATATGACTGAAGAGGCAAAAAGAGATTCCACATGCTCAACCTAGACTCAGGCAACTCAGCACAGAGTCAAACTGACCCATCTGCCCACAGTCCTGAGAGACACAGAGACTTGTTGTGAACCATTGCTTTTCAAGGTATTTTGTACCACACTATCATGGCTGATCACAGATAAGAGAACTGTTCAACTAAACAGACTTATTTGGGAGATTTCATTAGCAGCCATCACAACTGATGAGATATAAAGCATTCAAGAATATTAACAAACTCTTGAGTGGCCCAAGAACAAATAAGAAAGAATAAAAGTATTTTTTTCTAGAAACATTATTCCTCAATATTCAGGAAGACTGTATCATTGAGTCTAAGAAATAAAAGCTGAAAAAAGATCTAGATAAGTCAGAAAGACAGCATGCAAGTGATAGATGATGCCCCTTTTTATGGAGCTATATCAAAAGTACAAAATTAAGTAAAAGTTCAAAGTTGCTACCTCACCATAAAAAACTCAGAAAAGAAGAAAAATGTATATAGTGTAGTTATTTTAGAGTGAACTACTCAGGTGTTAAAAGAATTCAGGGAAACAGTAAAAAGTCCAGAAAATGAAACCCAAAGTGTAAATAATACTATTAAATAGTCCAAGGAAAAAATAGGCTAACATTTCAAAGGAATACATTAAATGTAGAATATAGGATGAAGTTCTTTCAAAAAAAAAAAGTCAGGACAATATTACACAGAGCAGGTAATTGCAGAGGCCTTTTCTCTCCTAACACGGAAATTGATGGATTTGAGAAGAAGGATATTAAAAAGATCTTTAAGAGTTCACAGGAAATAGAGGCGCAGGGACAAAGCATGGATGTCATGTAAAATATTTTATGACAAACTGCTGGTCTGAGCCAATAATTCTTGGGCTGAAAAGGAAGTGTCGCTCTATAGAGAGAGGAGAGTTGTGGAGGAGGGAGGGGAAAGGATAGTTCTTCCCTTCTACAGACATTTAGGAGATAACTAAAGCTTCATATTTTAATGAGGCAGTGTTCTATTACCTACAAAAAGAGTAATGGGATAAAAAGAACAAGTCACAAATGCCTTAATAAAGTGTATAGTTGTTCATTAATGATCAAAATCAAGGCCAGAATTGACCAGAAGGGGAAGAAATTTACAGAAGCGATCTGGATCTAAGTGGAAAAGTCAGCAGCATTTATGAAAAAAGAGCTTACACAAAAGAAGCAAGCACTTCATTGTGGACTATAATTAAAATTTGCATATGCAAAAGCCTTAGTGATATTTTACATAATCTGAGAAGTTATAAATATCAGATGAGATTATAGGTTTATTAAAAGTATAGAGCATTGTGCATTTCATTTAATTTCCACCTGTTCATTGTTGGTATATACAAATGAGATTCAGTTTTGTGTGGTTATCTTATATCCTGAGAATTCTGAGACCTTGCTATACTTACAAGTTTCAGGGCATTCATTGCTTTATTTTTTTCTATAGCACTATGATTAATTCAACATTGATCATCACACTGTAAGAATAGCACTGCTTTCTCCCTTCTTCTCTTCATGTTTGATTTTTCTTTTCTTACATCAGTTCACATAGCACACATAGGATAAAAGTGGGACACTGGGAGTAGATATTCTTTTTTAATGATTTTTATTTTCCTGATGACCAAGGATGTTGAACATTTGAGACTCCTCTGTTGAGAATTCTATATTTAGATCTATACCCCATATTTAGATCTATACCCCATATTTAGATCTATACCCCATTGGATTACTTGGGTTTTTCATGTCTAGTTTCTTGAGTTCTTTAGACCTCTGTTAGATGTGGGGTTGGTGAAGATCTTTTCCTATTCTGTAGGCTCTCATTTTGTCATATTGGTAGTAGCCTTTACCTTATAGGGTTTTTCAGTTTCATGAATTCATTAATTTTTGAGTTTAGTGCCTGTATATAGAAAGATGTCAAAGAGTTGAAGATTATTTACCACTCTCTCTTTATCATGTTCAGTATATCTGGATTTATGTTGAGGACACTGATTCACTTGGACTTGATTTTTATGCAGAGTGATAGATATGAATCTATTTGAATTCTTCTATAGGAATGGATATTCTTATTGCAGGTCCAGTCTTACTGAACAGCACTGAGCCTCTGATCACTAGTTATGATACCAACTGAACAGCTCTATAGGTGTTATTCATCAAAATGAAGCATACTGAGCTAGCTAAGGGTTATAAGAACAAATCACATGAAAGTTTTATCAAGCACTAGAAATGCAAAGTTAATATGTCTCCATATTTTTAATTTAATAATAATTGATTTGTTCTTTTACAATTATAAGTTTCATAAGTCAGTGGGTGTTAGTCGTATCTTTCATCTTTAGACTTGATACTAGCTTGAATGTAGTGTGTGTGTGTGTGTGTGTGTGTATGTGTGTTGTTATGTAATTAAAAGAAAATTCCATATACCTATTCATATTTCATTGTATTTTTTAAATCAATTTCTTTGTAGAAGGTAAGCTTTATTACATCTACTTTCCTAAACCTGTACACACGAACACTTTCCCACCCTATATTAGCCCAAATTACATTTAAGGATCAACCATTGTTGAGTAAATCTTCATTCCAAGAACCTTCTTTCTTGTTCATGAAATAAAAAAAATTAGATACTGTAATTGTGCTGCTATTGGTGTCTGTGAGAACTCTTAGTTGACAGTTATGGTGGATACACAATGGAAAATATGATATCACTTTCCTCCCTCTCTTTCCCTTACCCTCTCTGTCCATATACTGTCTCTGCCCTCACAGCTTCCCCCCCTTCTCTACTGCTTCTGAAGAATTGACTCTTGGGTGCTGTTTGTGTTGGTGTTATTCTAGTGAGTGGTGCTACTGTAACTCTTCAATAGTAATGAAGATTTTTACAATTCATAAAACTTTTGGAATCTTATTTGGCAAGTCATCGCTTACTAAAGGATCATATACTTCAATTCAGTTTTGAAAACCAATTTATAATATTGAAAAATGTATAAGATTTTATTTAAATTTAGTTACATATAAATTTTCAGTTTGCATTCTGGAGTGCCTATATTTATTCTACCATACTTATCTTGCTAATGGATGAGAATTTTTGTAAGAATTTGAGGTTTTCATTTCAAAAAATATTTTATTTTGGACACTATCTTACTCCTATAGGCAATGTTACTTTGTTGTACTTATAGCTTATAGTCCTAAAGTGTAGATTCATTTATTTATTCTTTCTTCTTTATTCTGTGCTTTTAATCAACTTTATCTCATTCATTAAACTGAACTTCTATATCATTTATTTACTGCTTCAGTAACATGAATGTTTGCTGCAATACAATTTATTTTGAACAATAAAACTATACCTATCTTACAGTATAGGGTAGTTATGAAGCTTTATAGCATGTTCCCACTTACTTTACAACACAGTTTTTATTTCTGTCGGAGGATTATTATGTGTGTGTTCCAATTTCTACACAGTTTAGTGTTAGTTTTCTATAACTGGTATTGTTTGATTTTATTTTATAATGGTTTGAAAATACCGTATTCATAAAATCTACTTTGTAGATTTTATAAACAGTTTTCTTTGTGATATAAAACATAATCTATGCTTTATAAAGAAAATTAAAATGTCATTCTATATAAAAAATAAATACGGACATTTATTGAAGATAATTATTTTAACTTTTCTCTTAAAATTTTCTAATGTTATAAAAAATTTTCTAATGTTTACCTATTGTATTTATGAAGACTTGCTGTTACAATTCTTCTCTACCCTTTATATTTACTGAAAATTTAGCACTTTGAAATTTGATGTCAGGTTATTTACAAATGTGCACATATAAAGGTTCACATTAGATTTAATTCTGGTTTTAAATAATTTCAATATTAATCATCTTTTATTTGCTACCTTAATGTATCTTTCCTTAAGTGATATGTTGTATAAATGTACCATGACATTGATTCTGTATATTATACTCCAACCTTCATTTAGTTTAGAGTATATCATATATAACAGTTTCATTATTTCAGCAAATAAGGATACTCATTCATCTACTCCATTTTTGTTATGTATTATGTATCACTTTACATGAATTCTTATTCTTATAATTGAAAAACATCTCTACTTTTAGGTTTTCTTGTGATTATTGTGTGTGCATGTGTTTCTGTGTGTGCATATATGTAATTACACATAAGCTTTAAATATGTGTTTTCTTTAGGTCTACTTTTATGTTGCTGTGATTGACCTGTCATAATATAATGGAGGAAAAAACTTATCTGACTTATAATTCCAGGTCACAGCTCATCATTTCAGAAAGTCAAGGCAGGAATTCAAGCAACTGGTCACATCACATCCATAAATAAAAGCAGAGGAAACAGAATGTACTCAGTTGCCTGTTTGCTATAGCAGTTACCCTTTTCTCCCTTTTATACAGTTAAATGCCCAGCCCAGGGAGTGGCATCACCCACAGTGGTATGAACAAATTATTTATCAAGAAAATCACCTACCAACATGCTGACATTCCAATTTGATTTGGAAAATTCTTCAATAGATACTCTCTTCTCAAGTGACTGTAGGTCATGTAAAAGTGACATCTAAAAACTAAGAAGCTTCTCATGGATGCATTAAAGCACAATGCCTTGATAGGCAAAAATCTTACTCATGACCAAATTGATAAATACTTTCTTAGGCTGATAATACCTGCATACATTAGAAAGGACATCAGTGGAATCAGGTAGTCAGGTAGATTTCATTCAAACTTGTGATATTGAAACAAATCTCAAGCAAAGTAACAACCTATGATTTTTGCTTTTCCCTGGGGTTACTTTAAATTTCCCATATTTCATACTAATGTATGTCAGTAGTGGTTTTATGTTCCTACCATGTTTATGAATCAACTAATCAAAAGTTGCTTGCCAGTAACATTTTCCCTTGCACAGAGCAGGCTAATGGAGTTTTGTTTTCATTCGAATCCTTTTTCCTGAGGAAAGTAAGCAAGCACTTTCCTGTGTCCATCTTTGATGCGGGAGGTCCTTCTGTTTATGTGTTGCTTTTATTGGTTAATGAATAAAGAAACTGGCTTGGCCTGATAGGGCAGGGTAGAGATAGGTGGAGAAAACTGAACAGAATGCTGGGAGAAGGAAGGCAGTGTTAGGAGAAGCCATGTAGCCTCACCGGAGGCATGGCGGAATTTTAACCTGTAAGCCACAGCCTCATGGCAATACACAGATTAATAGAAATGGGTTAAATTCATATATAAGAGTTAGCCAATAAGAAGCTAGAGCTAATGGGCCAAACAGTGATTTAATTAATACTGTTTCTGTGTGGTTATTTAGGGGCTAAACAGCCTGGAACAAATAAATGGCCTCCCACAACACATCTTTCCAATTGATCTGCTCCAGAAAACTACCCACTGTCCCACAGAGCAACTGACCATGGCTGTTTCATGGAGGTCACTAGGTTGGTAGGTCAGCAGGTTGAGCATTCCTTTGGATAATCCCCACATTTGCTGTGAACCTGGGCACAGACTCCTGTAGTTGACTTCCTGTGAACTAGGAATACATTGATTAACTCCAGAACGTTTTCTATACTCTCATTTTTGCTTGTTTTGTGGTTTGGGGTTTTAAGTTGATTTCATAGAAGAGGGTTGAGATATTCCCACTCTCCCATCTTCAGCTGGTCTCCAAAATATTTAGTAAATGTTAAAATTAAAGTTCACAAAAGAATTATGCTTCCATGCTACAACTAACAGAAATTCCAATTCTTTGTAATTAAACTCTGCTTGCATTTTTAGCAAGCTCTATCTATGAATCCTTAAGAAGGTGTCATTTTCTTCTTTACAAACTTGAGAGAGATAATCCTACATGGACATCTGTTTTACAATGTGCATGTTTACATGAAAAAATTTTAAGGCTACATATTACTCCTTCTATGGCTTTCTAAATGGTACTTCTTATATTACTTGCATGGTTATAAATATATAACATATTTCTGTCTATACTTCATATTTAAAGTATTTTCATTCTTTTTATATCAGTCTTTTATATATCAGTTTTAATCCTTAGGGTGTTGGAGCAAACTGATCAGTCACACTGCATAGTGTGATATCTGCTAGGTATTACTAATCTAGGCAACAACGTTCATTTTTTTGTACCTTCTTGTCAGTAAAGAAGCCAAAACTTCCTCACAGTTCTAATAACAATAAATAAAACAATGTAAGACCATTAGCTTTATAAAACAATAAATAAAAGCCTCTACCTAAAATGTGTCATTTGTTGATGTTTGTTTAGTCTAGAATGTTTGTATACTCTCTGCCTGCTGACTAACTCTCCAAATCCTTCTGATAAGGTGGTTTTCCAACAGGAGAAAATGATACAGCATTCCTCACTTGTAACAGGTGGTCCCCAAGTGGTCATCCATCTTCCCTTGTGGTCTCTATTGTGAACTGTAAATCATGTCAGACAGTGACAGCTCGTGGGTCAGTGTGATCTATCATCATTGTAAGAGCCAACAGTCACAACACGCACACACATGGTCCATCTACGTGCATGTGATGGATTTGGTTAGGAAATTGCCATCTCACATTCTGGAAAACATAAACTGATGTGAATTCATAATTGAAAATTTTAACCTATAATCTTGTGTCAAAGATATTGTGTCATTTTCCCTGAAATTCAGCTGAAAACGTTTTGGTTGAAGAGGAAGTTCATTAAAAATTAGATAAGAATATCCAATATTTTCTGGACTCTAGCAGCCAATTAGGAAATTAATTAACCATTCATCAAGTGTTTTGAGAAGACTCTCTGCCATGAGCCTGGTTTTAAAAATACTAAAATAAACAATACACACAAATGCAGCTAAAAATAAGGAATCACAGGTGGAGCACTTAACACAAAAACTAAAATGAATTTCTTTGGAGATGAACCATGAGCTGAGGTTTGAAGGATAAATAGGAAGTCATTGAACGGGTTGGGTCCAAGTAGTTAGACAACTGAAAGAGCAAGAACACTGAATCCAGAAAGAGTTTAGAATGCATGAACAACTGCTAGAGATACTGTGGGAGTTTACGTGACTAATGACCAAATAAGATGTGAGTGTGAGTTAGGGAAGGGATCAGAATGGAGAATCCTGTGAAGGGTGTGAGCTACCATGCTAGGTACTGTGGTCAGTAGCTTCTGAAATGTCTCCTGTTCTTTGTTAACCTTTTTTCTTATTTTAGATACTTTATGGAGATATAATTCACATATCTTTTTGTGATTTTTATGAACTTTACTACAAAAATTGTAAATAACATCATCAAATGTCAAAATTAACCAGACCCAAAGTCTATACAACTAAATAATCTATACAGTTAGAATTGGAATTCATTGGAAGGTGTGGATAACTTTTAAGATTATATTTTATTAGTGCTTTGAGAATTCCACTCATTGTATTTTAATTATATTCATAATTCACTCCCTTGAATCTCCTTTAAGTGTAGAGTTCAGTGATTATTAATGAAAAATTAAGACATATTAAGAAATCAAAGGTAGGATAGATATTAAGCAGACTGAGGTATGTTTCCTTGGAGATGTGGCTTAGGTTGAGACTTGAAGCTTACATTAGAAGCATGCCTGGTAAAGAGGTCAGGTCAAGGATATAGTGGTATATGGGAATCAGCTCTCATCAACACTATCTGTTTCTAGGATAATTATACAAATGATTAAACTGGCCATTTTACACCTGAAATGACTTGCATTAAGAACTGTATCCCACACATTCCAGCATCATTTAAACCATCCCTGTATCATTTTCTATTGGTTCACCAACTGCATGCTGGGAACAATATTACACTGCTACAGTGCATTCTTCTTACTCTGGAGATTACATTTTATTTGGTTCTAAACATAATTGCAAGGCTATCATTGTGCTGTAATAAGTTCACATATAGAGAGACTACTTTACTAACTTCTACCTGCCCTAATTGTATTATTTGTATCAGCTAGCAAACAGAGTATCGTGTCAAGTGTCCCACATCTCATTCATAGAATATTACTGTTCTATTAGGAGGCAATAAACTATTTCACTGGGAAAAGAATGTGGCAGAATCCATAAGCTTATCTACAGTTCATTATAATGTTTCCTTCAAAATAGCTACACAGGGTTGTTGTAATGTGAGTCCAAATGAAAGATGTGATAATACAACAATATTATATTTGTATTCAGAGATCTTTTCAAACTGAAAATGAACAATTAGGAAATAATAACTGATATTTAAAGAGTAGGCTAAAGTCTTAATTGTCACATTGCAAAATGACATGATATATATATATATATATATATAGTATATAACAAAAAGTTAGCTTTAAAAATTAGCATACATATTGAGGAAAGCAAAATGAGCTATAATTAAATTGTGTTTGATCTTAGAAAAGTAAATGGGAAATTACCTGCAGTACAGAGCTGGGCTCATGTAACAGACGCAAGAGACCTCTGATCCTTGAAAACGTTTCTTCTTAACAACTTGTAAATATTGAGATTTTAAAAGAACCACTTGAACAGCCTCTACTGTTCCTTCTTAAAGATTCAGATGATGCTGAGTGTCTCATAAACTGGATAAGGTGATTTGATTCCCAGTCGCTTGATATATGTGACTAATTAAAAGGCATATAAACATAAAACTAAAATAGAAGAACAATATATGTCTCCAGAAAGAACCAGACAATTGGTGAGTAGAGTGATCACATGTCACTGTTTCCTGGAATAAAGCATTTTCTTTCTAACCAGAGAGCTGATGGCACACTTTACCAGGATTAGCTTGATTGGTTTATATTCTAACAAAATACTATTAGATATTAATAAAGAGGGGATGGAGGACTCCAGGAGAAAATGACCCACTGAATCAACTAAACAGAGAGCGCATGGAATCACAGAGACTGAAGCAGCAAGCATGGAGTGTTTTGGTTGTTAGCTTGATGTTTTGTGGGATTCCTAACTGTGAGAGTAGGTATGCTTTTGAGTCCTCTGTCTGCCCTTGGAACTCGTTCCCCCTGTTGGGTTGCCTTGTCCAGTCTTGCTGTGAGGGCTTTTGCCTTGTCTTATGGTATTTTGTTTTGTGATGCTTGGTTGTTGTCTCTCGGAAGCCTGCACTTTTTCTAAAGAAAGACCAAGGGGGAATGAATCTGGGGAAGAGGGAAGATAAGGGAGATTGAGAAGAGTGGAGGGAAGGGAAATTGTGGTCATGGTGTATTGAATGTGAGAAAAAAATCTATTGTCAATTAGAAAGAAAGAAAGAAAGAAAGAAAGAAAGAAAGAAAGAAAGAAAGAAAGAAAGGAAGGAAGGAAGGAAGGAAGGAAGGAAGGAAGAAAGAAAGAAAGAAAGAAAGAAAGAAAGAAAGAAAGAAAGAAAGGAAAGATGGAAGGAAAGAATGAAGGAAGGAAGAAAAGGAATAAAAGAAGAGAAAAGAAAAAAGAAAAGGCCAAGATGGGTTTGCAAAGCTTTACTCTTCTGCATGATCATGTCTAACAAACCAGAAGACAAATGGTCGTGGTCATCAACTGTAAAAGCAGCAGCAGCAGTGCTCCCACTTTGGGCTCAGGTGACCAGTCTTTCAAGGAGGGTTGACAGGGAGCCCAGTGATAAGAGAAAAACCTGACAAACCATACACATCTGATGCATTTAACAGTCCTCACAGTCATGGCGGTAGAAACTGTGGAGATAAAGACTGTGGCAAATGCACCAAGCATGCTATTATTTACTTAATTCTCATGAGCAATTTTTCTCATGTACTACAGCATCAGAACTCAGAAGTATTTTAAACTAAATAGGACATCTATGAACTTGAAAGATGTCAAGTGTTCTGCTGCACAGAAAAGTGAACTGAGAGGGTCTCAGGAACCCATGATATCTGACAAAGAAGATAAGATGTAGATGTAAAATTTTAGGATTAGCACAGATCTGGTTAAGCACACAAATAAACATAACCGTATAAGATTTTTATAACTGAATTAAGAGTTTCAGTTAAGTAACACTGAAATTATTTTAAGAAATAAGAGACGTTAAGGACATGTGTAAGGTTCTATCTATTTCACTGAATTACATTTGTAACAGAATAATTACCGCCTATCTTAGAATGTAGTTTTAATATTTACAATCAAATTAAATTCCCCTCAAATAAAAACTACTTACATTTTTTTTTTACATTTGAAAACTATTTGTTTTAGTTAGAAGATTAAAAGTTTGCAAATGTTTGGATGAAAATGGGCCTCTTTGAAAGCAGGCCATATCCTTAAATGTATAACAAATCAGAACCACAGAATTTGTTCATGTGGAATCCAACTTTCTTAGATTTTTCTTTAAGTAAAGTGAATAATTTCAGACAAAAGTTGAAAGGAAAACTTTGTTTTCCTCTTTACGTCCAGTAAAATGTTTGCGAGCAAAGAGCCCTCTTATTCAATCTCCCTAGCTGTAAATCAGTGCTTGCTCATCTTAAAGACTTTTGTAAACATTAGTTTGGGCTTTAGACTCTACAAACAAGAGCTGGCAGCTTTAATCTGCCACCCAGCCATTTTCCAATGTTTAAAGGCATCACGTTCGGTATGCTAGTAACATGACTTTTGGTAACATCAAACAAGGATTTTGTAATAACTTCCGTGTGCGGCAATAAGAAGCCCCTTGGATGAGAGGCAAGGATAAGCATAAATGTTTAGAAGGACAAAGAGTTATATATATCCATTTAACTAATAGTAGGAGTGAGTGGTGCTCTGGGTCTATTACCTCTCCAGTTTGAGGTTGTTCACCAGGTTTACTGCGCATGTATTCCTTCAATTGAGTGGACTTTAAGTTTAACCAGATAGATAGATAGATAGATAGATAGATAGATAGATAGATAGATAGACAGACAGACAGATAGATGATAGATAGATAGATAGATAGATGATAGATAGATAGATAGATAGATAGATAGATAGATAGATAGATGGATGGATGGATGGATAGATAGATAGACATAGACAGATGATGATAGATAGATAGATAGATAGATAGATAGATAGATAGATAGATAGATAGATAGATAGACAGACATAGACAGATGATAGATAGATAGATAGATAGATAGATAGATAGATAGATAGATAGATAGATAGATAGATGATAGATAGATAGATAGATGAGAGATAGATAGATGATAGATGATAGATAGACAGACAGACAGACAGACAGACAGATAGATAGATAGATAGATAGATAGATAGATAGATGATAGATAGATAGATAGATGAGAGATAGATAGATGAGAGATGATAGATAGATATATAGATAGATAGATAGATGATAGATAGATAGATAGATAGATAGACGATAGATAGATAGATAGATAGATAGATAGATAGATGATAGATAGATAGATAGATGATAGATAGATAGATGATAGATAGATAGATGATAGATAGATAGATGATAGATAGATAGATGATAGGTAGATAGATGATAGATAGATAGATAGATAGATAGATAGATAGATAGATAGATAGATAGATACTGCAATGCCACTATTGCACTGTTGGGCATATCAGAAATAAGACAATGGCTCCCATTCTCTCCACTCCTGTTCAATGTAGTGCTTAAAGTCCGAGGATAGCAATAAGACAAGGGAAGTTATAAAAATAATATAAATGTGAAAGGAAGAAATAAAATCATCATGATTTACAAATGGCATAATTCTGCACTTACACCTCCATATACACTCAACCCCAAAGCCATGAGATCTTATTAACACATTTGCATATTACAAAATTAAACAACAAAAGTCTTCAAGTTCTCTCTCTCTCTCTCTCTCTCTCTCTCTCTCTCTCTCTTTCTCTGTCTTTCAAGACAGAGTTTCTCTGTGTATCTCTGACTGTCTAGTAATTTACTCTGTAGACCAGGCTGGCCTTAAACTCAGAGATCTATGGGGAATAAAGGCATGTGCCAGTTTACAGTTTTTCTATGTATCAAAATTGAACTTGCTGAGGAAGAAATTGGTAGAAATAATCAATTTACATTAGTTTAAAAAACAAAATAGCTAGCTTAACCAAGGAGGTGAAGAATTTCTGCAATGAAAAATTTAAAACACCGAATAAACATTGAACATTCCATGTACTAGGTTGACAGAATCAGTATTGTTAAAATGGCTATATTATCAAAAACAAACTTGACATTAAGGGAAATCTCCATCAACGACATTCTTCACAGAAAAAAAAAAATCTTAAAATACATGTGGAAAACAAATAATCCCTAAGCCAAAAGAAAGAAACTGAGCTTCCAGTGTCTGTCTTCAACATGTACTATAGGACCATAGTGGCAACATCACAGTGGCACAGGCAGAGAAAGAGGGCAGAATAAAAGGCCTGGGATTCAACCCACACAGTTATTATGCCAACCAAATTTTTTCACAGAGGTGCCAAAAAAAATTTGCAGAAAAGTGTTTCTCATAAAACTGGATATCTATCAGCAGAAGAATGAACCAGTTTTTCACAAGTATCAATTAACTTAAAATCTATACAACTTTTGACCTAGTATTTATATTTATAAAAGACAACACCTTAGAAATAACTGGAAATATGGGCAATGATTTATGCACAATAGTCTTAACATTTTCTAGTTAGAAAAACAAATCTTGAAAATGACCTGAATCCATAGGAGTAGAGATAAATAATTGGGATTGATGCACAAGATGGTACATTCTGTGGCTTTCTAACAGTCTTTAATAACAATGAAATTCTAAACAAAAAGAGACATGTCTAAAAGTATATTAATTCAGTCTAATTATCATTAATTTATCATCAATGTATTTATTAAGCTTAGAAAATTGGGGTAAAATACCTCAGAACAGCAATCATTATTAATACTATAGTTTGAGAGGGAAAAATGCATATTTCTTTTACAATATGAGAGAATTTGGGGAATATAATACATTGCTAAAAACAATGTTGAGAGTAGATGGAATTTTAAAGGATTATTAAGGGAGCACGTAGCTGAAATTTTTCCATATGATCAAAACTACAAAAGCATCCAAGTCTGACCACCATATGATCAAACAAAGTTGCTTTGGTTTTGTGTCAGTGTATATGGAATTTTTGTGGTTACTATAACAAGATACCAGGAACTGGCAAATTTTGAACTACAAAAATGTATTCTGACATTTCTGGAGACACAGAAGTTCAAGACCAAAGTTGTGATTCAGAGACTTCTGAGGACCTGCTTTTAGATCCATAGACTAGGTTGCCGTGTCCTCATTTGGTGGGTTAGATTATACAGAATTATCACTAATGTAATTTAAGAAGGATCTATACTCATTATCTGATAACTTCCCAAAGACTCCACCGAATAATATCATCTTTGAAATTAAAATTTCAGCATTAGACATCGTTGCTAAGCTCACATTGTGATCGTTGGCTTGTTACTGCTATATAATCTAAAGTGTGGTTAAAGGAGACAATATCCAATTAATGCAGCCAAGATTAGAGAGCTCCAAAGAAGCACCAATCTATGATCTAAAAAAAAAGATTTTATAATTCCTTCAGGAAAGTTTTGCTGACATATAAAAATATTTAACTTTATAACAATGCTTATGACAACATATTTTGACTTATTAAGAGATCTAATGAATCCATCATCTATAAAACCATGTATGGCACTTAGGAGGGACTTAATGCTAGTATTCCTTTACACCAAGTCTTCTTGAGTGAAAAGTCTACACTGATTGATCCCTTCATCCCATTTGTTGAGTACCTAACAATATTTATATTGCTGAAGGCAGATGCTGGCTTATGCTCTGGGTAAACAAACAAAACGCAACTCATTCTGACATCTAGTAATGCATGGTTTTGTTACAGAAATAAGACCAAGAAACCAAATTCTGTGGAGGCACAGGGATGTCCTGGCCACAACCTGAGCACTGAGATGGAGCATGAGACACAAGAATGGAGCCGGGACAATGAGAGTTGGCTTCAAGAACACACAGGAGTGATCCGAGGAATATATATGGAGAAACATAATCTGCAGACTCACAGGACAAGAGAGAGTGTGTTGCATCTGAGGAACCAAAAGAAAGTGGGTAGAGTAAAAGACACAGGTAAGTAAGAAACTGTGAGAATTGAAACTGGATGTCCAAGAAGAAGTCAACACACGAAGAGCCTTAAAGTCAAGTAACCACAAATTTGACATTCTAAAGGAAGTACCTATGAAAGCATGGGACATAGAAATAATTTTAACCTACAATAAAGACATAAACAGAGGCTCTTCTTTGAGAAGAAGAAGAGTACTTCTGGGGTCTAGAGTACTTCTAGACTGAAACTGCTTTTTCTGGTTTCTGAGACAAAGTTCAGCTAAGTATTTTTGCCTGCCCTAGAGCTCATGACTTTCTTGTCTGACCTGCCTGCATGCTGGAATTATAGGGCTGCATTAAACATTACGATCCTGAACTTCCTTCAGCAATATTCTGGGGATCATTTTACTTTCTCCTTAAATAACCTTAGATGACACCTGTTGGTGGTGTTGGGGACAACTTTTACAAGCATGGGGCCTCTGGTATCAACGAAAACAACAATGTCTGTTCATATTATTTCCAGAATAATTTGCATTTGTTCTTTCATGAATCTCCACTTCCTTTCTTTTTGGTTTTGAGCATTTCTTTCACTTTTTTCTCAACTTAACCTTTGAATAACACATGGTTTCTTCGATATCTGTTCTTGCTCTCTGTAGCAGTTGTTAATGACAGCAGTGAAAGTTCTTTTTATGTCCTCCAAAGAAAAGAAGCCTAGTGTGATCTTCCTACAAATTCAAATCCTATCTACAGTAAATATTTCCAAAGTTTTATTTTATTGTCAAAAACTCATGTCCAATTTCACAGACTGTGCTTGTGATTTTTATGAGCATCAAAATAAATATTTCTTACAAGAAGCCTAACTCAATGTCTCTAAAACATGACTCTTACTTATCTCCACATAATGCTGTTCATTCCCCAAGGTTTATTGTGACAGTAAAAATGATATCTCTGTGTCTCACCTGCCTCACAAGCCCAAGAAGAGAATAATCCTTTCTTCTTTCTCTACAGCCAGAAAATCCTTCTAACTACATCAAATATTGCCAGGCTTGTCTTATATTCTTCTAATTAGTGAGAGCAGTTGTACAACTTAGTTGACCAAAACATGTAATTAGTTAAAAGTATTTGATTAACTTGTTATCTCTAGGCCTAATTATCAGTTTTCTTCAGTGCAGTCACTACTTGTGTTTTCTGTCTTCTGGCCCCTTATTTCTCTTCTAACTTAATTCCCGTCTCATTTCTGGATAGAGAAGGAATTCCAGCTCCCTGCGGCTATTTAAAGCTCTTTGTGTGCATTCTTTAATATTCGGTTGCTGCATTCCTCCTCTGTGGCATGTCTTTGCCCTAACACACTCATAACCCACTGCTACCCAGTCTCAGGCAAGCAGTCCTGGAAGAGCTGCGGGACCCATCTCTACGTTACAGTTGTGGCTATGCGTTGTCAACTCTTTCTCTAGTAACCGTCTGCGTGTGTAGGCCTCTGTTGACAAAGGTCATGCTCCAGTTTTCTCTTCATCTATTAAGCTGCTACTGCAATGCTAAACAAAAGAACTGACTGCAAAACTTGCATTTGTTATACTCTAATCTCTCTTAAATCATTGATATGTTGTAACAACGTGTTAGAATAATGTAGTTCAGCACTTACACATAACGAACCAACATTTCTATCATTTTTCTTTGATTTTAAAAAAATTCTCTGAAGTCTATTATCCTTCTATGCACACAACAAAATTAGGGAAAGATGGGCTTATTATTGATTTGACATCCAGATTCACACATGCCAATTTACTTTTTTGGGACAAAATCCTCTTCTACTCTTAGGCTGTGCTTTCCGATTCTCAGATTTGTTCTGGATAGTTTAATTCGGAGACTGAAGCACAATTAATAAAAATTCAGAGACAAATATCGGGGTTCATTCAACCTGAAGGCCAGAAAATCGAAACAGCTTTTTACCCCTACCTCAATCCAAAATGGTGATCCTGCCTTCAGGAAACTCAGACTGATACTGAGCCTGACAGCTGTCTTCTCCTGTTTTATAATCCTCTTTAGTTCTGGGATTAAGGGCATGCACCACTACTGTCTGGTCTCTCTGGCAAGATAGTGTGCCTGCTGGGATTAAAGGTGTGTGTCAATTGCTGCCTTGTCTTTAAGACTGGCCAATATCACTGTTTTACTTTTCTGATTTTCAGGCATGCTTTATTTTTTACATTACAACTGAAACGGCACTGCAGGAGATAAGTGATCTACTACTGTCTTCTTTTTTCAAACAAGGTGAGACATCTAATTGTAGACATGATAAGGATTTAAACTTCAACATAGGCTTTTCAATGTATTGCAGTTTTGATATTAAATGTTCCCAAAGGCTATCTGTCTCAGGATGAGTTCCCATGTAAGCATTATTAAGAACAGTGGGAATTTTATGGGGGGGGTGGGACCTAGTAAGAAGTTTTCCAGTCACTGAGGGAATCCCCTTGGAAATTAGAGTCACTCCTTCTGAGCTATTCTTCACATCCTACTCATGAAGTGGCTGGCAGAGCTTGACCATTCTTTCCTCACAGTAGTATGTTCCTGCCAGGATAGCAGGCCCCAAAGACATGGGACAAATGAATCCTGCACAGAAACCTCCAAATCATTAATCCAAACAAATCTTTTCATTTTACAGTTTAATCAGCTTAACTATTTGCTACATTCACGAAAGTTAAAACAGAAAGTAGGAACAGTTGGTTCTGAGAAATGAAGTTGTTGATATGACCATCCCAAATTGATTTGATCTTGGATCCCAGATGCTTCTAATATTGCTATCATATAACCAGTTATGATCCTCAATAATCCTTGGTTTCACATCTAGAAAATAGAAATAATGGGATAAAAATCATTTGTGGTTACACTTAGAAAATTGCTCTGCAATAGTCTGGTGTTTTGCCTTTCTCTTATTGACATCGAGTGGGATACATGAAAGAAACAGCTAACAGACAACAAAAAATAGCTCCATGTAGCCACACAGTTAGAGTGAAAGCAAATACTGGATGTAAAAGGAGTGCTGGGTCAAAAGCAATGACAGAATCTCTGTTATGAGCAAAACATCTACATCAGTATCCTTTTTAAACTATATACAATCATAGACTAAAGACATTTTAAATTAAGACAAGGAACAAAGATAACTTATAGAAAAAATGAACGGTTAGAATTGTGTAAACATTTTCCTTATGAGATGCCCAAGAAAAAAAGAGTGGATCAAAATATCTGAAATATGAACAGGAAGAACCCACCAGCCTAGACGTTCTCTTTCCTGAGAAACAAATAAACAGCTGCGGAGGAGCAATAAAGGAAAGGGTGCGGGCAGGATTTGATATTAGTTGGATTATCTTACAAGAAAGAACAAAATATAGTTACAAGCCCTGTTTGTGCTATTGTGCTTTTCTATGTGAGTAAACTTTATAACTTAGGTGTAGAAAGACCAATAACAATAACTAATAACTGAATAAGTAAAACAATATTCAGAATAAAATTTTAAGAAATCTAATCTCTCCTTCAAATGTTTTGTTTCTTGTAGAATTTAGCAATCTCAACCATAAGTACTCTTTTTCTTTTACTAATCAAAAACACTAAATATTTTCCTTAAGTTATTTACAGCAGTCTTTTCAGACTATCCAAATTAACACAATTTTTACTTCTGATCTTTGGGATTATTATGGATGAAAAATATTAATTTGCACAGAAATATTGTAGTAACATGATGGTAAATCCAAAGACCAAGAGGACTTCTAAATGACTAATAGAAAGGTATCATATACATGACAGATACACTGGACACATCAGTTATTCATGTGCTGAACAACAAAGAGCCTCACAGTACGAACTTGCGTCAAATTAAACTTGAATGGCACACCATTTTGTAAATTTTTTTCCATAAAATTTTTTTGTAAACTTGTAAATTATTTCTAGCAATTCCAGTGAGTACTTTTGAACAGTGGTTAGTAATAAGTAATTAGGACCATAGGAAGTAAAACTCAGGATAATTTGGGCCTCCTCTGTGAACCATCACAAATAAGCACGCACATGGAAGATAAACGTGAGGACACGTATTGAAATAACTTGCTGCTATTAGTATTTGGAACAAACCGTGATATTAGATCAATTAGAAGGCAACATTATTCAAAACATGCAAATCTACACAGCACTTAGAGAGCTGAGGCAGGAGGCTTGCTCATTAGTTGGAGGACAGTCTGGATTATGAGGTTGTTTCGGGTCAAATCTCTGTATAGTGAAACTGACTCAAAACAAAGAACATATGAATGAGCAAAACAACAGAACCTGTGAGTCTACAACAAAAAACCTGCATTTCATTTAACGTTAAGTAATTTCCAACTTATCCATGGGGATTATTTTCTCAGACTACAGTGAACGCATTTTGTTGTAGCAAGCAAGGAAAAGCAATAAGGCTCACTTTTTTTATGATAACAGACAAAAGGTACCTGTAAAATAAAATAGTGCCATTTGGAAGTAGATTTACATTAGAATGAATGTACTAGTAAAAAATGTAAAACTAATTATATTAGCTCTAAATAAAAACTAACTCGACGAAAACCACTGAAAGTTTAAAAAATTATAGTATAAACTTATTTTGGAAAGACAAAAAAAGAATGTACTATATATAAAACAACTATGCTCTCAAATAAAACAGAGTGAAATACAAAAAATAAATATAAATCATAAAGATAATGGATAGAAAAGAGTAATAGATGATAAGTACAAAAATTTAAATGCTGACAAATTAAAAGAGATCAGAGACTGTTTATGTGGAAAAACAATCCTTTTCTTAAGCAAAATAAAATAAAACAAACAAAACCCAAAGAATCTGAATCTATGAGACAAAAATTGCTAAAACTACAAGAAGAAATAAACAGACCCATGATTTTAGTAGATATAAAAAGCCCTATCAGAAATGGACAGATCCTTTAGACAAAAAAAAAAAAAAATCACTAAGGACACAGGTTGAAATCAACAACACCATCAATCAACTGGATACAACTGACATCTGTAGAAGACTTCAAACAATAACATGGAGCTTACTGTTCTCAAGGTCAAAAAGAGGATTTACAAGATGGACCACTTTTGCAACCATGAATTGTATTTCCCCAAATTAAAATAAAAACAAAATCAGACACCAAAATAGAAATGTTGCTATTTCTGCCCCCATTACAGAGTAGAATTAAATGAGAAACCAACAACAGGGAGATAACAGGAAAGATTCCAAATATAGAGAAATCAAATACACTTCAAAGCAACACAAGGGCAAATAACAAAGAAGAAAGATTTAAAAAAATATTTCACGACATACAAATGTAAATATAACTTACCAGAATCTGTGGGATGTAGCACAAAGAAATGAGAGAAATTATATGTATCATATGTTGCAAAAGAATAAATATCTGAAATCAAAAATTGAAATGTTCATCTTACACCATAAAAAGAGTAAATTAAACCCAAAGTCATCAGCAGAAGTGTAAAATAGAAATCTGAGCATAAATTAACAAAACCAAAATATTCTGAGAAGAAGGAAAAAGTCCAGTTTTCTGAGAAGATGCATAAAATCAATACATTTAATCAGGGGAGTTAAGAGAAAGGACACAATTTATTAATACCAGATATAAAAAACAAAATATCTCTTCACACTCAATGGACATTTCAAAGATAATACATTTCATGTCCAATTCCCTGCTCATGTATCTGATACTATAGAAGTAAGAAATGAATTTCTTGAAAGAAACATCTGCCAAAATTCAGATAAAATAGGCAATTTAAGTAAGCTGTAAGTTGAATGGGTAATCAAAAACTCTCCCAAGTGGAAATTATCAGGAACAGATGGAGTCATTCATTATTTCGACCAGATATTTGAGATAGAAGCTTTATCAGCTCTCCATAATCTTCCTGAGAATAGCTGAGAGACATTGCTTAACTTGGTCATGAAGGTAGATTGCCATAATGCAATATGACCAGAGTCAGAAAGAATATGGTGTATACCATGAAGGAAAAAAATCAAGCTCTTTTTTTTTTGTAGATAACAGAACTGTATTTATATTACACTGAAACTAATCAACTAAAATCTCTCATTTTTGAGGACAGCTTATTAACTGACCACTGCCTTGCCTGTGCAAAGCTTTGTCGAAACTCTCACTCTACACAGACAAAAGTAACTACACCACAGTCAAAACCCTTGAATTAGATGCAATTATGTCAAGATTATAGCAGGGTATTAGTATGTAAACTTCAACTTATATCCCACATACCAAAATTGTAGTTCCATCTGACTAATGTTGGCTAAAACATATTAAGTGATTTTTTTTTTTTAAGAGACAACATTTATCCAAGAAAGGGATTGATCCTCTGGGCTTCATTAAAGCAATGACATCTTTCTCTGCAGATGAAAAAAACCAAGAGAACAAAGTGACAAGCCATGTGCTGAGGGGAAATATTTGCAAAAGGCTCATCTAGCACGGAACCATAGCCCAAAGTGTATCAAGAAACAAATACTCAGTAAGGAGAAGACAAACAACTAAATTAAAACAGGCCAAAGACCTTAACAGACATCCCTCCAAAGAGAATCTACGGGTAAGAAATCGACATTTCGAGGGATGCTACAAATCATATGCTACCAGTCGGCGCTGCTGCAGCCCTGATGCCATAGCGAGACCTCCACTCTGGCAAAGCTGAACATTGGTGAAGATTTGTAACAAGTTGGATTCCTGTTCACTGCTGTGAAGAATTCAAAATGGTTCTGCCACTCCGGAGGTTTAGGTAGTTTCTTATGCAATGGAAGATAATCTTAGGAAATGATACCATGTCTATGCTTGGTACCAGTCAAAGAATTTGAAAGTTATTATCCACAAAAACAAAACAAAACAGCAACAACAAAAGAAACAAAACACTACAATGACAAAAAAACAAACAAATCTATCGCACAAATGTCTATGGAATCTATACAGTAATTGCCAAAACTCAAAAGCAAGTAAGATGCCCTTCAGTATGTGATCAAACAGAGTGTGGAACATCTGGATAAGGGACTATTTCATGCTGAAGGAAAGGAGCTACCGTAGCAAAAAATGAAAGGGAAGGATTTCAAGCCCCTATTCTAAGGGGAAGAAACCAATTGGAATATCCATCCTATGCACTGGGTATCTTTAAATAAATGACATTATGGAAAGGCAAACCTATAGAAATAGTAAAAATCTTAAAATTTGGTAAAATATTGGTTAAAATGGTAAAAATATTACCAATGGTTAGGGATGGTGTCGAGTACTGAATCATAGGCGTGAAAGGCTTTTTAAGAGAAGCCGAACTCTCTCTAAGGTACCGTCATAGAAGAAACATGCCATTCAGTGATGTTTGTCCAAATTCATAGGATTACAACATGAAGAGTAAGCCGTGATATAAGTCAGGGATTTTGATGAGTGTGAGTTGTTACCAATGGCTCATCAGCTATCATACTAATGCCACCCAAGTGGGGGTTGAGCACATGTGAGGCTTTCCTTATGTCAGGCCAAGGGATGCTTGGGACATCTCTGCACTTTCTTCTCAGTTTTTTCTGGGTTCCTGGTGCTACTCAAAAATCTAAAATACCTTATAGGAAATAGAACCTTTTAATTAAAGATTGTATCTTCTCTAGTATCTGACCAGCATTTTACAGTGGCGGGGTTGATGCCTAATAAGCATAACTAATAGCTACATCAACTAAAGGACTATGTTATAAAATATTTATTCAAGCCTGCTCATAATATTTGGCATATAATAGACATTTAATAAATATGAAGTCAGAACGGGTGATTTGATTCTCTTGACGGAGCTAATTGCTACTTATATTTAAATAATGCTAATTAGAATGGCAGGCTATTGGGAAGTGCATGGTACGGAGAAATAAGTGCAGCTGGAGTCAAGTCCTGCCCCCTGCATAATTGGTCATAATGAACCCTAATGAAAGTGGCTTCTCTGGTCGCCCTCAGTCTCCAAGCTCATAAAATGGACACACTAGCTACTCTGTGCTGCAGTTGTGATGTAGCAGTAATAAGTGCCTGAGCAATTCCATCAACAGACCATGCAAAGGCTTCAAGTGTTAATGCAGAAACACTGGCATCGCGGCTCTCTTTATTAGAACCGTGCGATAAAGTCGTAATAGGCAACCTTATATAAATATATGACTTTATATAAAGTTCCACTTTATGAAAACTTTCTGTTTTATCCATGATCTATTAAGGTTTGATTTATGTCTTTCAATACATTTCTCCTCAATTTGACAAACCCATTTTAACAGAACTAGCTAGCATTCCCAGGACGGCTACTTTGCATGGAGATGTTTTCTATGTGTTCCATGGATTCATTAATGAAGTCGCCTTTGTTATTGCAATTCACAGCAGAAAACCTAACTTTTACTTAGAATTAAATTATTTCTCTTTGATTATCAATTTGTAAACAATAAAATGAAATTTTCTAGTCAAGTCTACCTGAATCCAGAGACAGGTAGTTATTTATAATTTTTGAAGGTAATTCAATAAAAGTTTACATGTGTGATTAATGTAAAATATGGTACAAAATAAAACCAGATGGTAGGATATTTTTGGCTTTTTCAGGTAGTGAGATAGTAATTATATACTTTAGCTGGTAATTTCTATTCATGATAAATTACCATTTAGGAAGGAATCCTTAAACTCTGGTTACACTATGAAGATATAAGCTCCAGTTAATACATCATTGTATCATCTTATTCATAACCATTTCAAACATTAAGTTTATCTTCTTGGAAAGAATAATATTTTAACACCTACTTAATCACAAAAATAGCACTAATATATCATAGCAGTAGAAACATCCTTGGGAGGTGATCAGAAATTTCTATTTTCTGTTCATAGATGAACAGAATGGATGAGTAAGATTCCAATGTGATTCACAGAAGACAGGAGGGCTATCATATCTAAGATGTTGAAATGTTAGGAGGGCGTATAAAATAAAAGGCTCTGATATCAAATACACATGTCACAGGCCGTGCAGCAGACAGTTCATAGACTGTCTTTGTCAACTCAGTCAGCAGTGGATTCTCCTTACAGTTCTTGGATTATTCAAACAATAACTATCATTGCTAAGAAAATATGATAATTTGTGCCTACAAACCAGCACCTACATGACAATTATTCAATAAATGCTTCGCGAATGGCCCAATAAATGAAAATCAATAAAGAGAAGGCCATCTCTTCTCTTGAGTGTAGTGGTCTTTCATATATAGAGTAAACAAAAACAGATTTATTTTAAATACTAAAGTATTAACATGGCTTTTTAAGTGATGTTCAAACTAACCCTCTGAATTAATGAAATTAATGGAATGTTACTTGAGAATAAAGTCCTGTAAGGCATGAGGATATTGTGAAAACTTCCCCAGAATACCATACACTTATAGCTTTTCATACTGGCAAAGATAGAAAGGAGGGATTGCAGCAAATAAGATGGAGGAAGATACATAATAATGAGCTAAAACTCAGATGATACACAGTCAATTAGAATGGAATCTTGTCAATGTTCTGGGGAAATGAGCCCAGTAGAGAACCCATGCTTATAAGAACTCTTGTGTGAGAACTGAAAAGGTATATCAAGAGTTATTTCCTGGTCATTTAAAAGTTCTAGGGATTTGTGCAGACTTGGAAACCTTCTACAAAGTCACCCTTCTGTCTGTATCATTGTCTCAAATAATACCTGATATTCAGGAGTGCTGGAAGGATTAGTTGTCCTTAGTTGAGGAGAGTTGACAATGTTGGATACAGCACACTCTCGGTGCAAAGGAAAACTGCAATCAATGTCATTGTCATTTGAACCACATTGTTTGCAGTGGAACCAATTGTGAAGCCAAAGTAAATTCAAAATCTAAATTAGAAAAACAGATGCTTCTTTTGTTTGGAAAATGTAGTCCCATCTAGCCCTATTGTAAACCATTTTTGTTTGACTTACACCACATAGAAAGAAAAATCACAGTGCATAATGCAAAAATGCAGAAACATATTTAGCAAATTTGTGGATTTCATAAGTCATTTATAAACTTCAGATTTGCAAACAATTTCAAAGCCTTCTGAAAATATTTATAAACACAAGAATCTCTATAATGCTACACATAATTATACCATGCCTTTTCAAAGCATATTTCAGAGATAGAGTTTGTACAGAATATCAAGTTTCCTATTTGGGGTTTGTCTTGGAGACAGTGAACAATTTATTTTTCAATCTGTCTCCAGTGATGCTCATGATTAAGCTAAATACATCGGTGCAACGAAAGGAAAGGCATTTATCTTGCCCCTAATTTCTAAATTGACTCACGACATTAGGAAGTCAATCTATAGAGTAGGATTTATTTCTTCAGCTCAGCAAGTTCCAACAAATTGTGTTTCTCACAACTTCAACTATTTTAAGGCAATTTAGAAAGTTTACTTTTCATGCTTTTGAGATGCCAGGATCTCTTTGATTTAAAAACTAACATCTCCAACTTTGCATGAAGGCATTAGATAGCATCCATTCAAGTCCATATCAGTTCTTTGCCTATTCACAGTACCTATTAGCATAAGAAAAATAGCCATAAATATTGTTATTTAAAGAGGAAAATAGTCTACCAATTGATGCTTGCAGAAAAATAGAAGTTCCAGACATACACACACACACACACACACACACACACACACACACACACACACACTCAACTGCTAAGAGTGAAAAACACACTTTTGTGTTTATGATTCTAATTTGAGGTAATCAGAAGTATAAATAGGGAAATGTTTTGCCAAGTTTACAGCACATTATTTTGGGAATAAACCTAGGGATTTAAGTTTTGCTTTTAATCTTACAGCTTGAGTTACTTTCATTTTGTTTATATCAACATTTTGCTTCCAGTAACATTAAAAAAAATAAAGTTGTCTGGGTTACAGATCAAATTGCTCTCAATAAACACTAAACCTCATTGTGAGTAGAATATAAATGAATTATAATCACAAGAAGTAAATTTCCTACTTGCATAAAGGAAATAAAAACTGCAGTGTGTGGACTAGAAAGTAATTTATCAACGCCCAAGAAAGCCCATCTTCACACACAAAGCCTTGTTCTTACTACAGGGCAACAGGGGGGTAAAAGGGCAAATGACTTTAAGGAGCAAACCCGGATATGGACTTGTGTTGTAACTCTACCTCCTATGAGACCAGCATCTATTCATACCAGACAAATGGTACCCAACGAATGACCTTCTTAGAATCTATTCTCTCATCCATGAAGTAAATGAAATAATGTGTTTATATAAGGCAGCATTAGGGATTTGATGGTCAAAGCAGAATTGTGGATGCAAAGTATATAACCAATAACTCTCAGTTTTTGCTTCTCCTTTGTTTCTACATCTCCTCAGAAAAAAAGAATCTGCATGTTTTAAACTGTGTAAGAGACTAAGTCAGATAAAGACATTATATGTTTTTCTCATCATTTCAATGCTAGTCAACAATGGTATCA
This sequence comes from Arvicola amphibius, assembly GCF_903992535.2. NCBI lineage: Eukaryota > Metazoa > Chordata > Mammalia > Rodentia > Cricetidae > Arvicola > Arvicola amphibius. Next base: position 52,921,171 of record NC_052060.1, on the reverse strand, counting down.
GTACAATATTTAGAAAAGTGCAGACACTAGACTCACACTTAAAATTTTATAGATTCAACTGTGTTTGAAGAAAAGAAAAAGTAAATTAAAGAAAGAAAACAATTATTATTAAAAGTTTTTTCCCACCTTTCAAGTAACTGAGCAGCAAACCCATCAGGCAAGACCTAGAAGGTAAGTGGCAGCTGAGTGAAGAGGAAGTCTATCGCTCTAACACCTTTATTATCAGAGCAGCGCTACAGCAACACGCCGGAAACTCAACCAGTGCTCAGCGACACGCATAACAACTAGTTCAACAAAACTCTACCAGTGTTACAGCAACACGCATGCCAACTAGTTCACCCGAAACTCGACCAGTGCTACAGCGACACGCATGACAACTAGTTCAACAAAACTCTACCAGTGTTACAGCGACACGCATGACAACTAGATCACCGGAAACTCGACCAGTGTTACAGCGACACGCATGCCAACTAGATCACCGGAAACTCGGCCAGTGCTACAGCGACACGCATGACAACTAGATCACCGGAAACTCGACCAGTACTACAGCGACACACATGACAACTAGTTCAACAAAACTCTACCAGTGCTACAGCGACACGCATGCCAACTAGTTACCTGAAACTTGACCAGTGTTACAGTGACAACCACACCAACCAGTTCACCTGAAACTTTACTAGTGTAACAGCGACACTCAAGCCAAATAGTTTATCAAAACTCTACCAGTGTTACAGCGACACTTACACCAACTAGCTCACCCAAAGCTCTACCAGTGTTACAGCGACACTCATACCAAATAGTTCACCAAAACTCTACCAGTGTTATAGTGATACTCATGCCAACTAGTTTACCTGAAATTCTACCAGGGAAGACCCAGTCTCTTTAGATGCTGAAAGAAAACGTTGGATTTCCAGCTATCAATGTGACCTTTTCCTGAGAAATTCTCAATGATTTCTTCACTTAATGAGAGGAAGGAACCATTAAATAATAGTCTTCTTGTTAAGTGGGGAAAATGGAAATTTTCCTCTCACTTAATGGTTCTAGAGAGCTTAATTCACATTTAATTTGTCATTATACTGCATTAAGATTTAACTATAGAACAGAATTTAGTATTGCATTCTGGTTAAGGAACATAGAAAAGGAAGTAGAATGAAATATGGTGCAAAAGCATGCTATAGGTGTTTGGATAACTTTTCTTTGTTTTTCTTGAAAAGATGATTTTTCTAGTAGATTGAGAAATGTATCTAAAGAACATTTTTCACGTTTTGTGGTTTGGAATTGAAACTGAATGAGAACAGTGGTGTTGATAGCAGCCAGGAATAAATGCTGAACTGAAGAAATGTTGATACACCAGAGGAATTTAAATAAAAAGATCAATTACAGGCACCACTCCCACCTACTAATTGCTGAAGTGCAGGAGTAAAACAAACAGTTCAACTGAATAAGAGAATTTGAAGACAGATACTGCTGCTGTAGAACAGAGGACAACAGAGACACTTGAGTGTACTGGGATATCAAGGGCAAAGACAATGTCTTCCTGAGTTTTTGTTATTTAGGGAATCCGGCAAATCCTTTACTCTTCCCGAGCTCTGTGTTCCAAGTGGTGCTTTAAAGAAAACATTATTAGATATTATCTTCTTATTAGATGGATATAAGATGTTTTTCGAAATCAAATAATTAGAATACTTTTTGAAGCATTATCTAAACATATAGTTAAGAAGTGCTATGTGGACTATTAGAGGTAGTGGCATATGCTTTAAATCCTGCACTAAGGAGGCAGAAACAGGCAGATCTCTGTGAGTTCAAGGCCAGTCTTGTCTATATAGTGAGCTCCAGGACAGAAAGGACTATGCAGCTAGACCCTGCCTCAAAAAAAGTAAAATGAATTAACAAATATTGTATTTTTAACCACAATGTACTAGTAACTTTCATTGGTCTGTAACCATAAAATCAACTATCAGAGCTTAAGAAATTAATGGTTGATCTTGATTCAAATTTTCAAAGTTTTTATCCATAGTTTCTTGGACACATGCACTTGAGAGGACCATCACAGCAGCAAATACACAGGGTAGTGGAGAGCTGTTCACAGGAATCAGAAAACACTTCAACCAGGGTCCACGCTGCAGTTGTCAAAGGCTCTCCCTCGTGACCTACTTCTACCAGTTACCCTGTCTTCAGAAGTGTTTATAAACTTCCAAACTAATACCACCTTCGGGATCCAGCGCAAAACATAAACACTGGGGAAAGAAAGCATTTCAGATTCAAATCATAGCACCTGCCAATCATATGCATGAAGGCTAAATAATCCTGTCCTCACTTTACATTCACACAGTGAAATATGGATTTGCAAAACCTAAAAAGGAAGAGGAGGCAACAAAAAAAGACAAAGAAGGAAGGCTGCAGTTTTCAGGGATAGAAGCAGGACTCTGAGGCTCTGACATTTGTTACTTGTCAAGTGTTGAGGAAACACCATGGGTTCTGAAGGTTGAAAAGATGATTTAATTTTCAGTCTTTCTATTATTAACATTATGCAGGGCATGGAATATGGTAAACACACTGAGCTTTGGTTATGTGAGTTTCTTTTAGACCTCTGTTGCTGTGTACCAACTACCATACACTGTAGAGGAAAAAGCATCCATTTTCTTGAGCAGAATTCCGTAGCTCTCTTCTTTTTCCTTTTTTTGACTGTTTTATTTTTTTATTATTGATTTTATTGAGCTATATATTTTCTGTAGCGCTCTTCTGTTCGATTCCCTGCTCAGATCTCACAACGCCAAAATGAAGTTGTTAGTGAAGGGACCTTTCATTTGGATACACTGATAAAAGATCGTCTTTAAAGATCATTCAGGTTTGACCAAATTCAGCTGCTGTGGTTTTGAACTGGCCTATGTATTTCACTTCTGGCTGTCATCTATGGCCGCTCTCAGTTCTTGAAAGTCACCAGCTTGACTTTCTATGTGCTCCCCTCCATACTCATGCCAGCCATGACCCTGAGTCAATCCTCTGCCTTCAGACTCTGATTTGCTCTTCTGTGAGCACAAAGAGAAAAATCATCCCTTTATGGGGCCTATATGTTTCTGCAGGGACCACGCTATCTTAAGGTCAACTGTGTCATAACCCCATCACAGTGGCAATGAAAATGAGAAGGTAACAAGGAAGGATTCCAGTTAAGGAGATGGAAGAAGTACCCACAAAGACATCTATAACATCTCTGGTTGTTCCAACCAAGGTACCAACTATTATATTATACACTTTATTCTTCAGAACACAAGAAAAGGAATTAGAAAAAAGTACGTTTTCTGATCAAAATTTTGTAAGGCATTCTAGATCAAGTACTTTTAACAATGCCTTTCTCCCGCTGTAGGAAGCTCAGAGATGTTACTAACTTTCTGATTCTTTAATATAAACACATACAATTCCTTAAATTAATAGAACACCAACTTTTTCACTTACACATATTCAGAATTTATATATATATATATATATATATATATATATATATATATGTATAAAACCAACCTTAATCGGTAAACTGCTGTATTTTGTGAGCAACTCATGCATCAGAGGGTGGTTTGAAATAGCCACTGTCATCCTTTTCATGAATTCAGGATAATTTTGGGTTTGTTTGTGAAAATGGATCACTTTCACCAGTATGATATCAGCATGTATATATCAATGGTTGAAAAGGAGAAATTTCTATTTGAATGCCTATGAGGTTAAATTGTGTTATACATGAAGTACAAATTAACATATTGAAAGTATAATTGAATAAAAGATGACCCAAAAACTATATTTTGAAACACTAGTTCTAAATTTAGCAAAAATTAACAACAGAGATCAAGAATAAGAAACTGTTCTGGTCTCTTAGTAGTAATAATCAGTTTGATTTTAAAAAATCACAATCTTTCTGAAATTTTAAATTGTTAGAAGTTAATGCAATTTGAAAACTCAGAATTTCACCTTTATTGTTATCTTGACATCTGTATTGAAAGACTCATTGCTACAAAATAATAGATGTTTTACCCATTGCTTCATTGAAAACTAATCAACAAACCTGATCTCTACTTATGTGACACTCTAGCCAAATGAAATGGGGCCTATCTTTCCATGATTAAATATTTCTCATATAGATCCTTGGAGGTTCATTTTGAAAGGTGCTGTAGTCCAATAAACTCAGCGGGTTTTGTCATTTTAGAAATTTTATTAAAAGGCTTAAGATAAAATATAATTCACTTTATATGCCTACTATACCAATAGCAAAAAAATCACAAAGATATCTCTTTTGAAAAAAAATCTCATCATGGCTGAGGAAAAAATACGGCTTTCCTATCTCTATTTCCAGTATTACAGATACAGACACTGGTCAAAAGGCATCAGTGATGTAGTTGGGGCCCAGGCTTTGCAGCTCTCAGTTATGCTAACGCTCATAAGCTCTGTTCTATTTAATTTTTGTAACATTACTGTATTGGCTAGGGTCCTTCTCACCAACTGTAAAGTACCATACTGTACTATGAGTATGGTGGGTTCTATTTTGCAATGGTCAGTATCTTAATAATGTCAAATGATCGAACGTCAAATATCATTTAGTTCCACTGTCCTTTCTGGCTACTTACAATTCTGTTTCTAGTGGTTTCCCAGAATTATCTAGTGTTCTATTCTTCTCACTCATATCTCTCTACTGATGATTTTGAAATTGCTTGTTGCTTTCAACACCACAATACACAGAGAATCCATTATTTCTGAGGATCAGAATCAAAGCCATTTTCAATAGAAAAATAATAATACTAAGGCTCCTGGATATTTATTTAATTGTAAATCTGCACATCTCTCTGAGCTTATGAATCTGTGAAGTAGGTAGGCTGTCACTCAGCTAATTTTAGTGATAATATAATTCACTTTAGGGTGTCACATCAGTGCCTTTAGTCCTGGCTTCTAATTTTAAAAGATGATACAATTTCAGACCATTTCTCTTGATCATTGTAAGTTAGAGAAAGGAATGAGAAAGGTAAAGAGATAGGAAGAAGAGATATTTTCAAAAGAAATCCCTAAAATATAATTGCTTTTTCAAAAGGAACTTTCCAACAATATAATATTCTTAAAAAAGAGAGTATCTCAATTTATCCAAAGACAGGTAATATCTGTGTAAAATCTCATCTTAACCACCAACGTCCTTCAGCCTCTGCTGAGAAGCACCAACTCTCAGGCTGGGGAATCATTTATCCTCCCAGGTCCACTCAATTCTTGGCCTATAGGCTGAGATTGCCACCAAGGGAGCCAATTAGTGCCAAATATGTTGGTGGGTTTTTGATGTAGGAAAATCTCCCCTAAGAACTGGACTGAGATGAGCCATCAAATGATAGTGATTTTCAGTCACTAATGATCCGGGATTTAAATAGAGACTTTTAATTGGGTTACCAAGCAACCTGCAAATATTTTGGTGATACCTGCTGAGTCAATTGGGTAGTTTATAATCCCCTCTCCTCTGATTATGTTATCTTTGATATGACTACATTTTGTATTATCAATGGTTGTCATGAGTTTTTCCCTTTGTCATTAACCAAGAAAAGACACCCTTACTTTTTTGTTCATTAATTGTATGATGTTTCCATATGTCCAAAGGAGGGTGAGCTGAGTAAGGGTAGCGTGGGGAATAAAGGAAAGGATTCATTAAGCTGTCTTCTTATGCCCCCGGCTTCTTCCAAGTCAAGTTAGACTTCACGAAATCAGAAAGGCTACAAAGGATTGTTTAGAACCCGTAATTCCACTTAATTAACAAAGCCTGGATTTTGTGTTTGTTTCTTAGATCCTCTTCTAAAATATGAAAAGTAAAAGACTGCAGATATTGTTATTGTGGCTTTTGTTCTTCCCTAGAGAGTTATTTTCAAAGAAAACTTCCCAACAAAAAAATAAATAAATAAATTCTGCCTTTTATTGTTTCCAGATGCCTTTGCCAGTCCCCACGGCCACATGTGTTAGCTTCCTTTCTGACTGACGCTGTCATTCCCTTCGGTCTGCCTTCTTTCACAGCCTCACAGGTCTGCCTAGGTTCCTTAGCCTACAGCCTTCTGTTGTCTTGTACCTCCTCTGGGAGTCAGCAGCCTTCTTTCCAGGCGCACTGCTGTGCATCCCTGGGTTTGGGATAAGATTTCACACTGGCTGGCTCTCAACCTTCTACTCATCTGAATACACAGTGGGCCCCTCAGAAACACTGCTTTTTCCGTTTGGCATATGGGTGTAGCATGACTTCTCTGCCACCGATGAAGTGGTGACTGGAACTTTGGTTCTCCCCACTTTACTTCAAGGGTCAGGTCTTCCCTCCTTCTCGGTCACTCATTTGAACTCTTTGTTAGCAGAGATGGAAGTGGGAGGGGACATACTGTTGTGTTTGCCTACTTCATGTTTCTCTGAGAACTTATCCTGAGAGAGAAATAGCATTACTGGGCCTTTGCAGCTCTGGTCCACACGGGCAAGTCAACTATCCTAACAAAGCTGTGTCAAAGTTCAGCTGAGACAGGTTTTCAGAGATTGACTGTGGCTGACCGGTGATGGAGCTAAGGATTCAATGCACTTCAAGGCTAATCTTCTTTACATGGATGGCAGGAATTATCAGGGGGTTAAGTATCCCCTAGGCACATGCCCTGCGCAGTGCATCATCGTGTCACTCGCTTGATCTCTAAATGCTGACCCAGTTTTATTTGCTAGTTAGTGATTTAAGCAGAAACGGAAGTGGCAGCAGATTCTGCGTGATATATAGAGAGATGTTACATTCACAAAACGTGCACTGATGATGATTTGATTGAGAAAGGCAGTTGAAAATAGGATGAGTGGACAGTGATGAGAAACATAACTGGGTTATGAATTGAAGTCCTCAGAGGAGAAAACATCCATGAGATGTTGACATTGGACACCTGTGAGTCAGTGCCAGTATATATAACAAACTACAAAAAACTGAGAGGCATAAAAGCAAGCAGAAGTGAAGACCTAAAAAGATGCTTTTTCAAACAGTTATTTTGCGTAAGAAACTGGAGTCACAGAAAAGAATTCCTGTTATGTTCCACTTGACACTTTTCAGTTGAATGATTCGTGAGGTTTCCAAAGCGAACCCCTGCAAATACACTCATAAACTCTTCGTGTGTGTGGTGTGTGTGTGTGTGCGTGCAAGTACACAAGCCCCTCTGTGCACAAGTATGAGGCTACCAGTGTACCATCTCTACCTTGGGTATTATTCTTCAGGAATATCTACCTTGTGGATTTTGAAACAAAGCCTAGCTTTGAACTCACGCAGACTAGGCTGTGAACCCAAGGGCCCTGCTTATCTCACTTCCCCGGAATTACAATCATATTCCATTATTTCTGGCTTTTATAAAAAATGTGCATTCTGGGTACTGAACTTGGGTCTTCATGTTTGCAAGACGAGCTACTGCTTCAGAGCTATTGCTTCAGCCACTGACAAAACAAATCTGAAATACAAGTTGTCTAAAGTGTGAAATAGGATTTCTGGGTTCTTTTTTCTTCTAGTTTCTTTGATTCGTTTTTATTTTTTTTTTCACATACTATTATTCCCCCAACCAGCCTGAAGAGCAGCACCTAGCAGGCTAAGAATGGCACTCTCACAACAGAGTAATATCCTAATTACCCCCCTCTTACCATGGGCTCCTTTTGACAGGTGTCAACTAGACTTAAGTGGTTGGCTGCTGGGTTTTTTTCTTTCTTTTTTTTTTTCTCTGTATTCCTTTTTTCTACATTGTCATGTCTTGAAGTGGGGTTAAATGCTGACATCCCTTTGTGCTTAACTAGAGATAACTATCAAAGAAATGCATAAATTACAGCTCCAGATACACGGAGCCCAGCAGCCTCATCTGCCTGTAACGATGAGGCAGACCATGTAGCCAACCGGGACTACATTCTTCTGAGCTGTGTTATGAGGTCTGGCCTATGAAATACCAGGTTTATCTGGTTTCCTTTCTGCCTATTCAGGTATTTGGACAAGTAGAACATCCCAACCAGTCCTTCCTTCTTCTTTTCTCATATATTAATTATAGAATTTCTGTTTATCAAAGAAAATATCCACTCATCATCTATGAAATACAATATAATTTTTAGACCATAAGTCTTTCTTAAAGAAAATCTCAGATGAACGAGGAAGTTTCGTGGTATATAGGTGTTGTCAGAGAGAGGAGAGCTGTCTGCTTAGGGCCACTCTCTCTAAATCTGATAGACAGACCACCAAATTGTCATCTTGCTTTCTGTCCTTAACAGAAACTCACCTAGACAAGCAAACAAGCAAGCAGCCACAGAAAACATCCCTTCCACCTCTTTGGCCAAAAGCTATGAATGACAAAATCTGCTCAGCTCTCTAGCTATGGTATTTTCTTGCTGCTTATTGGCTAGGAATGTAATTTCATGGTACAATGTTAGAAAATGACCCCTTTGTAATGATAGAATTTACATAAATAAATGCTGATCGCACAAAACAGATAATACGCTGTGGATATCATCACAATAAGTTGTCTCCTACTGACATAGACTCCAAGTTGGAAGTACACAATTATGCAAATCAAACTAATGCCAGTTGCTCATTACTGTCATGGTTGTAAAGGCAAAAACATATCCTCCATAGACAGCTCAAGCCTGGGCCACAGGCCAAAATGTTTGGTTTTGCTGACAGAGTAACTGAGTCAACAAAAATAGGATATCAAGGTAATACATCAGAGAGATCCATATCAAGGCAAACCTGAAGCTTAATGGGCTGGGAATCTGTCTCGATGCAGAATGTCCTTTCTTCGTATTGAGCCATAATATGTAGGCATCCACACTGAAGATTCTATATAGACAGAGGACAGAGGAATTTTGTTTAGATCTGAAATGCTACAAGACATTCTATTACCTTTGCCTAAAACATAATATGACATTTGCAAATACTTAAAAATGTCAGTATGCCAGGGTTAAACCTTTTTTCAAAGTATTTTGGAGCACTGGATCTAGGTCTGTACTGGATTCTCCTCATGATACTGGAACTATTTTCAAACAATAGAATTTTCATTGGTCAAGTAAATATTGTTTCTTTTTTCAAAACTAGAACTGTTGTTTCTGAGAGAATAGTTAGTCCTAGGAGGAATTTAATGTATCTGGTTTTAACACGATTGAACCTAAGAGTTAGCAAGATCACAAAGTATTGGTTGCCATCCACTAGCTACTGCTTGCTCTTCTCTGTGGTGGGCTCATTCTGTGTATATCCCTCAGTATTCACCATCCATAGCATCTGTGCCTTTTCTGTGAACTTACTGTTCACACCAAGCAGCATGTCTTGTCTCTTGAGTTTAGTCACATGACTTGCAATGCTATGGAACAAAAGTAGATGGAGACCTGAGTTTTTGTACATTGCCATATTTATGAAGGCTAGTTGGTCTCTTTATGTGAAGAAAATGTTTGGTTTTTTATATGAATAGGTAAGAGATACATGAAGGAGACGTGGGTTATTCCATGATGATATTAAGACTAATCTAGGAGATTGGTCAACAACTAGCCACTCTCCAGGAAGCTGAACGAGCTCAGATCTGAGCCACATACCTGGCATCAGCCTAAATCACTCCACCACAACCCAAGCAGTGCTCAATATTTTAAGCCACTGTGTTTTGTCCTGTGTACTAAGCAGTTTTATGACATGTTCTGGTGACTACAGAATTTTTAACAAAGCTTAAAGAGATTTTAAAAAATGGAAGAAAGGGGTTCAAGATAGGACTTAATAGTTAATGACACTTGCTGCTCATGCAAATGACTAGGGTTTAGACCCCAAACCCACATGGAAGCTTACAAAGACTATTAACTCTAGATCTAGAGGATCAAGCACCCCCTTGTGGCCTCCTGATGGCATCAGGTATGCATACAGAACACTTACATATATACAGATGAAACATTCCTACACATAAAGTAAAAATAAATACATCTTTTAAAATCCAGGGAAATATATTCTATGAATGACAGAAAAGATTATTCATTTGATCACAAGGCAAACTACAAATCTGCAGGGAATAGAAATCACACTACAAAGAGATAACCTTTTGACATCACTAGAATGTCTATAATCAAAGACACGTGACAAAAAAGGCAGCAAAGACTAGGGAACTTAACAAGGCCAGTAGAGCTGCAGACACTGTAGTTACCCTGGAAAGCAATCCAAAAATCCTTCAAAATGTTAAACAGCATTTCTTCTCTTGGTCATTCACCCAAGAGAAAGCAAACCAAAGTTTATGCAAACACTTGACAAGAATGGCCAAATGACTATTACCAAAATGATTCAGAAAAAGGAAATGGTTCAAATATTGACTAACTGATGAATGGATAAATAAAACTTGACATGATCATAAGAGTGAGTGCTATTCAGCAATAGAAAAGAATGGAGAAATGATGTGACTATATAAAGAATAATCGAAGGCACTCTTCTAAGTGAAAGAAACCAGTCACTGCATGATTACATTCATATGAATTATCCAGAATAGGAAACAATGAAGGAAATAAGATTGGCGATTTCCTTGATCTCGGGGGAGAGGGTGGACGGCATGAGATCACTGGTAACGAGTATACAAAGTTTCTTTTTAGGTAATAAATATGCAATATTAGATTATTATGAAGGTTATACAGCTCTCTAAATAGATTATAATTCACTTAATTGCCAGCTTTAAATAGGTAATTTTTATAATATGAATTGTATCTCAATAAAGATATTAAAATGTCATTGTTTTTCTACTTCCTTCCTTTCTTCTTCCTTCTCTCTTTCTTTTTCCATGCCTTTCTTTATTTCTTTATTTCGAGCACAGACATGTGAATATTGATAAGTAGAGCTTTCAAAGAGAAAACAAGGCCTTTCAATATGGCTTCTTTGTGATTTTGTGTTCATTTACTGCCCTTGATACATTAAACGGTAAAACAATGGAGACCATTTGCCGTTTGGTCCCAGGCACCGACAGTCACAGAGAACCAGCTCTGTCTCTCCTTTCCTTTCTTTCCGTAACACTCACTCAGGTCCCACTCAGTCTTGACATTGATGTGTGTGAAAGAAAGTGCACCACTTGTCGGATCTTAAGTTTGCAAGTCATGGCCAACTTCAGTGGGTAAAGCTCAGCAATGTCAGGTGACCTGAGGGCTGTTTCTGACTTATCTTTATTGTTTTTTCTCAAGCAGCAGGCATGAAAATGAATTTGCTTTGTCGTGTGGTATTGAGTAACCGGACAGTCTACTGCCTAAGTCTCTTCTGGCATTCCTTTTCTTCATTGTATACCTTCTTTTCGGGTCTTTAACATTGTTGTCAAAATGATCTCTTTTTATAAACTTAGGTGACTTACTTTTGGTTTTACTCTCCTCCAGTCTACTCTGAGCTTCCTGACTGTTATGACTATGAAGGGAGAACATCTTCACCCTTTACCTTCTTCTACCCTTACACACAAAACTCACATTGACTTTCTGTTATTATAAGGAGATCTCTGTTCATGATTGAGCAAGTAGCCTCCATTCTCCTGCTCCCAAGAGAGAAGAAACAACATTGTGTACAGTTATAAACAGTCAGCCAAAGACTTGGGGGTTTTCTTTGTTTGCTTGTTTTGTTTTTGTTTGTTTGGTTTTTTTTTTTTTTTGTTCAGCGTGCACGCAAGCAAGCAAGCAAGGAAAAGGATCAGTAAACAACACTCAGCAGGCTGAAAACCCATGGCACACAGTAAGAGCAACTGACCCCATTAACTGAACTAATGCAGCTTGGTGTAATATTTCTTCCATGTTTCTTAGTGTGGTAACCCCTTCCCAGGCTATGTGAGAATTTGTAAGACCTTTTGAAAATGCAATGCAGTCTGCTATCTTAAATGTATGAGGTGCAAGAATGTGGGTGAGGGATTAAATATCCAAAATTCATCTGAAGAAATGTCAAAAGTTAACTGCACAAGTCTGATGTACAAGGGGGCCTCTTGGGAGAAAAGTCAAGACCAGCTCCTTATTTATGCAGAGCTCCAGGTGGGTAGCTTTGTTGGTTGGCACACAACCTGGGAAGCTGATGGTAGATATTGTTGAGCGTCTTGGCGATGCTAGCTTAAATGTTTGGCAGCTTATTTTCCTCTCCGAAAATGGTAAGTGATGAATAGCTGAAGTGATCAACTCCAGAGGGAACCCGAGGCTTCCGACCAACCCAAAGCCAGTTTCCTCATTCCCATTGCCCACTAGAGGACTGCAAAGATATTCTCCTCGACTTTGAACCACCACTTGGTTTTACAGTCCACTTGCTTGTGGTTTAGAAACTGAGTGTGTCAGCATTCCTTTTTACTGCCTCCATGTAGCAGCAAATGTGTTTTGTTCTCTCCTTTCAAAAGCGAAGATTGTATTTTAAAATCACACTCTCCCCGAGGGAACCACTTACTACTGACTCCCTGACAGGCCATAAGGACCTCAAAATTAAGAAACATGTCCAGAAATGTGAGTTTCCACAGAAAGGACTAGAAAACCACCCAGACACATAATGACTCAGTTATGTGCCTGGCTTCTGTCAGGAAAAATGTGTGTCTGGACTTCCAGGTTCATAATAGACATGTACAGCTAACTGACTTTTATCTTGCCTCTGTCATATTGATCTATCAGTGAATCCATAATAGAAGATAGGGGCCTGGAACAGTAAAAAGTAATAACCATTGAGATGGATAGCCCGAGCAAAAATGTAGTTTCATGGGGACACTTAGTGCAAAGAACTGTAGATTCATGTCAAGGGGGCATAAGCATCCCCTTCAAAGCCAACTGTTAAAAACACCTAGTGCACAGTTGACCTGCCTTCAGAATATGATATGTTTCCGTATTGATTTTTCAGAGCTTCAAAACAAGAGGAAATAGCCAAGTTAAAGTTTCTTTGCAGAGCACTAAAAGTAATTTACCTCCTTCCTCTGATTTCTGCTTCAAATTTTGTTTTATGGTTCAAAGTACAAGTGTTTATTTTAAAAAATTCATTTCTGACTTATGGTAGAAAGCAGTACCAGAGACCTAGAAAGAAGGAAGCAAGGAATGAGGCACCAACTGGAAACAGAACAACACCCCCAAATATATTAAGTTAGAGGTTAGTTGTTAAGTGATGGTGTTTGTCATTTAAGCACAGACCTCAGATGTCCAGGATTTTCCCATTATCAGACTGGGGAGTACATAAAATACTCTGCAAGATGGCTTTGTATTCACCTGGGGTCAGTTAGTTAAATTCCTAATTTTCTTCACCCCTTACGTAAGAAAATTATCAATCGTGTTTTTACACGATTTTTTTTACATGATTTTGAGACAGAAACCAAAAGCTTTCCAGTTAAAATCAGCACCAGTTGCACATCTCTCTTGTATGGCAAGGGCTGAAGCTGGCATCGTGTTGATAATCTATAGCCCCCAACTGTCTTTTCTTCCTGCAAATACCCTGTGCTCTATTATCACATTCTTACCGTGGTATATAGAGATACAGGAAACTAACTTCAGTTTATTTTGTGACCAACTTGTTATATATTCTTCATTTTTTATGGCTTTAGCAAAGATGCATTCTTCAGAATTCTGTCACTAAACAAATGACTCATGCAAAAGAACTAGGGAGGGGATGGGATTAGTCAAGGCACAAAAGATGGAGCACTATTGAGGTGAGGTAGGAAGAATGGGGGCACCGTACCCAAAGCCCCTCCCTTACCCAAGCCTGAAGCTCACAAATAAAGGGAAGTTCAGAGAGTTGATGAACTCTGAGTTTGAAGAAAGGGCTGTCTCCTGGACCTCTGGCTAAAGGTAAAAGAACAAACAGAGAAACTTAGAGCTGTCACACCAAGAGAATTCATTCTTCTCTCATGCCCTCCACTTTCCCACCATGGCTTCCTATTGGCTTACCACCAAAGAAGGACAAAGAAAATAATTCCAGATTCACAAGCCAGTCCTATCAATGTTATAGAACAGAGGAAGAAATTAAATTCCCCAAGGTCTAGAAGAACAACTTGGAAAAGGTCCTTTCAACGCTGTTTATAAAGTTGTATTCACTTTCGATTTCTTCTCTACTCGAGTCAGCATTACAGTCATGGTCTACAACTATAGAGAAAGGCAAGACAAAACAGGGGGGCTGCTGGAGAAGTCTCCATGCAAACTGAGGCTTGAGAAGGGCAAATGCCCCTCCCAAGCATAAAATTAAAATAAAAATATATTTTAGAATAAAAATACAGCTTTTATCATATTTATGATAGACTTGGATTTTGTTAAGAGAATTTTACACGTTTTAGAATGTGAATTCAGGGAAATAATATCTGTAAGCATCATAGAATCTGTTGCTTAAAATCACAAAGATTTTAAAATAAGTGAAACTAGACAAAGTGCTCTCACGGGATGGGGGTATCTGCTAACCTCTGCTATAGACTTCTCAGCAAGTACAGCACTGCAGTAAATGCTGTGAGAACATTCTTAGAGGGAGAAAGACTAATCTCTTGCTCAGATCCTCCATTTCTCCCTGTCCATGTTGGTTTTAGGTAAGACTTTGGAAATATACTCTATCCTTTATATATATGAACAATAGAAAAGTGGGATTTTCTTTAAGAGTTTTAGATCACAAAGTACATTTTAAAATAATGTATTATAACTATAAAAATTTCAGCCACATGTTTTCCAGAACAGGGTTAAAATGTTTATGAACCGTAGGTTATATTTTAAAAACCCATACCATTTAAAGAGGCTATTTATTGTAAGCACTTAAATCTGTTAGTTATTAGATACGGGCTATGTTATTTTTGTGTTTTGATTTTTTTCCTAAATGTTTTCACTGTAGCTTCTGTAATCAACTGCTCTGGGCTGAAAGATTACAACATCACAGATCTCACATAAAATATGCAAATTTATATATCTTCATTCGGGAAAATGATACCATTGGCTGGAAAATGTGCATTCTATGCAGAATCCAGGTCTTATGTTACACATACATGGGTAAATTATCTGTCTATCCATTATTCATATATCTTTGGATCTAAATTTGTAATAATTCAAGTGTGAAAAGTCACCTACTGACAGAGTATTCTCTGCAAATTTCCAATCACTGGAGAAATATTTACAATTCTTCCAGTCAACAAGGGTCCTTTATTCATACAGAGATAAAGTGACTGAAGTGACTTGCCACCAACTTTTGCTCAGCAGGATGGTTTGGATGCTCTCTCTCTCTCTCTCTCTCTCTCTCTCTCTCTCTCTCTCTCTCTCTCTCTCTCCTTCCCTCCCTCCTCTCTTCTCCCTGTCTCTCGCCTTCACTTTATCTCATCAAAGGCAAGTTATAAAGTTGAACTGTTTCAAAAGCAGTGTCATATGCCTATAACTGGTCTCTGTGTTTTTTTTAATTGATTTTCATTGAGGTCTACATTTTTCTCTGCTTCCCTTCCCCTTCAACCCTCTCCCAAGGTCCCCATGCTTCCCATGTAGATTAGATCTATATGTGTCTCTCTTAGGGTCCTCATTGTTGTCTAGGTTCTCTAGGATTGTGATTTGGGGGCTAGTTTTCTTTGCTTTATGGTTAAAAATCACTTATGAGTGAGTACATGTGATAATTGCCTTTCTGGAACTGGGTTACTTCAATCCATATGATGTTTTCTAGCTCCATCCATTTGACTGCAAAATTCAAGGTGTCATTATTTTTTCTGCTGTATAGTACTCTATTATGTAAATGTACCACATTTTCCTATCCATTCTTTGGTCGAAGGGCATTTAGATTATTTCCAGTTCTGGCTTTGACAAATAATGCTGCTATGAACATAGTTGAGCACATGTCCTTGTGGCACGGTTGAGCATCCTTTGGATATATACCCAAAAGTGTTATTACTGGGTCTTGAGGAAGGTTGTTTCCTAATTTTCTGAGAAATCATCATACTGACATCCAAAGGAGCTTTACCAGCTTGCATTTCCAACAGCAATGCAGGAGTGTTCCCTTTACCCCACAACCTCTCCAGCAAAAGTTGTCATCAGTGTTTTTGATCTTGGCCATTCTGTGTTTTTAAAAGTATGGGGAAGGATAAAAATGTAACTAATGTCTTCTTTTAAGACCTGTTGGGATTTTGGTTTCATGAGAACACAATTATCATGTTATGGACAAGTTGGTTGAGAAGAATATTCAGCATTATAGTAGCAAGCACGTATGTGAAGCATTCATTTAAATGTATGTTGACATACACAATGTACACATGCATATACTCACACACACACACACACACACACACTCATACCCCATGTGCCCACACATATGCACATATTGAACTGAGGTAAGACTGGGAACATAGGAACTGGAAATTTGACCCAGTGGTTTAGAGCAAATTTCCTGAGAACTCTTCCAGAGAACTCAGGTTTAGCTGTCAGCATCCATGTGGTAGCTTACATCTGTCTGTAACTTCAACTCCAGGGGATCCCAATGCTCTCTTGTGGCCTCTGCAGGCAGAGAATGCATGTGGTGCACATATAATCAGACACCCACTTACATATAAAATAAAAGTAATTAACTTTGTTAAAAAAAAAGAATAGAATTCCAAAGCAGGAAATCATCTGAATCTGTTTCTAGCCTTTTCCAGCTGTGATTTTAAACCTATCTCTTCCCCTACCTACCACATCTTTCCACCTTAGGGAGCCATTTTCCCCTCCACACTTTATATATTTGGTATTCCTAAACTTTTCTTGGTGTCACTTGCTATTACTCACTGGTTTCTTGAATATTTTTGTTCAAATATAACTTAAAATACCAACTTTGATAACTTGCCCCATTTTCTGAATCCCAGATATGTCACTGTCTCTGAACTGCCTTTCTCTGCTCCAAGTCAGTTTTCCCCCTTGGTCTGCCTCTTTAAATCACTATGTTGATAAGGTACTGCACAGTGAAATTCCACTTTATGTGTGTGTGTTTTCCTGGTATTTCACAACTAGGTCAAAAAAGGACAGCTACTTGTTAATGTCGTATTCCTAAAACTTTATTCCATGTGGAACACAGCCCTGATTTCAAAGTTTCATGAACGAATGAATCCTGAGCTTGCTCGGCCAAACAGGTGACTCCAAGTCCCACTAAATCTTTTATCATTCCATAAATTAAATAAGAAAACATAAAACACAGAAGATCTTAGTAACATGCCCAAACAAACAAGAGAAACTTTGGAGTAGAATCAAGTTCAAAGCTGCCTGGCTTCGACCTTCTGTTTCCGCTTCTCTGATGTTCCTTTTGCAGCTGGGGCTCCAGGTACATTTCTCAGAGAAATCCTACCTATCCCACAGGGCTGACAAAAGGAACAAGACACCCCATGTTGTTAGGAAGTGCAGAATGGACCAGAAAAGTCTGGCATGCTTGCTTTTAAGGAGAAAGTGTCTTTAAATAACAGAGGATAAGTGAATCCTACTTAATTATCTGGGACTCCTTCCTCTACCCAAAATAGCAGTTCCCCTTATTGCCAGGGACTGAATTGGTTCACTTAAGCTAATCTCCCTTGCATGTGCGAGAAGCAGAGCTGCTCTCCTAGTGATCTCATACACTGACCCTGAGAGGGAAAACAGAGTCCTAGTGGACAAAGAAAAGAACAGGAGTGAGGGGGTGGGAAGTCACTCATTCTAAATGCCACCAGCCTACAATTTAGACAAACAACAAAGCAGGGAGAGTAAAGTTCAATGGCCCTCTCATTAGCCCCAATTAGCAGGGTGAAAGCCGTTTGTGTGTAACAGAGGACACCTTCTTGTTTGTTGTTGGGTTTCAGCAATTGAGAGTTGAATAATCCCAGTTAAATAGTTAACAAGAGAGCAAACAATTGTCCAGAAAAAAAAAATACATCCGCTTTCAGCCTGTTTTACAGAGGAAACAATGAGTTTAGAGACGCTTTGGCTTTGGTCTATTTAATAAGAGGAATTTCAGCAAATACACAGCATTCAGAGTTACCTAAAATTAATAAAGTCTACGGTAGCCATGAAAATTAGTACAGCCAGTATTGTTGCAAAAATAATTTATGAGTTAATTGTAGTTAATTGTCACTTCTGTGACAGAAGTTAGAAATGCACCTTTTCACATCAGCAAGGCTACGTGCTCCTGACCGGTCGCTTCACGGCTGACAGCTGTGGCTGGAGCCTAATGGTGTTCAGACAAGGGTCCTATGGACAACGACTGCCAGCACTTCACGCCTCTAAGTTGTGCCAGGTCAGGATGAAGGCCCTGTGTTAAAACAGGAGGTCCTTGCTCCCGTTACCCACCCCTCAGGCCCATCACATTCAGGAATTGCCTGATGAAGGCCCCGTGTTAAAACAGGAGGTCCTCGCTCCCGTTACCCACCCCTCAGGCCCATCACTTACAGGAATTGCCTGTGTACTGTGAGAGGCCCTGGTTTCCTTCCCCAGTATAGAAATAAAAACTTTAAAGCCAAAAATTTCCTATAAAAGCTAGAGCAATGGCTTGAGGATTGAGAGCACTTGCTACTCTTGCAGAGACGTTTGGTTCCTAGCATCCTCTGGGAACAGTCCATACCTGCCTGTAGCCCTAGCTTTAGGAGACCTGACAACACCCTCCTAGACTCTGTGGACATGCACAGTCCACATACAGACAGCAGGCACACGCACGTAGACATAAGTAAAAGTTAATTTAAGATGCTTTTTAAGAATAAAAGAGTGGGGTGGAGTTTAGCGAGAAACGAGGTTAGATTGAACGCAGGAGGTTGGCGCAGCTGTCTTTAGAATGTGGTATCACGTGTCAGGGCAGGGGAGAACCACGCTGCCATGCCTTCCTCCCATTCTCATTATACAGCCGGCAGTAGCTTTCACCTGATTCGCAGTCATTTTCTATCTCTTTTGAGCGAATTCCCAGCCAACTCACATGGACTGGCCTTGAGTATCACTTTCTCTGCTGAATTCTTTCTTTCTTAACCGACATTTTGTGGTTAAACAGATGAATCCCAGATGTGAGAAGAATAGCTCACATTCATAGGGAATGAGGCCCTGACTCATTAAGAGAAAGATACCATTGCTTTCTGGCTCTGAATGCTAAGATTGTATTTCCTAGACTTGAGAGGGAATTGTGAAAGCTAACAAGAGCCATAAGGGATACTTCCTGGGTCACCAAGAAGGTCATAACATGAATAAACCAGTTGGTCTCCTGCCCAGGTCTGCTTGCTTCCTTTGTATGTGGTCTCATGGGCATCCTGCACAGCACACCTTTCCAGACTTCAGACCAGCACTGGCACTTGTGCATCTTATCTCACCGATCTAGTCCTGGAAAAGAGCAGCAGCAGAATCCTAACGTAAAGTATTGGACTAAGATAAAGAACCGTGAGAGGAAGGGGGAAGATGTATGTGTGCCTAACACTTGCCAGGAAGTGATTATGGTGTTCCAGTAAGTGAAGCCTGGAAAAGGCACCAGTGGAACAAAAGGTCTCCACATGTCTCCTCTGTGAAGGTTGTGAGGGGTCTCAGCCGCCTGTACTAAACAACCCATTCAGAGTTCAGTTGCTCTCAATTGCTTGCCAGCTTCTTAGGCCTCTTACCGGCTAGTCTAGCTCACAGCGCTGCAGTCAAGTGTAAGCTTTCCACTTCATGACAAACTGAAGATGCCCAAATGATGCCCCAAGTTGGAAAAAAAGTTTATTTTTTCTTTTTTTTTGTTATTTGTTTCTTTTTTTCTCATTTTTTTATTAAAGATTTCCATCTCCTCCCCTCCTCCTCCCCCTTCCCTCCCCTCCCTTCCACCCATACCCCCACTCCACCCCTCTCCAAAGACAAAGAGCCATCATTGCGGACAAAAAATGGGAACATGGGGGTGGGGTGGGATGGGGGTATGGGGGGATGGGGAGAGAAAAGTGTTATTTGTTTCTTAATAAAATTCAATAATGTATCTTCATCTCCCCTTACCCCCATCCCACCCCCACCCCTAAGCTCTCCATTTTTGCCTGGAAATCTTGTCTGCTTCCAATATCCAGGAGGATAACTACATGTTTTTTTGGGGGGGGGGTTCACCTTCCTATTTTGCTTCTCTAGGATCATGAGTTATAGGCTCAATGTCCTTCATTTATGGCTAGAAACCACTAATGAGTAAGTACATACCAAATTCATCTTTTTGGGTCTGGGTTACCTCACTCAGGATAGAGTTCTCTATTTCCATCCATTTGCTTGCAAAATTCAAGATGTCATTGTTTTTTACCGCTGAGTAGTACTCTAATGCATACATATTCCACACTTTCTTTATCCATTCTTCCATTGAGGGGCATCTAGGTTGTTTCCAGGTTCTGGCTATTACAAATAATGCTGCTATGAACATAGTTGAACAAATGCTTTTGTAGTAAGATATGGCATCTCTTGGGTATATTCCCAGGAGTGGTATTGTTGGATCCTGGGGTAGTTTGATCCCGAATTTCCTGAGAAACAGCCACACTGATTTCCAAAGTGGTTGCACAAGTTTGCATTCCCACCAGCACTGGATGAGTGTTCCCCTTACTCCACATCCTCTCCAGCAAAGGCTATCATTGGTGTTTTTTATTTTAGCCATTCTGACAGATGTAAGATGGTATCTCAAAGTTGTTTTGATTTGCATTTCCCTGATGCTAAGGAGGTTGAACATGACCTTAAGTGTCTTTTGGCCATTTGAACTTCTTCAGTTGAGAATTCTCTGTTCAGATCAGTACCCCATTTTTAATTGGGTTAATTAGCATTTTAAAATCTAGTTTCTTGAGTTCTTTATATATTTTGGAGATCAGACCTATGTCTGTTGCGGGGTAGGTGAAGATCTTCTCCCAATCAGTAGGTTGCCTTTTTGTCTTAATGACAGTGTCCTTTGCTTTACAGAAGCTTCTCAGTTTTAGGAGGTCCCATTTATTCAATGAGAGGATGGGGAGAACTTGGGGGAATGGGACAGTTGTGATTGAGGAGGAGTAGATATGGGAGCAGGGAGCCATTTGAGGGTTGGCAAGAGACTGGACTCTAGAGAAGTTTGCAGGTGTCCAAGGAGATGTCCCCAGCTTGTTCCTTGAGCAGCTGAGGAGAGGGTGCCTGAACTGGCCCTATACTATAGCCACTCTGATGATTATCTTGCATACCACCATAGATCCTTCATCTGGCAATGGTTGGAGATAGAGACAGAGACCCACATTGGAGCACTGGACTGGGCTCCCAAGGTCCAAATGAGGAGCAGAAGGAGAGAGAGAACATGAGCAAGGAAGTCAGGGCTGCAAGGGGTGCACCCTTCCACTGTGACGGTGGGGCCAATCTAATGGGAACTCACCAAGGCCAGCTGGACTGGGTCTGATGGAGCATGTGATCAAACCAGACTCTCTGAACGTGGCTGACATGGAGGGCTGACTGAGAAGCCAAGGACAATGGCACTGGGTTTTGATTCTACTCCATGTACTGGCTTTGTGGGAACCTAGTATGTTTGGATGCTCACCTTCCTAGACATGGATGGAGGGGGAGGACCTTGGACTTCCCACAGATCAGGGAACCCTGACTGCTCTTTGGACTGGAGAGGGAGGGGAAGGGGAGGTGGGGGAAGGGGGAGGGAAATCAGAGAAGGGGAGGAGGTAAAAATTTGTAATAATAATAATAATGAAATAAAAAATTCAATAATGTAAAAATGAGAAGAAATTGAGGAAAGAAATACTAACTGAAAAAGAAAAACAAAAGCATTGCTGAAGTTGTGCTTTTAATTGGCTGACAAGTTTCCCTTGTATAATTGGAGACTGCTCATTCATTTCCTGACTGCCCAGACCCAAATAATCATACAGAAACTATATTAATTACAAAATTACTTGGCCTATTAGCTCAGGTTTCTAATTAACTAACTTTTACATCTTAAATTAACCCATTTCTATTAATCTGTGTATCACCACCAGGCTCTGACTGAACAGGTAAGGTTCTGGCTTGGCATCTGTCTGCTTTGGCAGCAACATGGTATCTCTTTGACTCCACCTACTCTCTCCGTCCTTCCCTCCCTCCCTCCTTCCCTCCCTCCCTCCTTCCCTCCCTCCCTCCCTCCCTCTCTCCCTCTCTCTCTCTTTTTCTCTCTGTTCTGATTTCCTGCCCAAATTTACTCTGCTAAACCATTAACCCAAACAGCTTTATTCATCAACAAATAAATGCAGCATATATACAGAAGGGCATCCCAAGTCATCCTTGTTTCCCCACGTTGAGGAACTTTGGGAACATCCAAAGTGACCTAACGAACAGGCACAAAAACCTCCAATGACACAGTATGACTCACAGCGGAAATGTGCTGAGACAGAAGGTTACATGCCAGAGCCAGCCCTAACCATGACTACATGTGTGCATTTCCAAGTCCAACCTGATAATTATTTCTATGTGATTCAGAGCAAATGCCTTAACAGTGCTTTGGACTCGTTATCATATTTCTCTGTATTCTGAATCCCATTATCACATTTATGTTCACTACTAGGAGGATTTTTTATTGGGACAAGGCTGCCAGATAGATCTGAGATATAATCAGAAGTCTAAATGCCCTGAGATCCACTAATTCTGCTAAGAGTATGGGGGCACGAAAGCAATCTCAGTGCCATAATTAGGGGAATGAATCTGGGGAAAGCCATGCCAGTATCTCAATGGATAGGTCTGTAGTGGTGAGCTGCGGGTTGCATTCCCGCCCGCCTGTCTACCTTATGCCCCGAAATAACAACACACAAATTGTATTCTTTTAAACACTGCCTGGCCCATTATTTCTAGCCTCTTATTGTCTAATTCTCACATCTTGCTTTAACCCATTTCTAATAATCTGTGTAGCACCACGAAGTGGTGTCTTACCGGGAAGTTTCTAGCTTACATCCATCTTGAGCTGGAGCTTCATCGCGTCTGTCTCCCTGAAGAGAGGCACGGTGGTCTGTCTAACTTAGGAGAGGCGTAGCATCTGACTGAGCCATCTACCTCACTTCCTTCTTCCTGTTCTGTCTACTCCGCCCACCTAAGGGCTGGCCAATCAAACGGGCCAGGCAGTTTCTTTATTAGCCAATGGGAGTCCTCCATCATAGGTCCAATGAATAACCCGAGAGATCTGGTGAACAACACAACCGGCTGATCTCTCGATGCCTTAAGGGAATCTGAGTGTCTGTGCTAACCAGACAATGAGTTACTTAGATATTGTACTCATTCCTGTAGGCCATGTCACAGTGTTTTTCCTACTTTAGAATCTACTGGATTGCTATAAAACTGATCTCTGACGCCTGTGACAGTATTAAGGGAAACCAACATCTTATGCTTCGTTCTTTTATGGTCCCTGCAAGTCCTCAGGAGCAGGTGCTTCCTATTAGGCTGCCCAAGGCCAGCGGGGCTTGGCTTTATTATCCTTTGGTAAATAACAGTCACTGTTGTCATCATAGCTTCAGAAAATGTCACTAGCCACATGTCAGCAGGGTTCTTTGTCTAATTTCCACAGCTAAAGTGGCAAGAAGGTTATTAGAAGTAATAGCAAATTTAAACTTTTATTAGCAGTAAACTACAAAAGCTAATGGTGATGCCAACACTAGATAAAATCATTGTCACAGTTAATTCTGAACTCCTTATTTCAAGCTTAATAATAGGAAACTCAATGGAAAGGATATTACACGCCCCATATCACTCATGAGTGCCGCAGGCATGAGTAACTTGTTATTTTGCTCATGAGTGAAATAAAATGCAGATTATACTGCCTGCTATCAGGGGCATTGTTTTAATTGAGGATGTATGCATGGAGATGAGGGGGGATCCAAGTAGCTTCTCATTTTTGTAACTGTTTTAAGAGCATTTTCATTTAAATCTGTGACTCCTTTGTGTGGTGTGTGTCTGTGTGTGAGTGTGTGTGTGTTTGTGTGTCTGTGCTTGTATGTGTGTGTGTGTGCTTTTAAAGTTATTTTTGTCCAAGATGAAGAGAAACTAATGTTACGTGTGGATAAAAGAGGGCACCTTGGGGGACTTTTTTCATGTATTTCTGTAAAAATTCTTCCTTGGCATTCTAGAGCCTAACGTCTCCAGTCCCTCTGTCAACAAAGAAAAACAATGGAATATTTGTGTTGTTGTTTGTTTCATTCCAATCGTGCGCGCGCGCGCACACACACACACACACACACAGCCCTTCCACATTGACACACACATCCAGTTATAAATAAACAATTCAATATTCTCTTCTCCATGTTTTACATTTACTGAAAAAAATGGGTGTTTCCAGGAATTAAGACAACACCAGATTTTGTACATTTTTTTTCTAAAGCATGCTATTCTTCCCCTTCAGAAAAGTTGAAACAATTTCTGATCCTCTGCCACAAATCATCCAAACCTGCAGTCCTAGGAGCTATATGTACATCACTGCTTTAAGGGGATTCTTCCTTGGGCTTACAAGGTACTGTCTGGGATTCCATTGGTCAAACATCAACCCACTGTGTGTGTGTGTGTGTGTGTGTGTGTGTGTGTCTATGTGTGTGTGTGTGTGTGTGTGTGTGTCGAGGACCATTTTTATTCACTTTGATTAAAGTTGAAATCTTAAGTTGTTCAAAGCCTAAATTACATTTTCTTATTTAAGTTTCAATATTCTGTTTAAAATATTTTTCTGATGATACCCGGTATGGACAGAGCTACCAAAAGTTCAATGTATAAGAAATTAGTGATCCATGCCAATTTGATTTTATCTGAGAATAGAGAGCTAAAATACTAAGAACTGCAGCCAGACTGCCTAACAAAAGTCTTATATAAACTAAGGAAGCAGAAAGGAGTTGTTGAAAGCAGTCAGATCTCTGCTTTATTTTCCAAGCTTGAAAAGCAGAACACAAAATCTGAGTTCAAAATTTTCATTTTTGAGAACTTATTCCTTAGCAGCATATGAAATTAATCACCTGGTTGCAATGCTGATTGGCTCAATGATGTCGCTCACCTAACAGGATGGGTCTTGTTTCCCCTCATCTCCTCACTACCCCTTCCTCTGTGTTGAATTCCAGCATGCGGGCAATACCCTTAGATGTTATTTCCTGTTATCCATAGCACCAAGCTGCTAGTTGATTGAGCTGTGTGTATGTTCACAGTAAGATAATGCCATTAGGGATAAGTTCCATTTACTTCAAGGAAAATGAAAGACTGGGTTCCTAAATTACACACAAACCAGTCCTAAATTCAATATATTGTTATTGCCAGGAAGATGCAGTGCAGAACTCCAGAGTTTGTTAACGCATGCAATGGAGCAAGAGTGGCGTGGACATCGGCCCGTGCTGCATCCATCTCCACACATTTTCTACTCATACACTTCACTCTTATTTTTTTTTTGAAAAATGAACACTGGATTGTGACACTTGAAATCCTTTACATGGTTTTAAGATTTCATCCTTTTGGTTGTTGAGTTTTTGGTTTGGTTTTATGTTTTTGCTTTTCACTCCCCCCATACTCACCCCCATGCAATTTAGAAAACCCCCAGTCCTTTCCCAAAAGTCATTTTAATGAATTGTCATACCTAATTTTGCATGGATGCCAAGATGTCTGGCTGCTCCTCTCTGGAGTCCCTGGGGATCTATAGCGATTTTAATGGTTGTGAGAAATTGCCTTGTTCTGTAGATTATAGATCTATCTCCCAAAACAGTTTTCCATTTTCCTGATTTTTGAAAAACGTGTTGTGGAAACACTGAAACATGTTTATGATCATACTTATACAGGTAACTAACATTACGAACTTAGATAATACTAATTTATGAAATTTCTTTCATGACTATTTAAATATTATAGCTTCAAGCTTTGTAAAACTTCATGTAATCTGCAGGCACATTTCCCCCTTCCATTTACAAAATTTAACTGTTTGCTTTTTGTTCAAATTTGAATCCTGAGGGCTTGCTCACTAAGTAGCAAAAATCATCTAGTTTTAAATACGCCTGCTTCCTCTGTGTGTGTGTTATGTTTGTGGGCATGTGTGCGCATGCACACACGCATGTGCATTATCTACAAAATTATAACTCTGCCACAGAGAACTAATAGTGACTAAAACAATCCCAAGTCTGTGTCTTTGGAACTTGTCTTACTGTATGGAGAGGTAGTGCAAATACACGCAGAGCGTTGGTTAATGACAAGTGCTCCAGAGGAAACAAAAGAGCCATGAGAGTGATTAGGGAAGTCCTCCTTGAAAAAACAAGGGCTTGGGTACAAGGCAGTAAGAGAGATAAAGGAGCACATTATGAAGATACTGAAGCTGAAGACAGGAGCCTTCTTCCAGACAAAACCAACCAGTGGCTAAAGGTCTCAGGTGGGGCGATCTCTGTAATGTTTGAAGAACATCAGGATGCCGATGAACAAGCCAGGAAGAAAGCCTGTGTGATAAGGCCAGTGAGATGACAATGGATTGACTGGTGTGGTAAGGGAGTTAGGGACCCACTGAATGCCTCTTACCTTGAGCTAAATCAGCAGCCATTACAGCATTCTATGAGGAAGCGTAGCATGATTTGTCCTACAACTTAGCACCCATGGCTCCTGTACTGGGAATGAGAACAAATGCCAAGTGACTAGCTAAGCAGTAACTAAGAAGGCAGTGGAGTGAGCTGCAAAAGAGAGGATGAAGGCTTGGCTCAACCGTGGAGATGGAATAAGGAAAGTCAGTTTTAGATGAAGCTGGCAGCTGAAAGACTAGACAACAAACTGGATTAAAAGCATGAGAGAAAAATCACTTAAAATCTGAGAATTCGAAAGACATAACTGCCGTTTTCTAACTACAGAAAAAAATTATGGAAGACATTTGGCAAGGCAAGTATCCCAGTTGCTTGGATATTAGCTACATGAGAATGGGTAAAGGGTATAGTTGCATACAGAGCTCTCTATAGGTCTGAGAAACACTCCTAGAAATTCTTTTAGCTGTGGCATTTTTGAGGTCACATGTACAAACAGGAAAGAGAAGTTCAAAGCCTGAGGTTTGAACCATTTACTACAAAGAGTTCAGGGAGCGGGACATTAAAAAGAGACTGACTGTTAAAGGAGAATGTCCAGGAAATTGCTGTGTCACAAAAGCCAAGGGAAAAAGGAGGTTGTGTTGGACTACACCGTTACTGCGACCAGATCCATGGTAGAACAAACTTAGGAGATAAAGTGTATGTTTGGTTCCTTCTTTTGGAGATATCAACTCATAGTTCATGGTGCCATTGATTCTGGGCCCATAGTGAAGCAGGGCATTTTAGTGACAGGAGAAAATGCTGGCAGTTACCTCATGGAAAACAGTAAATGGCATAAAGTATAGGAAAGAAGGGGGCGTGGCAAGATGTGGACCCAGTAATGGGACTCTGCTCAGTGACCTCCTTTCTCTACGCAGCCCCATCATCTGCCATTCACCCTCCAAGTAGTCTGTTCGGGTTTTTAATCCATCAGTTTATAAAACCATTCATCACGTTAGATCTTCAATATACCTGGAAACTCATCACACACACACACACACACACACACACACACACACACACACACTCATGTAATATTAGGCAATTTGTCTAAATCTTCTTTTAAAGTTTGATTTTGCACTTATCTCTCTGAATAAAAATGATGTGAATATCACTCACCTCTTCAGTGTAGCTGAATTCTAATTGATCTTAACAATAAAAACCAGGAATCAGATATTAGGAGTGAAAGCTGAATGATCAGAGAAGCAGAGCAGCCAGTAACTAATTGTTACCTCTATGAAATCTTCAGACAGAATGGGATATCCTGTATCTACAAAACCTCAGATTGAATCCTGAGCTACTGTCTCCTCTCTCTGCTCAGCCATAGCACTTCCTGTCTGTCTGTACAGACCTCCAGACCTCTATGGTTATTTAGTGGCTAGCCCCACCCTCTGATTAAACAAGGTAATACCATACTTCAAAGCTCATTTTGGAGGTTACTTCCATTATGGAGTACTAAAAACCTGGAAGCACTAATCAAAAGAGACTCTGAAGGCTATTAGGGCCTGGATAAATTTCATGCAGACTCTAAGTGACAAGACTTCTATATCCAGCAAAACTTTCAATCACCATAAATAGACAAAACAAGATATTTCAAGACAAAATCAAATTTAAACAATATCTATCTATAAATCCAGCCTTAAAGAAGGTACTAGAAGGAAAACTCTAACCCAAGGAAGTTAATTACACCCATGAAAACAATGCAATAGATAATCTCACACCAACAAAACCTAAAGAAGGGGCACACACACACACACACTACCATCATCACCAACAATATAACAAAAATAACAGGAATTAAAAATCACTGGTCATTAATATTTTTATATTTAAATGGATTCAATTCTCCAGTAAAAGGACACAGGCTAACATTGGTATGAAAGCAGGATCCATCTTTCTGCTACATACAAAAAGCATACCTCAATATCAAAGATAGACATTACCTTTGAGTAAAGGGTTGAAAAAGATTTTCCAAGCACATGAACCCAAGAAGCAAAGCTGGTGTAGCTATTCTAATATCTAACAAAATAGACTTCAAGCAAAAATTAATTAAAGATACAGAGAACAACATTTCATACTCATCAAAGGAAAAATTTACCAAGATTATATCTCAATCCTTAACATTTATACCCCAAATGCAAGGGCACACACCTTTCTTTCTCTTCTTTTCCTCCTCCCATCCCTCCTTCCTTCCTTTCTTTATTTCTTTTTATTTATTCCATGCATCTTTTTGAACATGTATCTTGACCCTACTTATTCCTGTACCTTCACATCCTACTCTGCCCCTGCACACCTCCATATATAATAATATATGACAAATTGCCATACTACCAAAAGCAATCTATAGATTCAGTGTAATCCCCACCAAAATTCCAACACAATTCTTGTTTGTTTTTTAAAGGATTGTTTGTTTTTTCATTTTTTAAAGTTTATTTATTTATTATGTATACAATGTTCTGTCTGCATGTATGCCTGCAGGCCAGAAGAGGGCACCAGATCTCATTACAGATGGTTGTGAGCCACCACATGGTTACTGGGAATTGGACTCAATACCTCTGGAAGAATAGTCAGTCCTCTTAACCACTGAGCCATCTCTCCAGCCCCAACACATTCTTTACAGACCTTGAAAGAACAATATTCAACTTCATATGGAAAAACAAAAACAAAGCAACAAACAAAAACCAGGATAGCTCAAGCAATTATGTACATTAAAAAAGCTTCTTGGGGTATCACCATTCCATGTTGGCAGGGGCCACTCATTCATTTCTGGCCACCCAGACCCAAAATAACCACACAGAAACTATATTAATTACAATGTTGCTTGACCTATTAGCTTATGCATATTTCTAGCTTACTCTTCAAATTAACCATCTTCTATTATTTTATATTTTACCATGAGGCTTGTGGCCTACCAGCAAGGTTCCAGCTGGTGGCTTGTATTTTTCTTGTCTGCAGCTCCATGGCATTTCCCTGACTCTGCCTTCTTTCTCTCAGCATTCAGTTTAATTTTCCCCACCTCCCTCTATTCTTCCCTGTGCAGGCCCAAGATAGTTTCTTTATTAACCAATGGTATACACAGCATACAGAAGAGAATCCAACGTGAATTTCATATTTCAAACTTTACTGCAGAGCTATAGTAAGAAAAACCTTATGCTACTGGCATAAAAACAGACAGATTAATCAATGGTATCGAATCAAAGATCCAGAACTATCTATGGACACTTGTTTTTTGACAAAGAAGCCAAAATATACAACAGAAGAAAAAAAAGAACCTTTAACAAATAGTGCTAGTCTAGTTGGATGCCTGGGTGTAGAAGAATGCAAAGAAATCCATATCTATCACCCTGCACAAAACATAAGATCTAGTGGAATAAAGATCTTAATATAAAACCAGATACACTGAACATAATAGTAAAGAAAGTAGGGAACAGGCTTGAATGCATTGGCATAAGAGACAACTTCCTGAATAGAACACCAGTAGCATAGGTGATGTGGGATACCCCTCTCTGTGCTCTGATTACCATTGATTAATATAGAAACTGCTTTAGACCTATAGCAGGACAGAACACAGGTAGGTGGGGGAAACTAGACTGAATGCATAAGACATTTTATATATTGATGCAATTTTAGGACATAATTATCATTTCTACATTTCTAACCCTGATCAAGAAACTTACACATTGTTTACATTTTGAGGTCATTGTCATTTGCTGCACAGTTGTTTAAAGACTGTTTAATATTCTAATATAAAGGCTTAGTCTTTAAGTTATACAGATATTAAGTATTATAAGTAAATAATCATGTTTGTCATACTTATAATTAGACTAATTAGGTTGTTTAAATACAAAGAGATTGTATTCTGCATAGATAGGCAATCTTCAATCACTTCAAAGAACAGTAGAATATAGCATTTAAATAACTTAGAGTTCTGTTGATGTGAGACATGGTTGCTCCTGGCAGCACCATTCTATTCCTGAGAGAATATTGAGCACTGAAGACATTTCACTTGGAGCTTGTTTTCTTCTTGGCAAAACTGGCGTTTGGGCAAAAAACTGCCCATGCTTCTACCACTGTCAAAATGCATGGTGTCTGTACTGGACAAGCAGGATACAGGAAAAAAGACTACCCCACCTTGCCAAGACAGAGTAAGATGGGTTTGAAAACTTTCCTGCCTCTGAAAATGGTCTATTAGCTACTCTAGGCCTTAGCGAAAGTTAGTTGCTCCAATGTTGCAAATGAGATTTTGGGTGATTTCCCGGGTAACCAGTTGTCTCTGTCATCTACTGCACATTTTGCAAGCTACTTGATTATACTTTCTGTCTACTCAAGTAATATTATCTACCTTCTCTTGCCTTCAAATGGGGTCGAAGACTAGACAGTTGTAGTTACTTTCCTTTTACAACTTAGCCAAGCCATTTCTAATATAAGACTCAGACTCCTTAGGATAGAGTAATTATTTAAAAACATAGTATATGTTTCTTGCTTAATATTTCTTATGCTGGTTGTAATCCTAATTTTTATAATTGATATCTGTTCTTATTGCACATAGTTTTGTATTGGGTTCAGAACTCTCTTATTTAGACAAAAAAGGGAAGTGATAAGGAACCTCCCTCAGCTAATGACCTTTGAGAAGCTGGACCAGGTTGGGCATGGCCTGGGGAACCAAAAAGATGTGAGCCCGCTCATATTCTATCTCTTTCCCTGTTAGCCACACCTGGATTCTGGATTCCATTCCTGTTTTTCCTTGTGATCTTTGAGTTCCCCTTTAAATAAAGAACCTTTGTATAATAATAGGGTTGTTTGGAACTAGTGTGGGATGACTTAACATAGTTAAACAATTATTTTGTAACAAAAACAAATATAAAATAACTTTACTTAATTAAACAAATATTCCTTTCCCCAGTCTATATGCACTCAGTACCAAAAAGTTGATAGAAAGTGGGATATTATTTCATAGCAACTAAAACTGCTCCCCAGGCATTAAAAGTCATGAAATATAATTTTCTTGCCCACCCTCTCCTCAGTGACACATTTCTTTATTCATGACACTGGCTAGTCTAAATTCACCTGATTTGTGAGAAAGCCTAGATTGTCCTCCTTGATAACTTAGAACTCAGAGCCTTTTAATTACAGTTTCCCAGTCGGAGCACTGTCTGTATAATGGTCCATCTATGGTCACTGGAAGGCTTCTAGAATGCTCTGAGCTTCTGCATCTGCTGTTTCATGGAACTCTTATGCTGTATCTCTTCATAGGAATAAAGCTTTGTTATCCTGACCAATATGATGATTACCCTCTCTGAAAATGACCAAGCAAAATGTCATAGTTTCAGGTCATGAATTACAGAGCCCTCTACTAAAGTGTGCATGTGTGCCTTAGAAAACAAAATCCCTAATCAAGTACAGAGATTACTAAATGGAGACCTATGAAGAACATTCTAGAAACAGAATTCTGACCCTAAATAGTACAGTCTTGAAACTAGACCTGAACTATGCCATTACTATGTTCTCCCATCATTCTCAGAGGCAGATGCACTGCCAGGGATAAAATTATGCCCTTTTTCCATTGTATTCTCAGCACATGGACTAGTACCTGGAACATGTTAGGCATGCAACATTCATCTCTGAATGAATGGGTAGATGGTGTTCAAGTTTGTTTTTCTATGGCTGTAATAAACACCATGACCAACAGCAACTAGGACAAAAACTCAAGCAGGAAGGGACCTGGAGGTAGAAATTGAAACAGGACCTATGGAGGAATGTTTCTTATTGGTTTGCTCTCCATGGGTTGCTCATTTTACTGTTTTATACAATCCAGGCCCATCTGCTGGGGATGGCACAGTATTGCACATCAATCATCAATCATGAAAAGGCTCTGCAGACTTGCTTACAGACAAATCTGATGGGTACCATTCTTCAACTGACATTCCCTCTTCCTAGATTACTCTAGCTTCTGTCAAGTTGACAAAAAACTAACCAATGTAGATGAGTGGGTAGATAGATTGACTGATGGATGGATGGATGGATGTATCTAATCAATCAGTTGGTCTCTCTGCATTATCTGGAAGCATTCAACACCCCCAAAGAAAGATCCATATCCCTTATAACCTGGGACACCAGAAAATTAAAATTTAAAAAATGGTATCTCTTTGATACAAATTTGATCAGTACATGTTAGGTCAAATACTAAAATTAAGAACACTGAATAATTTACATATTTATGTTATATGTAGAATTAGTCTACTACTATCCAAATTATATTTATTTACTTTGCTGTACCAATAAATCTTAAAAGTATCAATAAAGAGGTACATACTCATTTATTTTTCTTTATTTTATACACTAATTAATTTTGTGTAAAAACACTTTGTTAAGAAATACCATGTTCAATAATAAATGCTAAAACCTCTGCTCCTCTAGATTAAATATACTTTAAAATATTTAAAGTGACATTTATTGTATCAATTTTTAAATAAAGCTAGAGAAAGCTGTTAATGTAACTTAATCATCCAAAGCCTTGTTCTTTTTTCTTGTCTAACATATTTCTCTGGTAATATATCGTGCCAACTACTGTTAAAATATCAGAACATAACATAATGCCTACATGACTAAAATAAAGTTTTACAGAATTTAGGGGGATGTTGTAAATGTGTAATGCCTCATACACATTTCAGCGGAGTGCTTGATATATCGAGGTGGGTTGCCTGCCAGAGAGACTTCAAGTGCTGGGGAAAATCAGGCCAGTAGAGTCTCATTTCTGAGAGTTACTCTATTATTAATTATGGGACAGTTATTGAGCTCTGTCAGCTCGAAGTGCTTACACAATTCAGAGAAAGTTTATTTCTTTTCCAATTATTAACGACATATTGGTGATGGGATGCAATTGGACCTACTTACCTAGCTATACATCACACACTTTCCTAATGTATGTAAAATTAGTCTATTAACATATAATCTATTTATTATTTACATCCATGTACCAACAAATGCTGGCACATATTTCAACAGTATCCAAACTCAGTTCTGAGGTTGGATTTCTTTTAGTGAAATCTTGTACTTAGAGACTAAAAATATCTGAGAATTTATACCAATTTTAAAAAAAAGAGCAATTCTAAAGCTATCACAAATATAAAAAATCTTCTAAAACCCCCATAGTTAATTTTACTTATAGCATTTAAGGATAAATTTAATGAATGTAGTTACCTGAAAAAGTAGATTCAATGGGAGACTTTCTAGACCCATTAGCTTGGGACATATGGGGGATTGTCTTGGCTAGGCCAGTTGAGATGGAAGACCCACCCATTGTGGGTAGCACATTTCTCTGGGGGGTAATCCTTGACTGTTTGAGTGTAGAAAAAGTGAGCTGGGCACTACAGGCAAGTGTACATGAATCCACTGCCCCACGCTCTTGATTATAGTCTTAATGTGCTGGCTGCTGCAGCTTCTGCCTCCTAGTCTACCTCAGGATGATGAACTGGCAGACTAACCTGAAACTATGAGCCAAACGAGCCCTTTCTGCTCTAAGTTGATTTTGTTAGGTTTTATTATTTTATTTCATGACAACAACAGGAAATGAAACCACAGTGCTTATTTTATTTCATATCATATATTGTATTTAATTTTAAAATATACTGCTCTTGTTCAAATGAGTATTGTGGATAACACTATTAAGTAGGATAAAGCTTCTTCATTTCTCTATTGATAGCCTCTCACATTTGAAAATTCATACTATGCCTTTCCAACTGATGATATCATCCTCACAGTTTTAAACGGTGACCTCAGTTAACTGTGAGTTTGTCATGAATATTATTGAAAAGACAATAATAATTGGTTACTGTAGTAATTACAATGATCAAGCACTAAGTAACTCAATATGTTAATATCCCCTATATGAAATGGGAAATCAGCTACAAAACTTGATGGTTTACATTAATTCAGAGTGGAAAATCACACCTATCAGCCTTTCTTGTAGTTTAACAAGACATTTTCTGGGCATGGGGGTAAATTTCTGTGATTCCAACACTGGGTAGGTAGGGGCAGGAGGATCAGAAGTTCAAACTCTTTCTTGACTTTATAATGAGTTTGACTCAAGTCTGGGTCCACATTAGAGTCTGTTTAGAAGAAATAAATTTTAAGAATATGTTGTTCTGTACTTGTTCAGAAGATATGACCATTTGCAATTCTATGCCAGTACAAAGCAAGCCATGTAGGATCAGGAAACTAGAAGGAATGGGACATTATTATGGTCTGACAAACACATTAAACTAAGCAATGGGTTTTTTTATGTTAGTAGTTTCACTCTGAAAGATTCCCAAAGTATGTTACTAGCTCAAATAAGCTGTTTTTAAACATATGTTTCTTATGCATACTAATCAGTCCCATTGTAGAATTTTAATAATACATAAAAGGAATTTTATCATATTTATTTCCTATTACCCTTTCCTGTTCCAATGCTGTTGATGTTCTTAACCCCCCCCCCCTCTCCCTGTATCTCTTACTGTAACCCACTGAGTTTCAGTATGGTTACAATGTCCTCTACTAAGGATTACTTACAGGAACATGACTCACTATTACCAGTGGTTTTATTACTGAAGAACATTCTTCTCCTTCACCCAGGGATATTCAAGGTAAAGTGGAACTTTTGAGTCTTTACCTCTAGTTTATATTATCTGTTGTAAGTCCTGGTTTAGTCTCAAGAACTCTTCTCTGAAACACGACAGAATGTTGACAAGGTGAATCTTGTCTTGTGCAGCTCGTGGGAGCTGTGGTGGGAGCAAAATCTCAAAGGATTTCATGCTCCCAAAACTTCATCCTCACATTCTTTCTGACCCATCTTCTACAATGTTTCAAGAGCCTTGAAGGGAGTGGTGTAGGTTATGACTGAGCATTCAACAATATTCTTAGCAATTTGACTAATTATGAGTCACTGTAGTTACCATGGGTAGCTAGAAGAGGGGCTTTGCCTGTGGATAGAAGCATAATTGTTTAGGCAACAGTTTGATAATCCTGTCCGTCTAACAAAGCAACAGCCATAGCTTTCCCTATCGGGCCAGTTACCTCACCAGTAACAGGTTTGAGCAAGGTGTGCAGTTTCAGGTATGGACTCCCTCCCTGTGGATAGACTTCCAATCGCATCAAGAGTAGTAGTTGGTTACTCCCTCCTCCTCCTGTGGATAGACTTCCAATCCCATCAAGAGTGGTTGGTTACTCCCTACTGCGGATGGATTTCCAATCTCATCAAGAGTGACTGGTTACTCCCCACTGTGGATGGACTTCCAATCCCATCAAGAGTGGTTGGTTACTCCCTCCTCTTCCTGCAGATAGACTTCCAATCCCACCAAGAGTGACTGGTTACTCCCTCCTCTTCCTGTGGGTGGACTTCCAGTCCCATCAAGAGTGGCTGGTTACCTCCATTACTGACTTGCCATTATTTCACCAGTGAGCTCTTCTTACCTGGTTGGTTGGTTGGTTGGTTGGTTGGTTGGTTAACAGTGATGTAGGATCCACAAATGAGTAAGATTTGATGATACTTTTATTCCAGAAGCCCATACAGCACCTCCCAGCACTATGTGGGTAAGCTAGCAAGAAGGAGGCTTCCCTTCTTTCCCAGTTTTTTTTTTTCCTACATCCTGAATTCAATGCAATTGGTATCTTTAGAAATAAGGTTTTACCTTTTAGTTCTGGTGCACAACCAAGAGCTGTAACAAATGTTTGACTTGTTTCAGGAGCCTCAGAGCTCTCCCTGAATAAGGAGGAAACCCACCCCTGGAACTGGAATTTTAATAACCTATGCATTATGGGGGCATCTTTATCTTGCTAGGTCTGATACTTCTGTTTAAACCCATACTTTATTTACTTTATCTGTTAGTAGATTTCTTTCTGGCTGACTTTTTCCTGGCATCCTAGTTTTAGCTGATCTCCCTTTCCTCAAGTCCCTCTGGTCCTTAATCCACCCCCATGCTGCCTCTTCCCCTCATAGCCCTACCCACTGTTCCCCTTTCCATTTTCACATGTTCTACTCTCTCCAGCCTGAGTTACAGCCCCTTTGTCTTTCTCTCATGGCCCCCTCTGTATGGTCCTGGCTTCACACACACTCATTCCCACCTAGATGCACATGCATGAAAACCCACAGCTGGGATCCACACACATGAAAACCAGAAGCTGGGATCCACATACATGAGAAGCCGCAGCTGAGATCCACATACAAAGGAGAACACACAGTGTTTCTCTTCCTAACCTGGGAGATTTCTTTTTAATCTATGAGAACCTCCATTTTTTTCATTGCTCGCCCCACCCCAGCCTTAGTTTCTAGTGAACATACGTTTCTAATTAGACTCATTAAGTAATGCTTGTGTTTGAGACGGGTCATGTGGTTTCCAAAACTAGTGATTTGGTAAAGCTCTAAGAAGGATCTTACTGTGAAATTAATAATTCATCTCACCCATCAGCTGCCATCGACCCACACAAATGCTTCAGAATCCTTCTGTTAGTAGCACAGGGCACTCCTTGCACAACTGTAGAATGAACTGCAGAAGACAAGTTGAATTCCAGAGTCTCCTGGGTCGCCTTTGTTTCAAACATAATGCACTCAGATCTTTGCATTTTCATGTGGCAGAGAAAGAGGAAACCATTCAAAGATTTGCACAGCCATTCTATCTCTCAGGGCTTCTCGCAAAGATGTCACTTGCTACAGATACCCCTCAGATTACAGCCTTAAATTCTCCTGCCTGGTCAATTAGAAGACCCTTGGCCTTCCAAGGGAATACAAGCACGCACTCCAAGGAAGGTCTGTATCAACAGCGTGTTGAGCTTTAAAGACCTCTCAGTCAATTTTGCAGCTGGTATTCCCCCGCCCCTTTTGTGCATTTCAGGGCCACTGTGGATTTTCATTCATCTCCCTTCTGTGGGTTTCAAGTGACATTTTGAGGCTGGAAACATAATGTGTCAGAAGATAGCCGCAGCTTCCCACTGCGCTAGTTATTGTTTCTTTTGTCGGGAGGTGAGTGAGCACAAACATTTTCCAATTGCTCAGATTTTCAGACAGATTTAGATCTACTGAGCCATCACTGATGCCCACGCCTATGCCATTTAGAAACACTGATAGAGATTTCAGAGACAAGGCCTGACTTCAGTACACACACATGCGGCTACTATCAGTTCTCTCTCCCTCCCTCCCTTCCTCCTTCCCTCCCTCCCTCCCTCCCTTCCTCCATCTCTTCCAAAAGAGGCATAGATTTTATGTCCTCTCCTTGGTTTACCCCTGTTCAGTATAAAGAAATAGATGGGATGTTTCTCATTTAGGTTCAAAACACCAGTTTACCTTTCTTCCTTCAGGCAAAACATTATCATGATCAACAGAGCTGTCTCCCGAGACTCAGACATGCTGTCCTTTCTTGGATAAAATTCCCATCAGAATCAGAATTAAGTCCTTAGTGAAATCTCAAATTACATTATAAGATTCATTATAATATCATAAGTTCCAGCGAGGCTTTGCCAAAGGCGTTGAATGATTCATGATAAACTTGAAAACCTCAGTCGCCTCTTCCCAGGGTGTCTTCAATTATTTCTTTGACGAACTCTACTCTTGATTCCTTGTTAAACTGAAGCAATAAGGAGTTTAGGGCCTTTATATTCTACCTCAAACTTTTTTCTTTTTAACTTAGGATATCTGCAAGTAAAATATCATTGATTGGCTCTTTTTAAATGTACCTCTTATAAAATTATGGTTAAATATTATCTTACTCCTACAGCATTTGTAGGACTTATAAATGTAAATTCTCTATAATATCATTTTAGCTATGAAAATCATATCATTAAAAATTGCTCAAATTCATTTTACATCAGTCTGAGAAGTTAGTTTAGCTAGAAAATAAGTCTTGATGAAATTTCATCCTGCTTTCAATTTGATTTTCTGGCCACTTAGGATATGGATGCATGTCACTGGCAGTAGTGAGAATTGAATAGATGAATTCAGAGGCACTAGGGAGTTTATAAGTCAGCTTTTGTCCTCCATCTAGGGAAACTGAGTCCCTATAACACTGAAGAACAGACCCAAAGTCTAATCTTTCAAAAAGAGTGGTATGTGGTCTGTTTTCTATTGTAGGCTGCAGAATCAAATGCGAGTTTAAATGTTAGACATATTTGATTGCTAGAAATACTTAATGGCTGCACCCGTGTCAGTGAACAGGTCTACTGCACAGATATGCCTGAGTCAGGCAAAGTGCTCAGATTCCTAACTACAAACTGCATAAAACTCGCTTCCAAGAGATAGCTGAGAAGATGAAAGGGTAGGTAATGATAGATAATAGATAGACAGACAGACAGATGACTGGTAGATGATAGATAGATAGATAGATAGATAGATAGATAGATGATAGATAGATAGATAGATAGATAGATAGATAGATAGATAGATAGATAGATAGGAAGGATAGATAGGATAGATAGAATAGATAGGCTAGATATATGCAAACAGATAGCCAATAGATGATGGATAAATAACAGACCACTAATAGATGATGAAGAGATGATAAATAGAATACATTCAACTCTTCAGTGATGGAAAATATTGTAATTAGTATCAATTTAAAAGAGCTAACCTGGCCGGGCGGTGGTGGCGCACGCCTTTAATCCCAGCACTCGGGAGGCGGAGGCAGGCGGATCTCTGTGAGTTCGAGGCCAGCCTGGTCTACAAGAGCTAGTTCCAGGACAGGCTCTAAAAAAGCTGCAGAGAAACCCTGTCTCGAAAAACCAAAAAAAAAAAAAAAAAGAAAAAAAAAAGAAAACAGCTAACCTGAAAATTTATCTTTCCATCTACCTCAATCCTATTCGTGCTGCAATAAAATATATCAAAGACTAGGTAATAGGAAATTTATTTCTCATGGTCTAAGACTTGGCAGTCCAATATCAAGACACTGGTGAGGCACTTTTTTCTACATTGCCTCCTGAAAGAAGGTATGATGAGAGAAGTCAATAGGGAGAGAAGGCTGAACCCATACTTTATAATGAAACAAACCTATTCCCATGACACTGAGAATCACAAGACTATTTATTCATTTGAAAGGCAGTATCCCCACGATCCTGGTGCATAAATTGGTCTTTTAGAGCCCATTCCCTATGGTGGGATGCCTTGTTCAGCCTTGATATGAGGTAGGCTGTAGCAGCTTGGGGGGGGGGGGCAGGAGGAGCAATTGGAGGGAGAACTGTGGTTGGAATGTAAAATTAATAGAAAATAAAAAAATTAAAAAATGCTTTTATAATTTTTTAACAATAAAGACATAATTTAAAAAGAAAGAAAGAAAACAAAGGGAGGATTTCTCATGGCCCAGTTGGTCATTGTTAAGCTCCACCCTAAACAACACTGGCTGGCCAGTCAGTTCCTATCACTCACTTTTTGCAGGCACCCTCATGCAATACAATGTATTTTCTCCCTGATCTACCTTCACGCAGCTTATGTAGCTTATAAGTATGTTTTCACAGTCTAGGTTATAATTTAATTGTTTTTGTTTATTTCTTCTTTTAAAGAAAGGTA
Organism: Arvicola amphibius; assembly: GCF_903992535.2. Taxonomy (NCBI): domain Eukaryota; kingdom Metazoa; phylum Chordata; class Mammalia; order Rodentia; family Cricetidae; genus Arvicola; species Arvicola amphibius. The sequence goes on along the minus strand of NC_052060.1, from coordinate 52,881,259 downwards.
CCAGTTATGTTCCCTCACTTGGGTTGGTGTGGAATCTTGGAGGCTAAATGAACCTACACATGCCCCTACAAACAATCCTTGAGAGTTTGTTTCAAAGCCCTACTGCAGAGTGAAACTATTGAAATATCTCTGTTTATTTGAAAGTTCTCTCTCTCTCTCTCTCTCTCTCTCTCTCTCTCTCTCTCTCTCTCTCTCTCTCTCTCTCTGTGTGTGTGTGTGTGTGTGTGTGTGTGTGTGTGTGTGTGTGCACGTGAATGTAGGGAGAGAGGACGAAAGATGGGGGAATGTGAATGAAGAAAGTGCAAGTGTTCATAGAAGAAGGGGATGGAACAAAAGAAGGCCATAGCGGGATGATTTTTATTAAAATGCATTGCATTCGTGTATGTAATATGATGAAATTTACTATTATGGATGATTAGTATATAGTACTGAAGACATTTTAAATCCCTCTTAAAATAATTTCTGACCTAGTATGTCAGACAGGTGTCTACTTACCTTGTCTAATGTGGTCTCAGTTTCTGCCCTAGATTTGTTCTAGACCAAGCACTACCTTGACCCAAAATGCCTGGTCTATTGTTTCAACCAGATGTAGCCTGTCTCACAGAGTTATAGAGCTAGCATCTCTTGCACAGATACTCTGTAGAGTTCTGTGCTTGACATACAGTATACACTTCTTTGTTCTGTATCCTTAATTCATTTAGTTTTTCAGACAGCTGTTCATCAAGGCAGAATTATGTCTTCACCTTTAGTACTGATCTTTTAAGATAATTTTTAACACAGTTATATGACATTTAAAAGGGAAAATCTCTACTGTAATAAATCTATATAGACAATGTAACTCAATATATATTTTTGCTTAAGAAATGCAGGATGAGCCGGGCGGTGGTGGCGCACTCCTTTAATCCCAGCACTCGGGAGGCAGAGGCAGGCGGATCTCTGTGAGTTCGAGACCAGCCTGGTCTACAAGAGCTAGCTCCAGGACAGGCTCTAAAACAGCTGCAGAGAAACCCTGTCTCGAAAAACCAAAAAAAAAAAAAAAAAGAAAAAAAAAAGAAAAAAAGAAATGCAGGATGCTTTGCAGCTGCTTGGGGTATAAATGATTCTAGGAGAGTCTGGGTGTCAAAAGTTTCACAAATGATCGGAAAACTTGCAGAAACTCACTGAAGTTTATGTGAAAATATTCTTTGTGGATTTTTTCTATAACATCAAAGTTACCAATAAATAAAACAACAAACAAACAAAAGAGTAAAAAGAGTTAGAGAAAAATATTAAATGAATACCGTAAAATACAACAAAAAAAATAGCAGCAAGAATGAGGAAATGGATACATCTGAAGCAATGTTAAAAACCATTACTGTATTATCTGGGTAAAGGAGATTGCTTTTTCATCTTAAATCATCAAATGTATAAATCAGTAGCAAAATGGGGCTGGGACACAGAGTATCATCAAGCATGCTGCATAACAGAGTTGTCACACTTCCTTCTTCCCCTGGCATAACCAATTGCATGAAGAAGCACAAAATTAAACTTAAAAAACCATTCAAACAGCAATAAGAAGTACATGAAAATATTTGCAACAGTTGGACAAGGGGGTACATGCCTTCCATCCCTGAAATGGAGGTGAGAGGGAGGGGCAGGAAGGAGGGTCAGAAGTCCAAGGTCATCTCAGCTACAGAGAAAGTTCAATGCTAGGCAGGGCTGGAGGAGGCTCAAAAAGCAATAAACATGCATGATCATGATGTAATATAAAAAAGTTTAAAAACTAGAAAATGTTCTCTAAGTAGTACATTTATTTTCTGTAGGACACACATCTTTTAATATACTGAAGAAAGAGGACATGCAATGAGTTAAAAAGTTGCGTTTGTTGAAGAAATCTAACAAGATACCAACTTTTAGGTAATTCCCAATTTTAGGTGATCAGTTTTAGGAATTTCATTCACTTACATGTTACTCTTCACTTTAATTAATTAAACATTAGTGCTAGTAAAATAAAGCCATAAAGTATTTCTTGCAGAATTATTTTTTGTCACCTGTATATCGAAAGTGCTCTTTATTCTAGAGAACGTACAACTTTTAAACTGTTCTAGCCCTCCCAAATATTACCGTCATGAGACTGTGAACTCCAGGACGAAGCCCTCGGCTGTTTTCACCCATAATGTGTGCTTGATTTCAAGCTTGGTAACTGGCAAAAGCAGAGTCTTTTGCACAGAAAGAGGCTTAAACTATGTTTACCTTGTTTTCAATATAGAAACCAACCTCCATTCATACTTGATGGATTCAGTATGGAAATTCACAAATAGAAAAGTAAAAACAGTCAAAAATCACAAGGTAACAGATCAGGATGAACACTTTGGAACAAACCCAGAAAAAGGAAGAACAAAAGTCAATGGAAAGAAAAATGAAAAAGAAGAAGAAAGGAAGGAAGTGTAGGAGAGAGCTCAGCATGTCCTCTGAGAGCATAAGTAAGTGTTTAGAATGAACACTAGATTTTCAATGCATGCAAAGTCTACTGACCCATTTGAAGTCCGGGATCCCTTCCATAGAAGGACTTCTGGGCACAATTACTCAAGATAGCACTGAATTTTGTTCCCTCCTGATAGCCCATTCCCCCTCCCTAGACTCCCCACTGTGAACAGAGATGGCATTAACCCTTCTGGCTCCTCGGGGTATCATTCAGGAAATCACTGGGATGTTTTAGCTCTGTCCATAATTCAGCTCCTGCGGGAAATCTGGATCCACGTGTTTTATGTCCATGAAATTTGAAAAACAAAGGACATTGTTGTAAGAAAGTGAAGTCTACATTTCTTATTATCCCTCTGCAGATAGAGAGGATCCCCTCTCTGAACCCAGTGGGGCAATCCAATTACAAAGTCATTAGGTGCCATTGTAAGGTGACTGCAGGGTGGATTCCTGTTCGCATAACAAGACTGTTCTGTGATCATCCAAAACATATATTCTGGCCTCTTGCAGTCAGTTTACAAGGTTTCTAATTAAGCTCCAGAGAGAATTACAGAGTTCACTGAGCTGAGTCTCTCTGCCATAGCTGCGAAGCAGAGACACTCTATTTTATCAGAGGAGTAAACACGTTAGTTTCATTTCTTCTGCTACACATGTTTATCTCTTGGTCCTGTCACAACATTTTTTATAGGTTTTTATTTCAAAGGATTACCTTAAGATTACTGTCAACACCAGCCAGGGGAAAATCTCCATGCAGAATATAGTAGGCAATTTCACCTTCTTCACTGTAGACAATATAATATCATATAATATTTCTGAAATAAATGCCCATAGTGAGAACAAAGAGACACATTTTCAACCGTGCCTTAAAGTTTAAAAAAGAAAAAATATTTATGAGCAACAAAAGCACAATTTTACCAGCTTGATTTTTAAGTCAAAATTTTAACTTTTAAGTTGTTTCAGACGTTTCACTGGTTTCTACCATTCTTTGTACCATCTGCAGGCAAAACAGAACATACTGGATCACAGTTCGTAACTTGGCAAGAAGATGTTGCAGAGAACAGAAAGGTCCTTCCTTTCCTATGCAAAGAGGAAACACTTCAGTTATTATTCAGCGCAAGTAAATGCTCATAACCATGGAATTAAATATTTCTGAAGGGCTCATTCCTGGGCCCTCTGGGTTGAATTAGTCTCCTCTCAGAACTATACTTCATGTCACCCACATGTCTGAGGAACTGGGGCCTTCTGCTCCGCTGTGCATTTTTTCCAGACATGCCGGATGTCTATGCAATAAGCGCTCGGCAACATCAAAGAGCCGCAGAGCATTCTGTGCTTTCTCTTCCCACCATTCCATGTAAACACCATTAGTAACCAGACCACTCCTATGCCAGAAGTCCCAACGGCTTGACTTTAGTCTGGTAATTGTTCACGCTTGCTTTTGGCCTTTAGTATTCTTGGTGGATCCAGTTACCACCACGTGTGCCTCCTACAGGACCACAGGTACTGACAGCATCTTAGAAGACACAGGCACAATGCCCTGTCATTTATTACTCAATACTATTGACTCTCATTCCTTTCAGAGTGGTTATTCAGAAATTAAACATACTTCCATGTTCTTCCATGAATCGATGGAGTGGAGATGAGGGATAGATGAGTGGATAAGAAGACAAAGGGCATGTATGTGCCTCAGTGGCAGTGTTCTGCATGTGCTTAACAGGTATTGGCCCTGGGTTTGATCCCAGGCATGTGCTTCACCCTCAGTAAAATCAGGAAGCAGAATATATGTATCCCCATAGTCACACTGAACTTAGACTGTGATGCAGAGCTACAGAAGTTAAAGACATACGTAAATAATTTTTAAAATGATCTTAGATAATAAACTGTGGAGGAAAGAAATCCCAGGAAACTGTGTGAGAATATGGCTTGGGGGTTGGGGTCCCAGATGGAATACTCATGAGAGCTCTTTCTCGGCAGATGGCCTTTGAGCTGAAACCTGAAGGGGTGGAGAAAGGCATCTGAGCAGTCTAAATACCAGACAAAAAGGTTTTCAACATGGAGGAAAGAAGAACAAAAGCCTCCGGGGTGTGAGAGTTACTGCAGGAAGCCTTGTAAGATGGAGGTGCAAGGACTCGTAAACTGGTGAAAATTGCCAAGCACATACAGTTCTTAGCCTGTGAAAGCTTCCAAGAGTTGTTTCTTATTTTTTTTGAAGCAGATTGATGATTTTTCTGCAATAACTCTCTACACTTAATGGTACTTCATGGGTGCAAATTTATTTTTTTTCATAATTTACTCGAAAGTCTATTTAACTTCCCCTCTAGCAAACTCCATGGGAATAACAGTGCAACTCCTAAAAAGACTTCACCTAGGGTTACGGTGTGCGGTGGTTATTTTGCATTTTTAATTTGACTAGATTGAGAAACTCCTAGGAGATACATTTCTGGGTGGAGGTGGAAGACACCCACTCTAAACTTGGGTGGCATAATTGCAGACTGAACAACAAGGAAAAAAGAAAAGCAGAAAGACAAACAGCTGTGTATAGGAGTCCATCTCTCTGCTTCCCGACTGGATGCAGTGTGACCAGTGTGACCAGTCACATTGTGAGTCCACAGCCGCGCCTTCCCCACCATGGTAGACCGTAACCCAAAGCTCCGAGACAAAACAAATACTTTCCTCCTTCAGCTGCTCTATTGCGGTGTTGTGTAGCAGCAGCAAGACAACGAATGCACCATGGATGTCACACCTCAATTGTTCCCAGCTCAAGATACTTTCTCCCCTTCTTAAAGAATCTAGGCTTAGTTTGCAGTAACCATGTCTTTATATGCAACCTTGCATGGGTGCATTCCTACATACTATACGCAACTCCACCCTCCTTGCTAGGTAGTGGGTAGATACTATAATACGGGGCAGTAAATCTGTTGTAGTTCCCTCTTTTGAGAACCTGATGTCGGAAGTAGAACATCAATCTTGTATATCACTGTAAGAATGAAGTTTTATTGTTTATATAATTGAGCGTACAGTTTCTAGAAGCCTGGATTTCTAGGGTCATCATGTGTCCATTATCAGAGTTATTACACCTGCTTCTAACTTGCTCGGTTTGAGGAACAGGGCCTCAGACAATCCCTTGGTAAGTTTCCTGAATGGCAGCATAGCTGTGTGGAGCCCAATGCAAATGAAGCAAAGCATATAGAGGCTACACAGTAGTTTACCATCTTTATAATTAATGGCTCACATCCCTGGCATAGGTTAAGAAGCATTGTGTCTGTCTATAGATAATGAGAGAAATGTGGAAAATGCAAGATATTTCAAACATCAAGAAACTTTAAGGGCTGTGGAATAAGAAAATGTCCATCCTCAGAACATACCTGGTAGTGATTTATTCCCCCAAATATCTAGAATTCTAATGATAGCCAACTAAAATTTATTCTTGTACGTGATTCTGTGCCTGGCTAGCAAAGGGTAATGGAAAGAAAATTTCTCCCTCTTTGATTTTTCCACTGATAACAGTAACACCAAAAATGGCTCTCATAATCTCAATGAGTAAGAAAGAATTTAATGTTTACCGAGCATTTGAGACTTGTCTTAGGAGAGAAGTGGGGCAATCACCTTTCCAGATCTGCAGAGAAAAAGATGTTTGTAGCCTGAGTGCCGAGTAAGGCCAGTTTGTTTCTATTACACTATCATGGATGAATGAAGAATTCTTACCTATGGACAAATGCATATTGCTCCAAGGCCCACGTGTCTACATGCTATCTCCCATAGTAAAACGTCCCAAGGGAATTTTCAGTAAGTGGCTAGAATACACTATTACCAGTTGACAACTCTTATTAGTCAATGATTATTTCCCTAAACTTGAAGTATTGAAGTGATAATTAGTAGATGCTTCTCACATAGCCTTTCTGTGGTGACACTACATGTATGTGTGTAACTATGTCTTTAACCCTCCTATTTCTTAATAGGAGGGTCAGTAATTGTGAAAATACATAAAATGATTATAAAAGTTCACACAGGTAGATGAAATTCAAATGCACTGGAAACATTTTGTATTGCCTCAAGCCAGATCTCTATACTACCAAAATTTTCCTTCCTGCTGCCCCCACTGATTTACTGAAGAATGGGTTGAGATATTTTGTCACTGAGACGTTCATGTTTTGGGGCTGCTATCCATGTCAACAGCAATTTCGAGCATAGTTCTTTCAGGAACTGCCAGGATTCCTCAGGAAAAGACAGGGCAGATGCACTCCATATGATGAGATACAGTAATATGTGTTTCACTTGCAGGTGCGCCTACTATTTGTAAACTTCAGCTTCGTGCTTGAAACATCAGATTTCTGATAAATTCTACTTTCTACAAGTCTATTAAAATGCATCTTCTATTATCAGAATAAGAATTTTTGGGGGGTGTATTTCACACATGAAAGATCTCCCACACTGGCCACGCAACTACAAAATTGTGTTTCCACCACTTCTTGCAATTTTACATGTCTGATATTTAATTAAAGGAGTTCACCACCACATAAATTCTAGCTTGAACCCATCTCAAGCATTGATTCTCTGCTACTACCCCAATTTTTCATGGGTGAGCTTTGCCATTAACATTCACAGTCTGACCCTGGCACAGCCAAACTTTGTGTTTGACTCAACTTTATGTGAATAGCATACACAGAGATGGAGGAGAGGGAGGAGAGAGTGAAGGGAGAGACGGTAGGGTAGTACCTAGGCATAGAGGACAGGAGTATATGGGAGAAGAAATGCATGAGGTGAATACAAGGAAGAGGATGCTGCACACTGCGGCCCCCCATCTGTGCTCTAAGTGCTAGAACCCAGTTTGCAAGCTTTGGGCAAGGGGCTGGAGGTTGAGAATACACACGCAGAGACAGAGCGACACACAGACCTTCCAACACTGGTACCAAAATCCCCCTTTAATAGAACCATGGAGGCTTAAATACCCGGCAGTCAATGGCCAACAGGTGAAAATCCTATCCTCTAATCCTCTAGGTAAAGCACAGCTTTTAGTAACTTCAATTAGAAGGTTCTAGACAGGGAAGAGGAGCTGAAGGCCAGGACTCATTAGTCCCAACAAGGGGATAACGAAAGGAAGGATGGGAAGGAAGAAGAGAAAAAGGGAGAGGAAGAAAGGAGAAAGGAAGGAAACACTTAGGGGAAGAGAGAGGCAGGAATGGAAGACAGAGGAGCAGTGCACACACACACACACACAGAGAGAGAGAGAGAGAGAGAGAGAGAGAGAGAGAGAGAGAGAGAGAGAGAGAGAGAGAGAGAGAGAGAGAGAAAGCATGCCTCTTCTATTCCTTTCCTATGATATTAGAATGATGGAGCCATTCGAGTCAGTCTTTGAGCTTAACTTCTACTTTGTTACCATGGTTACCTTCATCGCAACAATCACTTGGAATTCCTGTAGCAGTTCAGTATGGATATACCTTTTGCTTAATTTCGGCTTTGTTTTATGAATTTTTTTTCTCACGTTTTTTCTGTTCTAACTTCAGCTTATGTCCTTAAGCCACAGGGCAGTGGGTGGGGGCATGGCAAAGAGTATTCTCTCCATTCTATTGTAACTAATTGTTTGCTTCATGGTTTCTTGTAGGTGAAGTGAAAAGCTTTTTTTCATTCTTTCAACCCAGCCTTATGTCTAGTGATGTTTCTATGTCCTGAGAATGGAGCTTTCTCAGAGCTTCTGTGTACTCTCGTGGTAGCTGAGTGCCCTTTATTTCTGAAGGAGCATAGAAAGACTTAGGTGCAGAGAATGTTCTATTATTCCCCTGAATTGTATCACTTCAGAAATGTGGCCTATAATGTCCTTCTTTTTTTTAAAATTCCCAAGCATATGTCGTTATTTCCAGTTCTTCAGTTAAATGTCATCCCTTACCTTGCTTTTGGCAAGGTTTACCTGACCCTTGCAATGATGCGCTACTGTTGCTTAATACAGATCTCCTCGAAGAAACCGTTTTTGCTTCCGTTCCTTCCTCCTTCCTTTGCCTGAAATGACAAATGAAGAAATTTGCCTTTCCTCAAAAGGAAAGCAGTTTGTTATTACTTTCTCTCAAGGGCAGAAACTGTTGGCTCCAGTGCTAAACGGGTTGTCCTACCCTTTTCCTGGGAGTTTATGGCTCTTACTTCATTACTGAGAAATATGAACATACATCATTAAAAGGGGTTCACTTAGTTCTTTTGTCTCCCAACATATAATTCTTCTGAGCATGGCTGTGTGTACCACCTGTTCGAGTATGTACATGTATTTGTGTGAACATGTTCATGTATGTGTACATGTGTGTATATATATATGCATACATGGTTGTGTGTATATGTACATGTTCATCTGTGTACATGTACAAGTTAGTATGTACATGTATTTGTGTGAACATGTTCATGTATGTGTACATGTGTGTATATATATGTGCATACATGGTTGTGTGTATATGTACATGTTCATCTGTGTACATGTACAAGTTAGTTGTTGTACATTTGTGCATATGTATACATGTTCATGTGTGCTTGAATGTTCAAGTATGTGTAGAAACCAGGGATAGATCTCAGCTTCTAACAGTATTGGTATCCAAGTTATTTCTGGGGATAGAGTCTCCCACTAAACCGAGAGTTCACTGTTTTGGCTAGACCTGCTGGCCAGCAATTCCAGGGATCTGACTGTAACCACAAGTCCCCTTTTAGTACTAGGGATTTAGGTGCATGCAGGGCCTAGTTTTTTACTTGGTGTTGAGGATACAAATTCGGGTCCTTTTGAGTACACAGAAAGCACTTTACCCACTGGGCTGCCCCCCATCCTACCCCAGTAAGCATATTTTTTTAAAATCAAAGAATAAAGTGAAATAACCTGAGAAAGTATAGATTTTACTCATATCTGAACTCCTGAGGATTCTCCTCTGTTAGATTTAACTCATAGTTGGCCTCTAGAAATCTGTGAAATTTTGCCTGTTTTTCCATATCAGCTATTATTAGCAGTCACCTTGATCTTCCAGAATCATCCAAAGGTGAAATGGTTTATTTGTCTCCACATTCTTGGGAAGGAACTTTACAGCCTTTGAAAGTTAATTCATGTAATTAGAAGCTTCATATCTTGATCTTAAAAGAAGTAATTTTGTAGATTTCGTTTGCTTGCAGTCAGAGTGAAATTACAGTTTCTGGCAGCCCTCTGCAGTCTTAGCAAAAAAGAAGAAGAAAGGCAAAAGAAGAAAAGGGAGGGGTAGATAGAGGTAGACAGACAGACAAATAGATGGACAGATGGATGGACAGATGAACAGACAGAGATAGATAGATAGATAGATAGATAGATAGATAGATAGATAGATAGATAGATAGTAGATAGATAGATTTAACTGGGGAATTTTATGTTATATTCAGAGAGGCCCAGTGCCTTGCCCTGTATCACAGATCTATTAAAAACCATGGTTGAAATTCAAGCTTAACTTTCACTGACATAGAAACCACCTATCTTAAACATAGGCAATGCATCCCTCCTAATCTTTTCAGCAAAAGACTGTATTTTAGGTGTCTGATTCTAGACAGACTCAGCTCTTCCCTTTTCATTCCACTAGAGTATTGGAAGTAACATCACAATATTTTAATCAACAAAGTTCCTTGCCTACAAATTTAAAGGATAAAGTCCTCCCACCCCTTCTTTTAGGTGAGTATGCCTAGAAAATGTCTGCTGTTCTCCAAGGCCTTAAAACTATTTTGGAAAGCAAATCTCAGTGTTTTCGCCATTATTCTAGAACTGGGTATTTTTAAACGTTTCTAATATCTGCTGCCTTGGAGAAATACCCATGCAAACTGAGTGAAAACATCATCTAATCTTAGACATAGAGAGCTGGAGGAGAGAGGACAGTTTCAGGGCTGAAGGATTCTCCATGGAGTTGAGAAGGGAGGTGGGCAGGCCGCTTAGACTTTGGCAGCACAGCCAAAGTTATGAAGACCTGTGCTGTCTTCAGAGAAAGTGTCAAATTCAAAGACAGCAGCAGAGACAGAAACAAGAGCCCATGCTGTAGAGTCAGGCAGGGCAGCACAGGGCTTCTGACAGACGCTCCAGATGATCTGCAGAGAATCTGAATGTAACATATATCCTGTGTGGACTGCAGAAGCCATTCTGGCTGTTTAGGAGCCTGGGGGTCTGATGTGCAGCCAGATGACTCTCACCCCAGTAGACATAGATTTGTGTGACTGATTTTGCCTCATAAGCCACTTTCTTGTGCTGTCTTGTTTGAAACTCACAGCTCTCCTATATAGCAAGGGAAGAAGTGATGGCCAGTCCTATTTTACAGATGAAAACTCTAAGACAGAACGTGTAAAATCCATCACACTTTCTAACCACACCCCACACACAGTACAGCAATGCTGTGTTTTCATCAGTCCGAAGGAGCAGATGTACATGTCCCTGTCTGCTTCCAACGTGTGCAGAGCTGCATGTCTTCTCTGGATACTGCTCTCTCTCTCTCTCTCTCTCTCTCTCTCTCTCTCTCTCTCTCTCTCTCTCTCTCTCTCTCTCTCCTCTCTCCTTAAAACTTCACAAAGAAACCACTAAGGAACCACTCCATTTCCCAAATTGCAATATGATAAAAAGGGGGAAAATTTAAAGGGTGCATCTTCCGCAAAGCACAAGCAACAAATCTTCATGTGGTGCTGAGGGAAGTCAAATGTTTCATCCCTCTTAGAGACATAAATCAGAACCTTCTCACCAGCACTCACAACCGTTCTGAGGTTTTATTAAGGTAAAATATTATCTCCAGAGTCACTACTTAGAAGATGGATCAGGTCAGAAGGAATAGGGAAGGCTTGCATGTGCTGAGAAGAGAGTGGTGCTGAATATTTGAACCATTTTTTTTTCCTTAAGCCCTGCTGTGAAGTATTTCCCTGTCTCACCATTAAAATGCACTTATGGGTTGAGGAGTCTGTCTTCCCCCATGACAGCATGACATTCTTGAAAGCAGGGATGACGATATTCATTTTATTTCCACATCCTAAGTGTTCAACCAACTATGTAGATATAGTAATCGTTCAATGAAAGCTAATGGATAAAGGGAGGGTGTTAGCACAAAACAAACATGACAGCCCCACGTCTACCACATAATGACAGCACTATGCAGCTTCACATACATGTGCACGGCTCCATATGCAGTTCATATGTGTACAGTCATAAAATACAATTTTATATATTACAGAAATCACTCCACACATGTATGTCTTATTTGACATTGAAATTGTGATGCAAGATATTTAAGGACCAAAATAAACTATATGCATAGATAGCACAAATACACATCAGTAAGATACATGTATTATATGAGTATTGCTAGCATGTTACCATGTACGTGTGCTCCCATAAAAGCATATTTTATTATATACACGCATACTTTAAGCCATTTTGATGGTCACTTTTCTCACATTGTGTTTCCAACCTTGAACAAACTTTAATGACACTATACTAAAAGATCAAAAATAATAGATGTTAGTTTTGAACTGTAAGAATCACAATGAAAAGCGTGAAGCTGGGGTTTGGCTCACTGGCTCAAGTACTCACTACACTGGCGTGAGGTCCTGACTTTGGATCCTCAGCATCATGTAAAAAATATGTGTGCCAGTAACCTCATGACTGATGTGGGGTAGAAGCAGGGAAATCCAAGGTTCTAGCTGGCTGGTCAGACATTATAGCCAAAATGGTGAGTCTCTGCTTGAGCGAGAGAACTACCGGAGAAACAAGGTGGGTCAGCTGGCCAGATAGTCCAGTGGAGAAGACACCTGCTGCAAACTTGATGACCTGAGCTAGCTCCCTACCTACCTGCTGGAATGAAAGAGCAGACTCCACAAGTTGCACACTTATCTCCACAATCACCCTCTGCCATGTGCACATGTGTTTGTGTGTGCCTGTGTATTTACAGATACACACACACACCTATACACCATACATTCACTGACATACACACACACACACACAATCTAAATATGTTGCATGGCATGTCAAACCTTACACAAATGATTTTCAAGACCGCCGATCCTCTTCACCACCCCATCACAATCACGGATAAAGGAAAACTCTTTGACACTTAGGGAACCACGCATCTTTGACACCACAGAATCCCAACCAAGTAGGCATCTCCAATCACCTTTGACAGTACAGCGCCCCTGGTGGCCATTTTCATTCTACTGCTTAACTGCAAACTTGTCCTGCATCCCCGGAGAACACTGAGTGTAGTCAGTCAAACAAATTGCGGATGCAATTAGGAACTTGCCATCCTCATTCACACAACCATGTCCTTGTTCCCAGACTGAGCAGGCAACTCCACAAGGGCAAACGTAGGGACCGCGTGAAGCACATTCCCACATCAGTGCTGCTGTTTCCCAGGCTGATGGTTTCTTGATTCCCTGCTTATGTAGGGGTTTCAAAAAGATAATGAATGGAATTTCATACGGTTATGATTCATCACTACGATGAAAAATCCCATTTGAAAAATACTCCAGAATACAAATATGCTAAATGACAGGTGAATGAGAAGGCGGCATGGAGACTGTACTAGTAATGCTTCATTATTTGAGGGACACCCACAGGCATGTGGGCTCCAGGATCATGGGAGGATGTTTTCACCGTGGCGACACAGAACAGAATCTGGACTTGGCTCAGCATTGGCTAGAAAGGATTTTCACTCCCCATTTCAGCAAGAACAAAACCCTCTGGGTGGAGGTTTGACGCGGGTCCTCAATGAATGGAGCGCTACTGGAGTGGAAATTCTCCAGGTGGTTTTGTGCCTTGTTCTGCAGCAGCTTAGACAGGCCAACAGTTTCCAAATGCGGAGGGCCTTCTTGGAATGACACCACACTTTAGTGTCTAAAGTCTGAGTGGGAAAACTCCTTTCCAACAGTCTTGAGAATTATTCTGGCACTTGGAGTTTTATAATCCTAGCTGAACAACATCTGAAGTTTTAAAGCCCATAAACAAAGAATTGAATGGTCAGTATAAATAACCAGATCTGAGAAACTCCAGGGCCTACTTGGGTCAGTCTTCATGCTAGTCTATCATGTCCATTTGGACTAGCTTCTTCGAGTTAAAACTGCCTGCCATTCCGCTGTGATTCTTTTGCCAATAAGAGACTTTCTTTTCCACCACTTCCTCTGCTAAGGCTGAGATGCATTCTACTGGGCTGAAATGGCATTGTTTGGATATGTTTTTGTGACTGAATATAGAAAAGCAGCATTATCCTTAATCAAAAGTAACTTTTATTTGTATGATTTTAAGGGCAACTAAAATTTTTATTTGACAGGTTTGAAGATCTCTAGTTGAGCATACCTGCACAGTTTTATTGTATCCTGAGAGCGGGCATAAATCAAGTGATTTCCTACAGACAAATAAAAGCAGTGGAGTAATACAGTTCCTGGAATTTAACACTTCTTGGTCACAAGATCACACACGCTAAGATGCTTATTTAGGTACCTCTTAAAGATGAAGTATGTCAGCAGTAGACATAAAGAATGTGTTGTTCTTCTCCTTCGTGTCCACAGGATTAGTAGTGTTGGGACAGTGAATGACAGAGGGGTATGGGCAGGACCGTAGCACCTGACTTTTTCATGAAAATATGCATTGTAGTCAGCTTCTGAATCTCTCTTGTCTGTGGCATGAAACAAGAGTCTTATGCAAACAAAGATAGATACAAATAGTGGCAAAGGTGGTGGTGGTGCATACCTTTAACCCCAGCACTCCTTTCGGGGAGATGGAGGCAGGTAGAACTTCGTGCGCAAGTCCCAGGACAGCCAAGGCTACACAGAGAAATCATGTAAACAACAACAAAACCAAAAATAGAAACAAACAAACAAACAAAAAACAAAGATCTGTAGGCTAGCTATCTTGCTTTTGCAACACCAGTGTGTTCACTCACAACATTGGCTAGTATTAGGTAATTTCTTAAACCTTATCTCCTATTGACAAGTTAACTCATTTCAGACAGCACAGCATTTGGCAGGTCAGTGTTTTAAGACTCAGAAAAAGTCTTGCCTTGCCCAATACCTATAGCTATAAAGGGAAAGATGGTTTTAAACCAGACCATCCTACCCAGCATTCACTCTTCCTTTCTGAGGAATGCCTTAGAAAGCCTTGGTCAAGCGTGTTCTTCTGGACCCCAAGTCTCCCATCTGTGACATTTTCTCTTCCAAAGCAGCTCTCCCTTTAAATGCATCTGGAATTTACAGCTTAACCACTGAAAAATTAATAAAGTAAATGGCATTAGTACCCTATGAAGGTCAGTCCAGCAGCATGGGTGGAAAAAGGACAAAAGCAAGACACTCCCTGCAGCTTTATTATTGTCCTTGCATTGTTAGTTATTGCAGCATTTAGCTCCCTGAACATGTGTTTCTGCCATGGGAGCCTCCCAGGCTACCCAGCAAGGGCGGGGACAGAGCCTTTTAAGTGTCCTCTGCTCTGCTGCCTAGGGGCTGCATGCATTGCCACGTCTCCTGCAGGCAAACTGGGGAGACGAGGTGTTTTGTTTTCCTGAGCATGGAACAAGGGTGAACTTGCTGAGACCTGGCATAATGCAGTCACACATCTTGTTTCTGCTTTCAAGAGATTGTCTTTTCCTAGTCCTTCAGAATATGTTAAGGAGGTTTCACTATATATCACAAATCATGGTTTAAATTTCAAAGTATTAGATAAAAATGACATTACACTACATTTGTAGATGTCATTCTCAAGACATCCCAACACAGTTTCCATGGGAACTAATGTACATCAAAGGAAGAAGAAAGAAAGGAGAGACACTATGTCAGACCAAATTTTTATTCCCTGACACTTCTTCCTTTGCCAAAACCAAATGATCCCATTATTTGAAGCAGAAGAAATTCTACACTGGATCTTACTTTTTATGTGAATGTGCTTTTCCTAAGAACCAAACTTTTTGAAAATAATTTCATATTTTGACTATATATTTTTAAGGGAAACTTTCCCAAACCCTATCATATCACCTATAAATTATATTTAGACCCAGAAATCTACTTTTGAGAAATATCAACACAAATATACCATTATTGCGTCCATAAAAGCTGAATATAAAATAATTATTATAGTTTTCATCTCATGAGCAAATGATCTAGGCCAAGTAGTAGAATGTCCCATGAATTTGTAGCTATGGAGGAACACATTACAAGAATGTTTCACAGCACACACACACACACACACACACATATATATCACATATTCATACTACATACATGTTTATTAGAATTCACATATGTATAAAATTGTCAAAGAGCAAATTCACTTAAGCAAAGAATAGGTACTAAGCAGCTTTATTTATTTATTTATTTATTTATTTATTTATTTATTGGTTTTTCAAGACAGGGCTTCCCTGTAGTTTCTAGAGCCTGTCCTGGAACTAGCTTTTGTAGACCAGGCTGGCCTCGATAAGCAGCGTTATTTAAAAGGTGTAATTTAGAGCAATTATTCCTAAATCTAATGCCATAGTTCAAGCTCCCTTGAATTTTGTTCCAGAGGACAAATCTGGGTGGTATACTGAGTAAACTCATTCTGTGTGGGGAGGTCACAAGGAGACAATGAATTGTTACCAATCTCCTCCATAGGGCACGAAGATATAAAAGTATAAGTATAGTCTGCAGAGAATTAACTAAGAAAGTGGTTGAAGAGATTGTCTTTAATGTGTAGGGCCCAGAGGACATTTGGTCATTTGATACAAATGATTGTTATGATAAATGTCCCAATAATATTTTTTAAATGTCATTACATATATTCATTTGTTTATATAAGTGTGCACACAAGCACAAGAACACACACATACCAGCAGATGTCAGGAAACCAATGTGAGAGCTAGTTTTGTCCTTCCTTCAGGTAAGTTCCAGAGTTCAAACCCAGGTGCTAAGGCTTGACAGCAAGCTCTTCACCTTCTGGTCATCTTGCAGGCCTACAGCCTTTTCTTTTCAGGCTGAACTTTCCTAATGATTATCATAAATGATTACCATAATGAAAATAATTTCCCATCTTCAACATCTTTATCATCAAAATCTTACTTTAGTCCAACATAGATTACTGATAAATACTTCAGAGCTTTCCTTGGGGACTTGAGATATAAAAAAAGAGGTTCTGCAATGTAACTTATTGTTTACAAGATTAGAAAGTATGACTTTGAACTTCTAATCATCCTTAGTAATTAGATTACACTGTTTTCCTCCACACACAATTTACTTTTTATAATTTTAGATGATAACTATATAAATTATTAGCTCAAATGATTTATATGGTTCATATGTCTACCAGCTATATGAAGACATTATCAAAAAGGAAACAAGTACGCAAAATTACAAAACATTCAAACCAACCATGTGGGTTCCAAAACCTGCTTTCTTAACTGTACAGGTATCTTAGCAGTGTGTGTATATTGAAAAATGCCTATTCTCTACAACTTAAAAAATATAAGAAAAATATCTGAAAGGCTTATTACTATGTACTTTATTCTTCACTTAAATAATTTACCCAGTAACATTAACTTGTAAATAATATGCACTTGGAAATTCAGAATAAAAAAGACTGAAGAATCCATCAAAACATGGGCAAATGTTTTGGAGAAATCTAGGATGGACTGATTAACTATTACCTAGAAAATCATGCAAAGGGATATATAACCTTGGATATTGAAACAAAGAATCCATGAGCTAGAGGGTGACAGGATATTCTGGAGAGAACACAGGAAGACCCCAACGTGACAAAGGTCTGAAACAGAGTTAAAAAGTCTTTACATGGAAGCAATGGAAATTTGGGGGTGTTTATCAAATTCTGAGGTAAATGATGTGATATGTATTTTAGGAAACCATTGGGAGGCACAGAAAGGACCAAAGAGGAATCCAGAATATAAAGAGGTTGACACACTGACACATTAATGTGAACTTATTCTGTCCTTTCAAAATTTATATTGAGGCTCTTAGCATCAAGACCTGTGAGTATAACTTCCTATGAAAATAGGGCCTTTCAGATAAAGCCTGGTTGAGATCAGGTCACTCCAATAGGTCCTAACCTGTTATGCCCATCCTCTTCATAAAAACAGAAGACAGAGCTGTTAAGGCAAAACTGAGGTAGAGTTTGAAATTATATAGTCACAAATCAAGGACTATTACCAACACCAGAGCTAAGAAACAAGCATGGAATAAAATCTGTCCTCTTTCCTGTGGAGGAAGCATGGACCTGTCAACACTTTGTCTGCTGACTTCTGGCCTCTATTACTATGAGAAATTAATTTCTGTTTTTACATGAGACAGGATCTCATTATGTAGCTCTGACTGGCCTGGAAATCACCATGCAAACCAGACAAGCCTTGAACTCAAGGCGTTTCACCTGTCCCTTCCTCTCCAGTAGTGGTGTTCAAAGCATGCCCCAACATATACAGTGACTTTTGTTGTTCTGACACTCTTGCATTTGATCATTTTTTGATGTTAGTCCTAGAAAATATATGTTAAGTATGAGAGATGCCCTTCATAAGAATTAAGATAGCGGCAGGGAAAACAGAGAAGAGGTAGATGGCCGGCCATGACTAGACTCAACACAGGAATATGGAGCAGGAAATGCAAAAGTCCATGATGAAGTCATATGGAATCAATTAAATGGTACTAGGAGCCTGGTGGTTGTGGCATGTGCCTCTAATCCTATCACTCGGGAGGCAGAGGCAGGTGGATATCTGTGAGTTCAAGGCCAGCCAGGTCTACAATAACTAGTTCCAGGACAGGCTCCAAAGCTACACAGAGAAACCCTCTCAGGAAAAAGAAAGAAATGGTAGTAGGGTATTTGACTAAATGTTGATGGATCCTTGTTCCCAGTCATCTGAAACTACTTTCAGATCCTACTGTGACATTTTAGAGAGGTGGGGGCCTGTTGAGAAGGAGGGTCTTTTAGGACCACCTGTCCTTTCACCAGCAGTTTCTTAGCTGTAGTGGACAATGTCCATTTCGGAAGACAATGGCAGTATCCAGGACTCTGGTAGCAACCCAGACAGAGGCCCTGTGGGTTGATTAGATTTGGTTTGGTATATCTGTCCCCTCATATGGCTTTCCACTATAGAAAAGTACACTGAAGGATTTACTGAGGAAAGAAAAGCCGGAATAGCGTGCCTAAGTGTTTCCTTGTAGAAGATGAGATGCAATAAAAAGGAAAGAAATGAACAAGACAGGGAAATGCAAAGCCCCGTGGATCAGAGAAGAGGCCCCGAGTAGAACAAAGCTTCAATAAAGCGGTACTGTTACTTGAAGCAGTGACCCTTTGTCCTTTGTTCTGTGACTGGTCAGAGGACATAAGGAAACCTCAGCTTGAGACAACAGCTCCTCTCAGCGCCCTTGAGAGGGTCCGCTGGAGTCAGCACAAAGCCTGGCGGCAGAGGGGAAGATGAAATGAAGGGAGGATTAGAGGAGAGAAATGAGAAGGATGGAAAACAATGTTTTTCTTTTTAAGCCCAAAGAGAACAGCAGAGATGCCTGTGGGATAAAGCCTAGCAGGTAGTTAGCGAAAGACTTTGTTACTCTGTTTGAAGCTTAGAGAAGTTAGAAGGCCAGGAAGAGAGTCCCTGCTTTCATGGGCAGTTAGAGACCCTTCCCTGCCTATTGTTCTTTGGAGCTGCACATTGCTGACCTCTTTATGACTTTAAAGGGAAAGGATTCTAAGTTCTGAGAGTTTCCCAAGCACACTTTCCAGCCTCAGCACTAGAGGAAAGTGCTAACTTTGTCTTTACGAGTTTTATTAACAATGACCTAACACCTCCATCCCCAGACTTCCTTTCTCCAATTACCAAGTGAGGGGTGGTCAGCAATGAGGACCAAAGGAAGGAGAGCTCCTATGTACAGTGAGAAGAGCTTTAAACCATCCAACGAACCCGTGGTAGCACAAAGTAAACTGTCCAATGCGAGTGACCTCCATGAACCCATGAGTAAATCTCACACTGTTCCTGAATGAGATATGAAACATGGGCCGTGGTAAGCAATCCAAGGAGGTAATTGCTAATTACAGTTAGTGGAATAGAGGAGAACCCCTTTGAAAGACACCAGATCACATTAACAGTAATCAAGTTCAACTCTTTTTAGATGTAAAACCCTTGAACTTATCCACCACACTATAATGTTTATCTACATCATTGCACTGTGGATACTTTGACGTCTGAAGGACCTTCCATGTCCAGTTTCTAGAAGGTTGTCTGTCAGTCTTGGATCTGTCATCCTCTTTGATTCATAGCCTTTCTGTAGGTCCCTTCTCTAGCAGCTGAAGAACAGAGGTGACACAAACTCTGGCTGCCACTGTGGGTGGCCTGCAGAAAAAGAGGCAGAGCACTCGCAGGTCCCTTCTGTCCCCACAGCAGATGAGGGCTTTGACGTTCTCTGCTTAATAACATCTAGCTGTTGCACTGTGAGCATCCGGGGCTCAATAGTCCTCAAATTTCTAATTCCGCACCTGTGGGGAGGTGACCTTGCTGCCGATCAAAAGAAACACTTTTAAAACCCACAGTAGAAAAGGCACAGGCTCCCAACCTTCTGCAGAACTGTTTTCAATACTTCCTGCAAGCTGTTATTGGTGTCTTTATTTAGGTTGTATTTCTTCATTTCGGTGTCTATGTTTAGCAGATATATAAAGGAGCCAAATGGCTTTAATGGCCTAACGTGGCAAAGCAATGATGTGTGAGCCTCATAGGAGCAACAAAAGATCAAAAGACCATGGCAAAGACTTCCTGTTTCCTGGGGACAAGGAGTCGAATGGCTTTTATCTGCCTGTGAGTCAAGAGGAAATTCATGGCCACCCATCTGCCTTGAGATCTTTCTCCAAAGGTCTCTTCCTGTAGGTAAAATGTGAGAGATGGTCCATCAGGTAGGAGATGGAGAAGGGTCTTTGCAGGGTCACATAGATCTCCTCCCATCTGCTGATTTAGTTGCCCTCACGGCAGGTGGTGCAGACAGATGTTTTCTTCCTGGAGAATTGTGGGTTTAGAAAAATTAAACAGATACTCACTGGATCTGAACATTTATACGATCTAGGCATTGTGGACATTTGGAGCCTCTGAATTCAGCATCCTGAGGTAGCTGGCGTGGGCAACCCAGGCCACATTCTTTCCCTTACCGACTCTGCAACCAAGCGTCTGCATCCATCCTTCAAACTCTTGACTAGTGAACATCTAAAACCATTAACCACTTTCTGCTTCAGTACATCATTTTGTTTCTGTATTTGTTGTTGTTTTGAAAGGATTGCAGGGTGTGTATAATCTCTCCCCTCATGAAGAAACAGAAGATTAAGGAAGCAGAAGACACATGAACACATTCTGACACTGAATTCATTCTGACTCTACCTCCTAATGCCTCTTCTCTGATACTGATTATCTGAAATTTCAAGGTGTTCTAGGTTGGGGTACCAGATACAAACAACATGACAATGTAACAGACTAAGGGGTAAAGTAACTAAAACAGACACAAAGTAGAGACTGGGCCTTGATTACAGCTGAAAAAGCCTCTAAAAATATCTGGGGGAATTTATTTCCACAAATCTGGGTTAGCATCACAAACGACTTTCCATTCAAAACTTAATCTTTCTCTGTTTTGTTCTCTTACATGCATTTTAATTAGAAGGCTCCCCTTAAAATTAAACTTTCATGTCCTCCTTATCTGCCCGGCCCTCTGGAATATGGCCGAGTAACAGGGCATTCACTGAATACCACTGTGTCCACTTATGTAATTTAAAATGTATTTAGAATAGCCAGAGTGTCCTCCTGACTCTTTGAAATTCAGATATCCCGAGTTTCAGAGGCCCTTTCAGTGGAGCTTTCAAGCCACTTTACAGATATCTCTTTATTCCCCTTTATTGTATAATTGGGAGACAGATCAAATGGAAGTTAAGTGGCATATAGAGGTCAATGCAAATTACTAGAGGACCCCAGGAAAGACATCACCCTGGGCTCCCCAAAAGATACCTTCTTGGTCACCTGACTTTGCTGCAGCAGATTGAAGAAGCCTCCAGATGCATATGGCCGATGACAGAAAAATTCTCTCTTCTACTTTTCCTCCTCACCCTTCTTCCTCTTTTTCCTCTTCCTCCTCTTCTCTTCATTTTAAGTTTCATGTGTCTATGAATATGCTGTATACATGCATGTGTGACCACAGTCTCTAACATGTGGGAGAATGCTTGGGTGTGAGTTATACATGTGTACATGCACTCACCCATGCCTGTGCTGTGGTGGCCAAGGAGGATGTAAGGTGTCATCCTTGATAGCTTTCTACCTTATTTATTAAAACAATGTCTCTTACTTGAACTCAGAGCTACTATAACTAGCTGCCTTACTCCAGGAATCTCTTGTCTCTGTCTTTTTCAGTGCTGGGATTACAGGAAGACTCTCACACCTGTTCAGCAATGTAAGTGGTAGGTTTCTGAGCCTAAGTGCTCATACAAACACCACAAGTACTTTACCCACCGGACCATTTCTCCAGCCCCAAATTCTCTCAAATATATTCATCATCAACTCTCATTCCAAGAGTATCTCCTTATCCCTTGTCCCATAATACCTATATTATAAAGTCTGTTCACTATTTGCTCTTTTTGGTGTATCTACTATAAACCAATCAAAATAAAAGTATTTAGAATTTCATATTTCATATAAATTCCTGTACAAACTTGCTGTTACTATAGAGGCTTTGCAAGGAAGCAATCAATATTTTTTTCAGTTTTTAAATGAATAATTTACCTTTATAGTTGCTTTTCTTTCTGTTTTTAGTTAACAGACTCTTTGAATATAGTAACTAGACCCTATTCTTAAATTCTCTGGTTGTAATAAAGAAATATTACTTTTAATAAACATTCAGAACCACTTGGCTGCTGCATTAAGTATTCCAGCATTCATACTTAAGTTTTCTAGATCAAGTGTTTGCAAACAGTCTTTGTTTGCAGGTGTATAGATTATGGCCAGACTTAACTACTCTCTGTTTTAATAAATCAAACTTTATTATCATACAGCCTACTTACTCATTTGCATGTCATATAAGACTATTTTTGACACTTGGATAGTTAGAACAGAAGTCACATTATCAACGAATTGAGAATATTCCCAACTCTACCATTTGCTGAAAGCGTCACCAATGACTATTGTTCTTCCACTCTGTTAAACAAGATCAGTAACCTGGACTGCCTCATATCTCACAGCACTTACACGGTATATAGTTTCCAAACTATCAAGCAAAACTCCCACACATCTTTGCTGGTGATCACACACTTCAGAATCAGGCTCGTCACTTTGCAAGTGTCAAACCATGAAAGCAGAGGATAGCAATTTTCCTAAAAGACCATTCCACTTCTGGCAGGTGACACCAGACACCAACTAGTAAGAACTATTTGAGAACTTTGATTTTTTTTTTTTGCTCAATTTCCACAATGGTATGCTACATCACTGTGATTTACAGTCTGCTGAGCCAAAGGTTCTGGATTTCTTGGCATGTATTTTGGTGCTACAGTATTACTTTGATTATGTCTTCTTATATCTGGCATAAATACATTCCCTTTGTGAATATTCCTTTTAGATGCTGTGCAAAAAAGCATGACTCTTCTTTTTCACTCTCTCTCTTCTTTTTCTTTTGAACCAGCTGTGAAGTCATAATTATGTTCCCTTCCCACTGGCAACTGGCAAGCCCTTTATTTTTGTGCAGTTGAAACTCAACGAGAATAAATAAAGTCCATTTTCCTCCTTGAGGGGCTATTCTGCCATTCCATTTAGGATTTCACAGTTTGCCAATTCCTAAAGCATCTATGGGTATAAATAGTTTTATGCCCTTAAAAAAAGAAAGCCATAGAAAATGAGGTGAGAAGGGAAAATATCTCAAAGATAATATGAAAGAAATCAACATCATCTGTAAGGTGAAGCAACAAACTCAGTAGCTTTCAAAAACTTATAATTATCATTGTTGGTTAATTGGTACCATAGATTACCCAGTACTGACATGTAATTTTCTAAAACAAAGAGGTTTTATTGTGTTACACAGTGCTGTAGATTTAGGGACTTTTTATTTTTATTTTTAAACATTGAAGAACAAAGGGCAAAATTCTTGAAGCATGCAAGGATTTAGATAATGAATTGCTTCCTAAATTTAGAAAACATATCAGACAACACACAGTGATTCATGTTAGGAATTTGTAATACCAGAACAGCTCAAGTTATTTAGACTTTTGTTTATTAATAAGTCAACCAACTTTTCTTTTCTTAAAGTTGGATAAGAACAGAAACATTAATGAAAATTTACATGACCCTCCCAAGGGGTCATAACCAGGGTATAGGATTCATTCTTCGTAAGAAGAGAGAGTTAATATTTGTAGATTTATTTAGATCCTAACATTAATTTTAGAAAGTTTATAAATGCATTTGTCTTTTGATGTCCCAAGATAATAACAATCACCTGGAGTCTATAAAACCTTTAACACTGACTTGCCGATCAAACTTTTTCATTTGTGGATGATGCTATTTCTTCACTGGGCTACCTTTTAGAAGGCACTAGCCTCTATACCGAGGCAGACAAGCATTTGAGAATGTAAATGATTCAAGGCTCTGCCTTCAAACTTTCTTGTTGGAACCAACTCTGACATGGTGTGTAATGACTTCCTGGCTCTCTGGTCTGTGGACAAATGCTTCAGAAGGAAGACAGACATTTATCTGGGCCTCTCTTGTTTAAAACACTAGGATCTTTCTAAAGCAGCAGGTACAAAGGTCAGAAGGAGAGATTGCCAGCCCCAATAAAGGTATTAGTACTTTGTAAACAGAGACTTCACTCATCAGCCTGGATGAATTCATGATAATGCTAAGGAAAAAAAAATGAGCAAAAATAACTTTGGATGAACCCAAATAACACAAGGTCTTAGAAAACTAAGAAGAAATACAGCAAAGCCTTCCCAGCCTGCTGCATCTCAGATAAGCCTTGCCTTTGAATTTTATTCCATATAGAATGCCACACACAGGGAAGAACTCATGGAATTTGCATTCAATAATGAATAACTTTTTTGACATTTATTTGAAGTTTCCCTTCAGGGAAAATAGCCCAACCAGTTCTTTGGAGTTACTTCATAATTAAGCAGTCTCTGGTGCGTATCATGTGACTAAGGTCATCTGCTACATAGCCTCTCAAACTTCTTTAAACCTCAAGCTTTGGGGCCATTTCATATTTCCTTTAAAAAAGGAGTCAGTGGAAGACAGCTAGTGTTCACATGAGCAAAAGAGTCTCTTCCCTGACAACAGGTCCACTGTGTCTAGGAAAAGGACATACTGACAACTCATTGTTACATCAGTATTGGTGGGAGATGGGTTGGCTGTGGCCTACTGTGCTTCTCCTCAAGTCAATAGATCCAGCAAAGAGGTAAACAAGAAGTGCATGGGTAAGACAGGAGAAAATGCAAGTATAAATATGAAAAAAATGGATAAATCAAATAATTTAATACACATATATTAAATATATACTTAATAAACTATGTGTGAGAGCTGGAGAGGTGACTCAAGGGTAAATCTGCTTGCTGCAAAGCACCATGACCTGAGTTCCATCATTGGGGCCCAAAGTAGAAAGGAGAGCTCTGACTCCTGCAAGCTGTTCTCGGCGCTCACAGACAGAGGCACATTTGTGAGTAAAGTGCAAGAGTCTCTCACTGTAGCCCTTAGCACATAATATACTCAGTCAGCAGGCCTCTCATTCTCAGACTGCTGCCTAAAAGCCCTGAAGTTGAAATTAGCATGCTGACAACATTTGACTATTTTTAACTTCTCCAAATCTCAGTGTTAGCATTTAAGAATCAGAGATAAGACCATCACCTAGTGTCCTCAAGCAAGTGACTGATGCCACAGCCACTGTTTAAGTTCCATAAATAAGAACATCACCTAGTAATACCCAGGATCGCCCTGCTTTCCTATCCCTGAAATGCCCCTGAATTATTCTTATTCATTCAAGGATTCAACAAGCCCCGTGATATGTACGCTGTTGCAGGTTTCAAGTTCTCTCCTAAGAATCTCAAATAATACATAATAGAAAATAACACGAAAGAAGAAATCATTACAACTGCCTTTACTTTTTAAGGAATTATTTCTTTGTTATTAAAAAAACGGCAAATTTTCCATGGACATCTCACCATAATATTTGCTAGATCTCATCTAAGAAAGATAACTGGAGTTTTCAGACACAATCCACATTGTAGGTTGTAGATTGTGTTTATTTGGTTTGTGTTTGTGTTTGTTTTCTAAGACAGGATCTGTATAGCTCTAGGTGGCCTGTAACTTGCCATGTAGACCACACTGATCCTAAACTCACTGAGGTCTTCAGTGCACCACCAGCACGTTTGAAATGCCTCGTGGGAAGTCAGAACACATCCTTCTGTTAACTTCAAAGGTTAAATATTTGCCTCAAGTATAATGTTTCCATTACAAAATGTTAGGAATTCATAAATTTATATAATATTTCAAGTACTCAGATTTGGTGAGCAGATTTAAGTTTATTCTGTCCACACCTCTGATGGTGTATTGAATCCAAACAACCGTAGTTCCATCTTTAAGCGCCACTAAGGAAGGTGCCCCACCATGCACCTCACAACAATCTTAACAAGAATCTATAAAAAAAAAAAAACTCACTCAAAATGGATGAATTGGCAAACTGTCTGCCATTTTTTATCAAAGGAAATAATCATATTGCATTATATCCTCAATAAAGTACTGCTATTGAATGTTGGCAATAAAAAATACAAACTTTTCCTGAAAAATGTGTTTTGAACTTATTCAAAATAGTCATAGGGTACTCATTTTGGACAAGAGAAAGACTAGATAAG
Source organism: Arvicola amphibius (assembly GCF_903992535.2). Lineage (NCBI taxonomy): Eukaryota > Metazoa > Chordata > Mammalia > Rodentia > Cricetidae > Arvicola > Arvicola amphibius. The sequence continues at coordinate 52,854,981 of NC_052060.1, read as the reverse complement.
ATTAAATATTTATCCCACCCTTTTTTCATGTTTGATAGCTTTATTATTTTATATTATTAAAAATTTCCGCTTCCTCCCCGCCTCCCATTTACCTCCCTCTCCCCCCTCCACTCCCCCTTCCTCTCTTGTCCGAAGAGCAGTAAGGGTTCCCTGCCCTGAGGGAAGTCCAAGTTCCTCCCCCCTCCATCCAGGTCTAGAAAGGTGAGCATCCAATCAGGCTAGGCCCCCACAAAGCCCGAATGTGCAGTTGGAGCTGAATCCAGTGCCATTGTCCTTGGTTTCTCAGCAGCCCTCATTGTCCGCCATGTTCAGGGAGTCCGGTTTTATCCCGTGCTTTTTCAGTCCCAGTCCAGCTGGCATTGGTGAGCTCCGATTAGATCAGCCCCACCACCTCGGTGGGTGGGAGCACCCCTCGCAGTCCTGACTTCCTTGCTCATGTTCTCCCTCCTTCTGCTCCTCATTTGGACCATGGGTGCTCCGTCCGGTGCACCAATGTGTATCCCACCCTTTTTTGAGACTCCTTTTTTGGGAGCTTAGGTATTCCGGGATAGCCCTGAACTCACATACAGAAACACAGTGACCTTGAACTTCTGCTTGAGCTTCTGCTTTCCCAGTGTTCCAATATCCCCGGTGTGCACCTTCATCTCAGCTTAGGTAGATCTGGGGATGGAATCCGGGTTTCCCTGCATGCTAAGAAAGTACACTGCCAACTCTGCTACCCCTTCAGTTTACATTCGTGCTTGTTTGCTGGGTGAAAATGTTAGTGCCCTCCAAGTTCTAAAACCCCATGAGCAGATTATACATTGTGAGAGAAATGGCAAAAAGTACTGCTGTGGTTAACTGAGCCATGAAAATATACCAATGAATTTAAGAACTAGCATTTTCTATTTCAACGCTTAGAACACCAGAGCAGTAGCAGTTAGAGGTGCTTTGCCTCCCCCTAAGCCACTCCACACTTCATCATTTAATCTCTTTGGGTACACCACATGCCTTGTAGAATAGAACTAAGATGTTTTACCCTCCGGTCTGTCCTTTAGCAAAGCAGTAAAATAATCAGAACCTGGAGAAGTTGTTGCCAGCGTCTTCATCTGTGTTCATCTCTCTGCTGATTCCCCAGTGGAAGGTGCAGCCTCAATAAAGGACCATTTTACATCTTCCACTCAACATTGTGAAATAAGCTCACACATGTGCTCCTGTTCCTTATGGAGTGTCTACAGTGGGTGGGAGAACTAACAGCTAGATACCCAAAGATGGCAGGCACAGCTTATAATGCACACTAATCTGCAGGCTTGGGATGAGAAACACTGGGTCAAACCAAGTGTGAGAGACTACAATAAAGGCACAAACAACACAGCCCAGCTCATAGGAGAAGAAAGGAGCCCAAGAGCTGGAAGGAAAGGGGTTGGGAGGTACAAGGTAAGCTTCTTGATGCCCAAAGCACTTGAACTGATGTGTTTATTAAGGATTTCAATCATCAAAGACAATAAAGGTGGAGGAGCCCTCATGACTCAAGGCAGGAACATGCTTGCTTTCTACTTATAGCTTCCTATACTCAGAGGACATCATCTTACCAATGTAAAAATGATCGCCCAAGGTAAGAAAATACATGTGATCAAGAGAAACACGCTCGGAATAATCTTTCATGGTGTGGCTCGGATTGACAGCATTGATGTGGTTCTGTAACACTTCCATCAATTTGGGGAGGGTAAGAAGACTGCCTTCACTGCCCAGCAGGTACCTCACTAATGATTGAAATGCTCGCGTGCTAGAACACGTGACCCCTATGCACAACAAACACTAGGGAAAAGATTCTGATAGTATTTTATCATCATCATTATCAGAAATAATTCTTTCTAGTATTATATAGAAAATTTTAAACACAAAACAAATACCCATCCTTATTCAAACAATAATTAAACCAAACAAACCGCATCACAGTAAGGAATGGCTTGTTGTGAGGAAGGGTGGAAAGGTTTTGGTGAAATAGAGAAAGAAATGAAGTATGACAATATGGGGTGGAAACAACCAAAATTTAGGGAAAATATGTATAAAATTGCCAAAGATTTTTAAAATATAAGCTAAAGATATTTAAGTTTAAGGATAGAATTTTCTTTTATTTTATGCACAATGGTATTTTGCCTGCATGTATGTGTGTGTGAGGTTGTCTGATCCCCTGGATTCAGAAATTATAGACAATTGTGAGCTGCCATGTGGGTTCTGAGAATTGAACCCAGGTCCTCTGGAAGAGCAGCCAGTGCTCTTAACCACTGAGTCATCTCTTCAGCTCAATGATAGGACTGTCTGACCCAATTGATAGAAAAGGATTCAGGAGAAGAAGAGGAAATATTCCAATGTCTTTGAAATCACATGATTATTTCATAGATGTATACTCCAAAGGTTTATCACGTTCCAGAATTGCATTGTATAGCTACAGATGCCACAGGCTCAAGGACTGCCAGGGGAGTCCTCCATATTGTAAAACTTTAAGTTGCACAGTGGCTATGCTATGGTTTGCTCAGATACTAACTATAGTATTGGATAAGACCAGAACATATACTATCTTCTTCACTATAGAAACAATCTCTACCCAGTAGAAATCAAACACTATTTTTGGACTCATAGCCCTTATTCATTTTAAAAAATGTAATTGAAGTACTTTGTCGAAGTCTGGTTTTTTGAGAACTTCTTTCTGGCTGAGGAGCATCAGCAGTGGCACGTAGAGCATGACCTCCTTTGTGCATTTTATTTAAAGACTTTTTGAATAGTTAAGAAGACCAAGTACTTGAGCTTGATTATTTTCCACAGATTCTCGGAAAATATTTATTTTAAAAATTGTGAGAAACACAGGAAAATCAAGTAAACTATGGATTCCATATGAATGTATACAAATATACAGGTTTATATATACATTTATACCTACATGTGTGCATTTATTATAGTCTGTATGAAAGAACATGAAGGCGATCTCTAGCAGTTTAAGGTGTCCCTGAATTATCAGGTTATTCATAATTAGTTCTCCAGGGTATTAGAAGAAGTCAAATGAGAATACAAGCATGCAGATGTATTTCAGTCTGTCATTTCCTGGGAAATTTACCTATTAATTACACATGAGAGAACCAGTCAATTGTTTTGGACAAGTGTTTGGTGCTCCTAAGAAACAGAGGGACACACCTCAGGGACACCTCAGCAAAGTTTTACCGGTCCAAGAATAATAAATTCACAGACAAAAGCAGATTTTCAACAATGAGGAGAAAATGAAAGTCTTGAACAGCAGTGGTCATCACCAAGGAAACTGTCATTGAGGAGCAAATTTTAAAGAAGATGCCAGTGCAGAGTACACTGTAGCTCACCCTAGAGATATGCTTTGTGTCTAATGGAGCCATCTGAGGCAGACGCAGATTACCTGTTAGGGAGCCCTGCAAGAGACCCACTGCACAGCTCTTCTGCCCAAGAACTAAAGAACAACCTGTGCTACTCTGTACTTTTTTCTGAGAAATGCAGGCCGGGCACAGGCTGTACAAACATGTCTTCTGGACATCCCTTATATGATAAGAGTTTGGAGGCCCTGCCCCTGTCCTCTACATCTGCCTCACTCACTCAAGACACACAGGAGCTTCTCCTAAGCCAAGGATATAAATCACGATTGTTCCCTAAGCTCTAATACGGTATCTTCTTCTTGATAGTTGTCTTGCTCTCTTTTAAAAATGCTCTACTTAAGAAATGCTCTGAATTTTCTCTGACTTTGATACTTAAAATTTTGGTGATATCATCTGAGGTAAACTTTCCAATATACACCACGCCCTTCTCTTCCAGCATCTTTTCTTAGATACCTAGCTAATTTTTTTTAAATTTTGCATTTCTCCTTTTTTCTTTTATTAATTTTTCATTGTTTCTCTATATATCCCACAAATGGCCCTTTTCAGAACAAAAAGTATAAACATAATACTAACAAAATCATAGCTGCTTTTCAAATAGAATTATATATATTTACAAAATTTATTTAGGCTCAAATATTTCTAGAAGTACTTGGAATACCATTTCAAGAGTTCTCTAAAGCATCCCAAAGATCTCTTCTTTAACCATCAAGATTCTTGTTAAGTCAAAAGTTTCTAAATAAATTAAGCTCTGTGTAATTCAATTATCATTCCTGTTCCCATTCCATTTCTCTCAGTCCAACTAAAGTGCCTTAAGGAAAAAAAAAACCCTCAGGTGTCCTCTAAACAACAGAAATTCAGTTTCCAGTCTTCTAGAAGTAAGGAAGCCCAGGGCTTAACAGGCGGCTTTAGAACATCCAGCTTCCAGATTTGGAGGCAGAAACTTTCTTGATCCTCTCTGCAGAGGTTCATATCCTTTCTATGAGCACTCGCTCCCTTGATAGATTTTAACACTGATGGAAGTTTTCATCTTCACACTTGACCATCTTGGGGCTAGGATTTCAATGCATAAGGTGACAGCAACAGGGTAGGGCTATAAACAATGAGGCCATAGTAATTGGGTGTTTTTTCATTAGGTATAAACGCTAAAGTCTACTGTTAGACTTTGAAAGCTGGCTTAAATATTTAACTACATTGCTCAAACAACTTTTTACTAGAAACTTCATAGAAAATCATGATTTCTAAGCATGAATTTTATAAACTCACCAAAGCTTCTATCTCCATACAACCACAAGTTTCAAATTAATTCAGAAATTTTAAATCCAGTTTTAAAATTTGACTTCAGTATTCAGTACTTCCTAATTTTGCTAGTTTCTCTCCCATAGTAAAGTTATCAGTAATGACTCTAGCAAAGTCACACTCGAGAGTAAAACAAAACTGTCTCACAAGTGTAAGAGAAGAAACAGGAAGAAAATATGTCAGAGAAAAATCTTACAATGTATAAATATGCATCGAAATATATTTCCAGGAAATACTGCTTAAGAGAGCAACTCAGCTGTTGAAAAGAAGAAAGTAATTTGAAAGAATCATTAATAATATCTGTGGAAATCTTTTGCTCGGGCTTTATCTCAAGATGCCACAACTAACTAAATAAATTAGGTCAGATCTCAGTGCCGTTGTTTCTATTTCATTCTGGGCTAGAGAACAGACATGAAATACAAAAAGTAAATGACAAAGTGAAGGCCAGATGAATGAAGTATCATCCCAACATAGCGCATAGTTCATATAAATTGAATAGTCTCTCCGAGTAGCATAAATTGTCACAGTAAGCAATAGGTCCAAGCTAACCCGTGAATCACACGTTCAGACACACTCCTACAATAGACATTTGGCCCTCCATTTCAGACAGCTGCAGAGGCTTGGCACACAGGATTCCACTGTGATGCAAAGTCGCGTTCATTGATATCAGAGGCTCACTGAGCTGTGTAAGGACTCTGAAGTGACCTGAGCGGTTAATGGCAGAGAAGGTTGTCAACAGACGTGGCGGTAAAGAGCTGCTGAAGCTCTCTCTCAGAGTTAAAGTGCACACCAGCAAGTAAACGACGCGGGCTGTTTACCTCTTTCGCCCGTGGCAGGGAGCAGGAGGAGTCGTTGGGAGGGACAGCAAAATGAAGGCTCTGGTAGGAGTGCATGCATTTGCTATCTTTAACCCTGAGCGGTGAGACAGATGCTTTCTGTTACAGGCATTTCCCTCACATGATTATGTTCCTGGTGCTCCTCTAACCACTGTGAAGACTGTTACTCCATCCCAGAGAAGGTGTCACCACCAACAGCAAAGTGTTTAGTGAGGAGAGGATTAACACATTTTTCCATAGAAATAAGAGTATAAGATAATTATTTATAAATAATCACACACACACATATACTCAGGCACACATATATCAGACCTCCCTAAAACATATTATATCCAAATTAGATATGCATATATTTAATTTTAGTAACAAGCTTTATTATGATTTGCAGTTTAGTACTTAGACTTTGAAAAATGCCTTTTTATTGTGATGTGCCTATGTATATGTCCACATTATGCATATGTGTGTGTTACATGTATCTTTGAACTTTAAAAAGCGAGAAGACGTTATCAGATCCATTAGAGCTGAAGCTGCATGCATTTTCAGTAAATTTCACTGTAGAGTATAAAGGCCAGTCAAAGAAACCAACACTGAAACCAGAGCCGGTGAAAGAAAGACCCTGGCCCTGAAACCAGAGGCCAATCTGCCCCTGACCAACCAAGCATGAAACCAACCAATCCCTGAGCACAAAATCTAGCCTATCTGGCTTGTTCAAACTCAAAGAGATAAAATCCAACCAATTCCTACCCTGAAAATCTTCTCCTTGGAAAAATTCTGCCCCTAAGAAGCCCTATATAGGCACTGTGGCTGTTCAGTTGGCAGCTTCCCTTCTAAACCCTCATTTCTAAATAAATCTCTTTCTTGAAAGAGTTTTGAGTGAAGATCTTCTTGACCAGGAGCAGAGAAGAATCTGCTGAGAAGCTTCCTAGTGGAGTGGAGCAGAGAAGCAACTAAATCTCTGCAGAGAAGCCCCCATAGGGGAATGGAGCAGGAGTAGTATCTTTTTTGCTGGAGCTGACTGCTACATTTCTAATGGGGTTTTATCTTTAGCAGAGTGAAGCAGAGAAGTAACAACTTGGGCTGGAGCTGAAAAGAAACAGAGAGCTCTGCTAGGAAACTCTCTTAGGAGAGCGGAACAGAGCTCAGCTGTAACCACTCTCTCTCAGAGAGGAGCAGAATCACCACATCCTGTGGAGACCATCCCCTGCCATAGCCCAGCTTCAGGTTCAGCCTTCTGACAGGATACCTTCCTCCTCACAGCTGTAGGTCTCCAGGAGAGCTTCCCTTCCATAGCGGAATGTACAACCTGACTTTCCAACAAGTCAGGATTTCTTTCCCTCCAGAGCCATAGCCATAGGTATCCAAAATACCTTCCTTTCACAGCTTCAGGTATAGCCAAACTTCCCGACAGTCAGGAAACTGTTCTTCTCACAGATACTTTATTTTCACAACTATAGGAGCTGTCTGACTTCCAACAATAGGGTTTCTTTCCCTCCAGAGCTGTAACACTTGCAGGTATAGCCTTAGATATTTTTCATTATGTTTAAGAGTACCAAGCAAATTCAGCTTTAGGGAGCTGTATAGGTTAAGTCGGATGACATAGAAATATATCTCATGTGTCATGAAGAGTGGAAAGACAAGCATCACAATTAGCATGCCGCTTTCCCTTTCTTATTTCTAATCATTGCTGTTTTTGTTCTTAAATGTGATTGTTATTGTTCAAGCAGATGCCCTTGGATGCTTGGTTTTCTTTCTGGAAACCTCAACCTGATGCTGTTTGTGCCTATTTCTTTACAAGGACAGACTCGGTAAATAAGTGGCATTGATAATCCTGCCTAGAAGTCGTGCCAAAACACAAAATAATAAAATTATAATTTTAAAAATAAAAAATTACCCCAACTTCAGTGCTGGATGCTGTTAAGGGGATTCTACTACAGGAGTAATTGAGGTATGAGGATGAGGCCTGCTTAGAAAATTTGATTGTAATAAAGCAGCATTTCTTTAAAGTAAAGAGACAGACTTACAAATGTCTTGTTTAAAAGAATAACAGTGTAATGGAGATTATGGTTTGTTATTTAAAGTGTAAACGAATGTGAGGATCAGAATTCAGAAGCAAGGTGGCTTGCAAGACTATATGCAATTGGTGAGTTCCAGGTTCAGTGGGAGACCCTATCTCAACAAATAAAATAAAACTAAAAAACGCCAATTGATAAAGACACTTAACGTCAATTCAGGTCTTCATGTGTATGGATGCACAGGGTGCTGATAAGCACCCACATTCACACTTGAGTGCACATATGTGAATACATACATGCACATGTATGGTAGATTCAAAAAAAATGTCCCCCAAAGGGAGTGGCACTATTAGGAGGTGTGGCCTTACTGGAGGAAGTGTGTCACTATGGGGACAGCCTTTGAGGTCTCTTTTGCTCCAGGTGCCCTGTGTGTGACAGTCAGCTGACTTCCTGCTGCCTTGTGGTTAAGATGTAGCACTCTAAGCTCCAGCATCATGTCTGTCTGCAGGATGACATGCTTCATGTCATGATGGTAATGGACTGAACCTTCAAAACTGCAAGTGAGTCACCCCAATTAAATGTTTTTCTATGAGAGTTGCAGAGGTTATGGTGTCTCTTCACAGCAATCGAAACCCTAACTAAGACAACGTGTGTACACACTGTAAACACATACACAATGAAAGGAGAAAAGGAGAAGAGGGATGAAAAGGAGACGTTGTAGTATTGGAGAAGGAGAAGAGTAAGTTGGAAAAGGAAGACAAGGGGAAGACAAGGAAAAAGAGATAAAGGGGGAGAGTAATTTATAATCGTTGTCCATACTTTTAGATACTAGGCCATGAGATGGAGGGCAGTCACAAGTGCCAGTAAAGGTTTGCCACATCAAAGGACAACTCATGTCAAAGTGGGCGCTGTCTACCCAGTTGCAAGAAGCAAGTGCTGCAAGTCACGGAGGCTGAGCGTCAGAAAACCCCTGTGTGAAGAGCAGGTAGCCTTGCTTTGGCGTCCACAGCCATGACCACTGAACAAGCTGTTTTGCTTTTGGAATCAATATTTTATGAGAACACGGTGACACTGGGTTACCATTGCCCATTACTGACGTGCACTGTAGGACAAGGTCAAGAAGCAGCAAAAAAGATGGTATAACCTACAAAGCCCAACTAAAGTCACTCTCTGCCCCTCTGGAGCAAAGTTATCCAGTGCAGACTAGCCTGTAACTCAGAGAGTGAAAGTAGTAGCTAGGATCACAAGTTGAAAGGTTAATTCAGTCTTTCTATTCTGTTTGGTATATATACTGTCATTATCTCATTCAGTCAGTAAATCACTGGTGACAGGATGGCAAGGCTTATGAGAGATACGAATATAGGGAAAAGAATGTGTAATGAACACAGCTTGGAGCCATGTTCACCTGCATTAGGAAAGAAGCATTAAGGAGGTGAGACTTCAGGGGAGATAATCACAATCTCAATGAAATTTCAATTTTCTGGTCTTCAGAATAGGGGCAATTATGATCATTTTTAAAGCCAAATATATCAAACATCTGTTTTGTTTGTTTTTAATCCTTGTTCTAGATAGATACTGTCATAATAACCCAGAAAATAGTGGGGTTTTGGTTTTGGTTTTTTTTTCTGTTTGTTTGTTTGTTTGTTTTTGGTTTTTTTGAGACAGGATTTCTCTGTAGCTTTGGAGCCTGTCCTGGAACTCTGTAGACCAGGCTGGTCTCACACTCACCTGCCTCTGCCTCCTAAGTACTGGGATTAAAGGTGTGTGCCACCAGCACCTAGAAAGAATGGTTATGTTTAGAGTCTATATTCAGAATTTCAAAAGAATTTTTCTGTCTGATTGTTATTGATGTTTCTGGTGGTGCTCTGTGTATTGCAGGCATGGAAAATGTATAGGAGCTGGAAAGATGACTAGAAACTGAGAGCTAAGGCTGGAGGATCCAGGGTTTGATTCCCGGCATTCACATGGCATCTTAAAATGTCACTACATGTAAATTCAGGCCCAAGGGATCCAACGCCCTCACCTGGCGTGTGTGGGTACTGCATGCACACAGTGCACAGATATTCATGAAGGCAAACCAAACATACATATAAAATAAAAATAAAGAAATCAATTTAGGAGAACCTTAGCCCCAGCAAGGAGTGGCTCCTACTGAAAAGTCAAACGCTCTAGTATTAGGACATGACTGTGCTCTCTCTTGGAATATTGGAACCAGTTTCCTATTACTGTGCACAGCAGCTAGTGGGTGATGCAATGTGAAATCTTTGAGGCATTGGACAAACACACACACACGCACACACACACTCACACACACACACACACATGCACACACACACACACACATCTCTATATATTTGTCTTTCTTTTGTATTAAAATTTTTGTATTAAAATTTTTGTATTAAAATCAGAACTGCTGATGAGCACCTTCATTTAACAATAAGAGTGGCCCTTAGACATATGGAAAAGGAAGAGCTAAAATGAAATGTTGGTCACAAGATCGTCTTAGAATGAACTACAATAAAAATACTATGTACACCTCCTAGCCCAGTGCTCACCTTACTGCTTCTAAGTAGATACCAACGCTGTTGGGTGAAGCAGTTAGCAATTTGGGAGCATCTATCTTGTTCTCGGGGACTTTGTGAGATGTAGGCAATTTATACAACCAACTAAGTAAATCTTGTTCTCTTGTCAGAGCCTCAAATATATAGATGGGCATCTCTCTCTAGCTGCAGAGTAAATATCATGACCTCATCTACTAGATGGCGGTTCACACTTTTTATTACTATCTATCTACACATCTTGACAGGGTCTCAGTATGTAGACTAGACTGACTGTCCTCACAGAGATCCACCAGCCTCTGCCTTCCCAGTGCTGCAATTAAGGACATGTGCTATCCCCAATAAACTGTTCCGTTTATTTTTTTGTAGACCTCGAAAGTACAGTTATTAGCCCAGTGGTAGCCATGTGACATAGTTCAGCTCAATCTCAGGAAGGTGACAAGTGTAAGAGGAGAGATTTGTAACCTAGTTGGCTACTCTCAGAGTCCCATGAGTATAGAAGTATCTGTACTTAGGAGAAAACTGTTCCTGAGGGGGAGTAGTGGGGGTCATTGTTTATAAGCAGGTTCTGAAATGTGTGTTGCAAAGGGTCAGAGACTGAATACTTTAGCTTTGCCAACCTGAAGATCCATGGTTCTCATGGCAACCACTCAATTCAGTCATTACAGTGCAAATGCCACGAGAATGGAAGGACTAAGGTTCAAATAAAACGTTATTTGCACATACAGCCACTCGTCTGTTTACTTCACTGAGCTGTTATGACCTCGTTGAGCCAAGACTGTATCATTCCATGAGCTGCTCCTGTGCAGAAACTCCCAGTTCTTGAGAAGACAAATTTCTTCCTTATTTAAGCCAGTTTTATTAGGAGACATTAAAAAAATGTTGTTATTAAAGTCAAATAATATCAACCTAATTAATTCAGCACTCCATACACATAATTACTTACAGTGTTCACAAAACTCATGCAAAGCTGGCTTTAGGAGATTCATTGTCAAGATGATAAAATAGAAACAGTGTCGCTTACTAATTGACAAGAAAAATACTTGATTTCAGGCCTTCAAATCTATGGAGCTCTCAGTATTTATTCCTCAGCACTTAAGACTGGGAAATAGGCTGCTTCTTAGGTTGGTGAACCATCACAAATACAACCAACATAAATTGATTCATTTTCGGGGAGAGTGTGCTTCTAAAACCTTTGGAAAGGTTGAAAGACTGCAACTGATGAACCGCTCTTGAACTTTTAGTTTCAAGATTATACCCATGTGCAAGAAACTCCAAGAGTGGGCAACAGATACTTTTAGTAATATAGCACTGTAGCCATAAATGCTTCCTCATAATAATAGTTCCACAGGCTGCTCCCTGAATGTTGTGTTAAACCACTGTGAGCCCTCATACTCAAAACATCTATATATTAGCATATTGATCAGCAAGAAAATATTCTCTGCCTCATTTATGATATCTGGGTCCTATGCCAATGCTAAATCCTTTTAAGTAATAGCACCTAGCTGCAAAGGAGTCTGGGAAATATATATATATATATATATATATATACTCTAAGTGAATATATATACTCTAAATGAATATGTATTCATTTATATATATTCTCTAAATGAAGATTGGAAGCTTCTCCTCTGAAGAGTCATTCCTTAGAATGACTTGAGTGTGTTTTCCCCACATTTGTAGGAGAAAAGATGTAGTCCTAGCAACAGGTAGATGTAGTGTGAATCGGCGGGGCTGTGTCCTGCCACCCGGCAGCAGGCTAGCTTTACTCCCGAAATAATTACACGGAAACTGTATTCTTTTAAAACACTGCCTGGCCCATTATCTGTAGCCTCTTATTAGTTAATTCTCACATCTTCCTTTAACCCATATTTAGTAATCTGGGTAGCACCACGAGTTGTGGCTTACCAGGAGAGATCTTAACCTGCGTCCATCTCGGAGAGGAGCAGCATGGAGCCTCACCACGCGACTGCCTGAAGCGTCTCTCCCTAACTCTACTTCCTTGTTCCCACAATTCTGTTCTGTCTACTCCACCTACCTAATTTTCTGTTCTTAAAGGGCCAAGGCAGTTTTCTTTATTAATTAACCAATGAAAGAAACATAGACAGATAACTCTCCTCCATCATTTCCCCTTTTTCTGTTTAAACAAAAAAGAAAGGCTTCAACTTTAACATAGCAAAATTACATATAACAAAACAGTTATCAAGCAAGTATTACAGTTACAATATTTAAATCTATTTTATCTTTTATCATAACTAAGGAAAGCTATAACTATCTATTTATTCTTCAACTCCATCAAAGACTCCAGAAGGATATAATGCTACCTAAGTAAATAAGAAATAAGTAACTTATAAAACTCTAGAAATGACAGAGACAACTCGCTGCCTGGACAGTCACCCAAAGTTCCTCTGTACCGTTGAGGCATCCATCTTCAGCCTTCAGGCCCATAGTGTCCAGCAGACTTTTTCATGAAGCAGGAAATTCCAAAGACAGTTCAGTCACTTTCTGCTGTGTCCTGCAGAACGTCTCACAGACTCTTTCATGAATCAGGAACCCCAAAAGGCCATCTCACCTTTAGGCAAGTTCAGCAGTCCTCTTTCTGTGGGTTCCTGTGTCCAGTTTATGCAACAGTCCAGGCAAGAGCAGTTCCTTGCCCAAATGGCTAACAAACTCCATAAGTAGCCTCTTCGATGCCCATCTTCCTCTCGAAGTAGATTGGTGCTGCCAGGAGCAGACGTGTCTCATTGTCATGAAAAACCCTAAGTTATTAAAACATTAAATGCCATATTCTGCAGTCTTTGAAAGATATGAAGAATGTCTATCTAACTGAAATATATCTCTACATATCTAGAAAATCTAATAACTTGACTACAAGCTTAACTATTATCAATGATTATCCATTAACAACCTATATTTCCTAATTATACATTACAGTTTTTAAAATGAACTACAATCACAATAGCTTAATCAAGATCAGAAATACATATACATATAACAAAATTGACCTTAAAATCTATACCAATGCAAATTCATATCTAAAATTGACCTTAAAATCTATACCAATGCAAATTCATATCTATATCATCTCCCCCTTTAAATGTAAAAGAACATTTATAAGCAATATTTGGGAAAATGGGCGCAGTTTTTTCTCTTCAAACTGCTTCCTGCTGAATGGGGGCGCTGTTATTTAGGTCTTTCATGGTGTAACCTGTGTGCTAGGTTCCTCTCAGTTGGCAGTTGAGTGAAGTAATTTTTTGAAGATGTTCACAGCAACCTTTCAGGAGGGCGTGGTCTATCATACCATATTGGGATAGAAGCAATCCACAGAGTCTCGTCCTCTGTGAAAACAAAAGAAGAAACTCTTTTCCAAAGCATCATGTTCTTAGATCCAAATCCTGAAGTCATACCATTAAGATGTCCATTTTGGTCTAGACTGGCAGCCCATATAATGAAATGTCTCTCTGTACTTAGCTCCTTTACAGTCAAAAAAATCAAAGAAAACACAACAAAATACATAATCCAGACTCTCTGTGAATTTTCCATTTTTACGTGGCTTATTTTTACTCTATCACTTTACTTTATTCTGTCTCTTTAAAGACTTTAGCCTTTTTTTAGGCATTAACTTTATTTTTTATATTTTCTTCTTCTCTCTCTCAAGCCTACATACATTCATCCAACACTGTGACTCATTTAAAAGTCTTTTATGTCTGAATCTGTCCTATTGTGAATCTGTAATTTTTTTACTGTCGAGAAACTTGTTTGATTTGAGCCTTTACATTGCTAAGCGCTTAAGACTCTAAGCTGTGACATTCCTAGGTCAAAAAACAGGTACTGTGAGCTTGCCACGCCCAGTCCAACATAGCTGAGCCGCTTGTGACTCTGAATTGGTTGCAGCTCTGAGCTGCAGAGCTGCGGGCTGCTCTGGATGTTGGCTCCACCTCTCTCCAATTTCAAAATGGAGGATGTACCATTTTCTACTAGCTCTGGGGCCGCCAGGTAGGAGCCGCACTCAGCACTTTAACTCTGAGACTGAGCGTGCAGCACAAAAACTCTTTTAATCCAAGTTACAGCCAAATCAGATGCGCAGAGCACTGCGCAGACTGAAAACACCTCTCTCTCTATGGCGGCGGCAGGAATCCGCAAACGCTGTCCCGCTCGCCTAAGCCTGATTCCGCCATCTGCCCAGGTGCAGGCAGGGAGCAGTGAGCCATTGGCATGGTCTCAGAGTACTTTCTTTCCGATACCAAGCGGGCAAGGTTTTTAAGTGGATTTAGTGACCACGTTGGAGCGCCAATCTGTAGTGTGAATCGGCGGGGCTGTGTCCTGCCACCCGGCAGCCGGCTAGCTTTACTCCCGAAATAATTACACGGAAACTGTATTCTTTTAAAACACTGCCTGGCCCATTATCTGTAGCCTCTTATTAGTTAATTCTCACATCTTCCTTTAACCCATATTTAGTAATCTGGGTAGCACCACGAGTTGTGGCTTACCAGGAGAGATCTTAACCTGCGTCCATCTCGGAGAGGAGCAGCATGGAGCCTCACCACGCGACTGCCTGAAGCGTCTCTCCCTAACTCTACTTCCTTGTTCCCACAATTCTGTTCTGTCTACTCCACCTACCTAATTTTCTGTTCTTAAAGGGCCAAGGCAGTTTTCTTTATTAATTAACCAATGAAAGAAACATAGACAGATAACTCTCCTCCATCAGGTAGATTTTTAAAAATTTAAACTTAAAAGGACCATTTCCTCACCCCCATCCTCATCCTGATCAGCTGAGCCAGAATAATGACTTCATAGTAATTTTTCACAGTACACTTGAGGGAAAGTAATGCATTCATTATTGGAATAAAAGTGGTTCATGCATATAAATCCTGCCCTTGGCAAAGCAAAGGATCAAAGCCTAAGCCTATGGGGAAAGATGGCAGGGCCATGATGCTATGTTCAAGTTTCATGCACTGGTATGGAAGGAACTTTCTTTCCTGCAAATGAATTTATGTTTCATGGATCAGACCTTGTGAGGTATTGGTCTTTGAAACAAGGCATTCTTGGAAGCATAGATTAATTAGATGGATAAATAACTGTCCTACAATGTATTTTCAGCTAGTGAAGGAACGCTGTACTTGTATAGGAAAACATTTCAGTAGTGCTAAGAGGAGAGCAGAACTGCCATCCAGTACAAACAGCACTCTGGGAATTCATTTCCGAGTTCTTTCCTTATCATGGCATGTGTTTTACTATAAGTAACTCCACCTCTTTCAATCTCAATTTCCAAAGGCCTGAAATGTTCAGATGGTAGCACAGGAGCATTAATGAGAAAATGTGTGTGGAATAATTTGCACTTCTTGAAAAGCTCTGCACTATATATTCAGGAATATTGTTATTTGTGATGAGATGGTGTCAGATGCATAAGTTTGGCTTCTTTGAATTATTGGCATGCAGGAAAACAGAGAATCTAGGTCAATGGAGACCTTTCTCTCAAACTGCTTCTATTATAAATAAGGCGCAAAGGAAACTTTCTCAAGGAAAAATTGTCGACCTCTACAACCATTTAAATAAATAATCGTCTTTCAGAAGGGTGTGATTTCAAGCTGGGCGTAGCACCTTCTTCAAGAGTCTCATCTCTCCCTACATTTTCAAGCTATTCTCTAGCAATATGAACTGATTGTGTATATTACTAAACAGACTTCAAGGCTGGGCAGAGAATGCATCTTATTTTAATCTGATTTTTGTCAAATTTCCCATCAAAAGAAATACCCATAAATTTCAACTTCAAGGAGATTGCCACCTTGTCTTCAAATTAGAGATCTAGATTCAGCCCACAGATGACATCATCCAACAGCAAAACCACCTTGTTTCAGGGTGACGTAGAAAGGACAGTGGTTTCTGGAAGATAAATGACAGCTGACAAATGTGCAAATGTCTGTTGAAAGAATAGTGAATGCAGCTTCAGAAATAGTTATTAATTTGTTGTATATAACTATTGATCCATTAAATATTAGAAGTAAAAAATTAAAATATGACTCTCCAAAAGTGCTATTAGAGTGTCATCGACTCTATTACTTCTCTCTCTCCTCCCCTCTTTCTCTTTCTCTCTCTCTTATTGGCTCACTCTTTCTTCCTTCCTTTCTCCTTCCTTCTTTCCTTTTTTCTTCTTTCTTTTATTTTATCAAATTCAGAGATCTGCTTAGATCTTTCAAAATATAAATCATACCTGCTTCACTATGGCTACTGGAACTTTTGGATTTGACTTATTTTTCCTGTATCAGTTGAAAATGAATTAGTAATAAATAAATTCCAAAAAAACTGATTTGATTCTCAATCAGTGTGTGCTGTGCCCATTGCAAAAGTTGTTTTTAGGTGTCACCTTACTTTGTAAGATGAAATGAACAGAATAAATCTCTACTGCATTCTCAAGAGGCAGAGATTAGAAAGAGAAAACAAAACAGGTGATATCACCTGACCTGCTTTTTCACAAATGCTCACATTCATCTTAACAAAGATAATACATCGAACTCCTCATCACCAGCTCTGAACCTGCTGATATCACTTTAAAATATCCATGAGATCTGGCAAGATAATTCAGCAATAAAAAGTACTTGTCTTAAAATTATGATGACCCAAAGAGCCTAGAATCCATGGTAGAAGAAAATAAATTGATTGCTAAAAGTTGTCTTTTGACCAGTCTCTCTCTCTCTCTCTCTCTCTCTCTCTCTCTCTCTCTCTCTCTCTCTCTCTCTCTCTCTCTCTCTCTCTCTCACCCCCCCCTCTCTCTCTCTCACACACACACACACACAAACACACACACTAAATTGAGAAGTCAGAAGGATCAGGAGACACAATGTTATTGGAACTGTACAGTTAGTTATAGAATTCTTCTACTCCCTCTGAAAGCATCAGTCACATGTCATTGTTGTGGAATTTCTGACATCTCACATCATGTCTTCATCCTGGGTAAGGAATTCAACAAGTCAGATGATTCTGGAGTGGGTCATGTGGGTTTTCAAATAAGGGGCATAAAGATGTGTTGGACGTGTGGTAATGCTTAGAGTCTAGTAAAGAAACAGCATACGGTATACCCTGAGTACATAGCCACCTGGTTGCTCTACAAAAGGGCTCTACTTGGTCCATGTATCAGTGGGGAGTACACGCACATACACATGCACACACACACACACACACACACACACACACAAACACACTGTGCAGGAAACTTAAAGAGATACTCTGAGGTCAATGAGGAAAGCAAGAGAAAGCAGAGAAACGTTACAAGCCGGAGCAATACAGCCTATTGCCAAATAAACCGGGATTTTAAGACAGCACTCAAAATCTTAAAAGCAGAAGAGGCCAGTTTACTACTGAAGGTAACAGTCATGGCGAAGCGATGAGGAGACCTTGCAATCAGGAATAAGAATAGACACATGTTTTTCTGGCCTAGGAATGACTGTGTCCAAGATTCTCAGCACACTGAAATTTCCCCTTAGCTCTGTGTCTGTAATGGCAAGTGATCCCAAATCAGATCTCTCATTGTGGACACTTAGGGGCCAGGGTTTTCTCATTTCCAGACACCAAGTTAGATTAATGGTCTTCATTTTAGAAGAAGGAAGCATGGAAACTGCATCTACAAAACATCAATGTACAGACGAGAATTCAGGACAACAGATGCTCCTAAGTAAAACTATATTCAAGAAATATGTTCATAATGTGTCACCACTGAAATGTATGACCACCAAGCTTTTAGAAAAGGATCATATTGTCAGTCCATTTGATGAGGTCTATAGGAATTCATTCTTTCCAGAATGCTATCTCTGTTTTCAAGGAGGTGAAGAAAGTAGAGAAGAGAAAGAAATAGCTAGGCTTTTAAGGCACTGAGTAGTCTAGAAAGTGGGAGGGGAACTTGAAGATGATAATATGAGAAGGGCTTGGTTAAAGCTTTCTTGGCATTTAACCAGTGAATCTTAAACTGGGATAAGGGCTCTGGAAAATCCTGTGATGTTCTTTGGTATTCTCAGAAGGACACTTACAATTTGCACATAAAATACTGAATTTTTTTAAAAAAAAAACTTATTTTGAATTCCAACGCTATTTGTAGAATGTGATACAGCACATTAATGTGGTAGAGGGGACACATAACCTCTGGATGGAAACCCCCATAGGAGATGAAGAGCAAACTCACAGAACTGCAGTGCGTGTATGTGTGTGTGTGTGTGTGTGTGTGTGTGTGTGTGTGAGAGAGAGAGAGAGAGAGAGAGAGAGCGCACCAAATGTGTTTCCTGAACAAGGGCAGGATTATAAGTATGTGGAGTATAGATCTGGAAAGCAATGCAAAATTTTATTTCTGTCCTCCCACATATCTGCCGCAAACTAGGTTAGCCACAGGCTAGCCAACACTAGCTCTCTGTAATTAAACTAGTTCATTTATAGGCTAGCCAACACCAGCTCTCTGTAATTAAAATGTCATATTTCCAGTCTACGTGCTGTCTCCTCTGAGCAGCAAAAACTCCAAAGAGTTAACAAAATAAAGTATAAGATATTAATACATTAACCAGAATAAGTTTACATCACAATAGAAATGCAGTCCACAGGAAGCTTGTGGAAACTTGAGAGCTATGGAGAGATTTTGTTTGGCATGTTTGCTCAATTTTACCAAGGATATACATCTGTGTTCATGGAGGTAAAGAAAGGCTTCACAGAGAAGGGAAGTTGGCGTGAATTATGGAAGGAACTTAGGATAAGGCATAAGATAGAATAAATAAGAGTAGATAATAGCTTTATTCCCAAATTTATTTGCTTCATTTTAAAATGTTCTCTTTTACTTATTTAAATATTAATGGGTGTTTAATTACATCCCTACTAATGAATAGCTTGCTTCCAATAATTTTCTATGAGCAAAATATTATATAATATAGTTGCAGTTTTAATACTAGATTTTTGTGTTTCTGAGGTGGAAAAAGATCCTCAAGTTGAAATTATGGGATCAAATTATTTATGTATAATAATTGAACATAAGATCTTGTCAGTTTTCTCTCCATCATAAAAGTTGTTGCCCCGGATCATCCCCCAGTGAGGATGTCCCTCTGCCTCTCTGATCCTCCCTTACCAATGTGGTGTGACCGCAGAGGGAGAAGCAAGCAGAGTGTATGCTGGCAGTTCTCACAGCTCTTTATAAGTTGGCAGTAGTTTTAGAGTAGAAAAGTTTGGACTATTGCTATCATTTCTTGGGAGGCTAGGTTACTGTTGTTGACTGCAGCACTTTGCATAATTGTGGAACTAATAAGATTGCCTTGTTGCTTTTCCTACAAGCAAGGATCTCAATCTTTTGCCTGACTGAGGACTCTTTCATTGTAACTTTAGCATAGTATATTCGTAGCATGAAACTTTTCATTTTCTCTTATTTAAAAAAATAATCTCTTGAATCAGATTTTATCCAGGCACCTTCTTCATCTATACTCATGTATGCTTCCTTTAAGTTTTGTTTTATGAAAGCAATTAAGTTCTATTTTAATCCTAATAGCACATTTCACAACAGCCTCACCATTTTGCAAAGAACCAGTTTGGGTCACAGAAAATATTCTGTACCTGACACATTTACTTGTATTATATTCCTTCTTAAAGTCGATTAATTAGTAGTATTATAACACTTGTACTTGGGGTTTTATTTTAGAACTTAAGCTTTTTATTTGACTGAAAATTTCTGAAGTAGTTTTGCTGTTCAGAACATGTGGAAAGGGAAGAGAGCTGCATTTGGACCACACAAACAAGTGGCTTTCCTTCTCTTCTTATGCCAAAGCTCTCGCTAGTGGGCCATCTGCTCTGTCTTCTCCCTTGCTGAGCACCAAACTCACAGTACACACCCGTGGCATTTCCTCCTCCGGTCTGCAGAGCCGGAAGCACGAACAGCCTCCAGGTCATCCTCGTGTCCTTCCAGAGAGGCCTTTGTGGTAGTCTTGCAGTTCGGGAGCTAAAGCACTCAGAAGCCTCAACAACAACTTACAGTAAAAAGACATCTCCCTTTTTTTCTCTGATTTTTCTGGTAATTTTGTATAATAGCTGACGAAATAAGTGGAATGCGGTCACTCTAACCCATCATCTTAAAGATGAATGCTTTAGAGTGCCCTCTTTAAGGAAATACATTTGACCATATTTTATTTTATGGTAATTGGTTGAATAAGATTATCTACTCTTCTTGAGTCAATTTGGAATTTAGACTTCTTCTCTATACTGTGAAGCCCATTGATATTCTATATTTTAAAGCACATTTTGTTCTTTCATTAGAAGTTATTTTTCAACATCTGTAATTTTATTTCTTTATCATCTTTACTTCAAGTAAAATACAAAGCAACTGATATTAATAAGCATTTTAAAACATTTGTGTAATTCACTCCTTCCTTCACTAATCCTTTTGCTTTGCTTGCACTTTGCTTATTATTTTTCTAAATATACCAATTTATTCTCAACTATGTTGTCTTCCAATAGGTGTTGTAGGTGTTAGAAACAACTAAAAATACAACTTTTATGTCCACAGTAAAATTCTCTCTTTATTGGGGTTGTTTTTAACACTGAGTTTGATCCTCTATTTAATGCTATAATTTTAATTTCGTATCTCATGAATTTTAAAGAATTTCATATGAGTAACTTAATCATTTCAATTTCTACCTGTTTTTATTTTTAAGAGTGCTCCTTCTCACTTGTGGATTGTGCACATGAGGGCCCAATTAGGCTAGAAGCAAGCGAGCTAGAGTCACCGGCAGCTGTATGCTGGGTTACAGGCAGCTACCGTAGGAACTGTGCACTGAACTCAGGTCTTCTGAAACAGCAGTACAGGCTCACAAATGATAAGAACCTCTGCAGTTCCCTCAATTTTCACCTCTTAATTAATTGCATTACGGCTTAAAGATATATATTCTTTTAGTAGCTTCTGTATTTTGTTGGCTTTTGTTTCATTTTTTATTGAAAAGAGTGTTTACTATACAGTAAACCCTCACTAATTATTTCAATAATAATGTTAGCAAGTAATGCAGATTCTCATTTTAGCTTACCTATCACTGTGTATAATAAGTAGAAGTGGTGCACTACATTTTTAAATCTTCGACGCCCTTAGTTTCCAAGAAAGAGGCAAGAAAGTGCTACAGCCAACTGAAAAGCAAGTGGAAGACCAAAGCTCTGTCTAGTGCTGATTATAGGAAATGCAAAGTAGATGTTAGCTGAGCTCAAGCTCAGTGTGAAGCTCCTCTCTCGGCTTTCTTCCAGAGCCAGCTCCTTTGGTGGAGTTTGTATGAAGATCCCGATTCAAACCTCTACACTCATCACTACATACATACACAAACTTCTTAGTCCCCTGACTCTGTATTACTTTCCCGTGGCCTCTATCACAGTCCATGTTGAAGGACGCTTTAGTTGCAAACTATGTTTATTGTTGATGATCTGCTTTTCTCTCCCACAGCGCGAACTTTACAAGTCCAGTTGTATTTGTTTCTTTGGGTCATGGAGAGCTCAGTCAGTATAAAAACAGGTAGTTAGGTGATAGGAAATGAAAACCTACTTTATGGCAATACACGTGAGACAAAGACTCTGGATTATTTTGGAAACACAAACACTTAATTGTGCACAGGGAAATGAAACAAATCAATGACCATGAATTCCGGTTTCAATTATAAAATTGATGTCTTATGCTGTGGGATGCAATTTCCAACAAGAATGATTTTTATATTTTTAACTTTACAGTGTGTATGTGATTAGAATATGTGAAAAAATTGTTTGAAATGGCAAAAAAAAAAAAAAAAAGAAAAAAGATAACCCTCTGGAAGATTTAAATGTTTCCGTAGAGTAAAGCAGCCTTACTAGATAAGAAATTAACACTAAGCCATTGAATTAGAAGCCACAATTAACGAATAGACCGAGAAACCAGAGAAGGAGATAGGCAGCTGATGTGGACTGCCTAGTTTACATAAGACTGCACGACCTGACAAGGGATGCAGTCCAACCCAGGAAAGACCAGGAGAGTTCAACCGCAATAAGACTGCTGACCAGAAAGGTAAAATTATACCAGTTTCCTCCAGGACTGGTTATTTCCTTCAGCACACTGACAAAAATATCTGACAGGAAGAAAAGAAGGAGCTATGTCTGTAACAGTTTTAGAGGGTTCCGGTCAGTCATGGAAACAAAGGCGTCGTGGTGGGACCGTGCTATGTCATGGCTAGCCATGAAGAAGAGAATGCAGCAAGAACCAGAAACCAGGATTATGTACAGTGGCCTGCTTCTCCGAGCCAGACCCTACATCCCAAAGGTTGTACCAACCAATAATCAAATCAGCGCCACCAACTGGCAAGCAGGCTTCAAGCATAGGAGTCTGGTGAGAAAATTTCATATCCTAACCGTAACCATAGCAAACCTTCTATGGAAAGAGAAAATGTAAACAGACTTGTGGCTACAGAAACATGGCATGCTCACCACGGAAAATACCAGAAACAAACCTTAAGCCCAACAGTATCCTGGGAAAACCCTTAAATATGAAGGATACTGGTATGAACCCGTATTACTTCAGGATCAAATACAAGCAAAAAGAAAACACTACACTCCAGTAACGGACCAAGCTTTTAAAACAACAGGATGGATTCAGCCACAAAGTACCAGTTCTGTTTTCTAAATGAAACAACAAGACAACTGAAAACTCATGGCTTTACCCAAGTGACCCTGCAGATAAAGTCGGCAGGATTCTTACACAAAATCCTGAGGAGCCTCCGAGGCCCTGGGAGCCGTGGCCTTCTGAAAAAGGGAGACTTCCTACGTTTATTTTTAGTGCAGTCTAAACACAAATCAAGAATACGGCTTCAATGGAAGACCCGCACAAAATAAACTGGGCCAAGAGCTTACTCAATTGCCCAGAACAGGAGAGAATCTGTCTCTATATCTTCTTTGTCAATAATAATTAGCCCCTTCTGAAAAGGGTGTTGTAGATACACAGTCAAAATGACCCTTTAAAGGAAGATATAATTTGGCTTACAGAAATCCATTACCAACAAATAACTGCTTGTGGAGGGAAACACAACAGAGCCTCGCATTTGGAAGTAAGAACCACAGGAAACTGCATCCCCAGCCTAGATTGAGTCTTATACAAGAAACCACCACACTGCCAATTAACCAGCATTTTCTCAACGTGATGACATCTTGGTATGACTAAATAAAAAAAATTCGGAACAGACACTAGCTGCTCTTTGTCTCCTCTTTAATTCCTCCCTGCCCCCAGCAGCTGAAGAGAGGAAACCTCACCATCCTGGAAGCATCATTTTCCCGGCTCAGTTTAACATGAAAACAGAAGATAATACAGCATCCGTTTATAAACCAGACAGGGCTCGGCCTGCTGTGTCAACATAGAAAAATCAATCCAAGAGTCCCAACCCTGAGCAGTGGTCTTTAGGGCTGCTTCAGAAATCAATCCTTGAGAAGAGTACTGCTCTAAGACCGGAGAAGACATGCTTGAAATCTCCAGCTTTGGTGCCTGTGTCCCCTCGGGGACCTCAGCACTTGGACTCTCAGCAGGGATTCATGAGGAGAAACTGGCCTGAGCAGCACACACTGTCTTTAAGGATGAGTGTCCTGTTTTTCTTATTGATATCATGGAGGATCTATTACGGGCTTGTGCTGAGTGAAACCATACATGTAACATCTCAGTAAATCTCCATAGACCTCTTGGGGTAGACACTACCGTTCATGTAACAAACCGTCTGCTTAATAACAGTATGGAAGTAGACCTGACGCCAGTCTTAATGTACTGATGGGTGTGGATGACATTTATAGAGAAAGGTACAGTTTGGTGTGATAGATCTCTTATTCCCATCATGAGAATGTCTCGACTACTGCATGGAAGGCCAGGGTTTGCTGCCTACGTTCATACGTAAAGACGTGCTGAAGTTGAGTTAGCGGAAAAAGAAAAAAGAAAAAAGGAAAAGAGGCTTTAAGTGACTGCTTTGGAAATACTTGGAAGGAGTCAAAACAGAAATAGGTGGCCATTTCTTTGCCCCCTCAAAGAGTTCATCAGAAGCATACATAAGGTACTCATGGTTTGAAAAAATAGTATCAGTCTGGAGAATTTCTGTGCTGAGACTGCTTTTGCAAGGTTCTTAAATTGCTTACTCCGTGTACATGAACTCCTGCAAATGATTGAGGAATTACTGTAAAGAAGGCTGATATAGAAAAGACATTGACGAACTCTGAGTAAATGATGAATTAGATTAAAATACACAGAGCATACATAAGGACAACAGCTCCATACATATTTATATTTAACATAAAATTTAAATATTTATTAATATCTATCCTTTTTATTGTTTGGAGTGTCGGTGTGATTACCATTAATGAATAAAGAAACTGCTTTGGACCTGTAGCAGGGCAGAAATTAGCTAGGTGAGGAAAACTAAACTGAATGCTGAGAGAGAGGAGGCAGAGGCAAAGAGAAGCCATGTAGCCCCATGATAGATCTTGGAACTTTTCCAGGTAAGCTTGTATCCAGCCTCGTGGCGATATACAGACTAATAAAAATGTGTTAAATTAATATGTAAGAGTTAGCCAATAAGAAGCTAGAGCAATGGGCCAAGCAATGTTTTAAATAACATAGTTCTGTGTGGTTATTTCGGGTCAGAGCGGCCTCCTCCTTCAACAACTTAAGGCTGGGTTCAGGCATATTTCAGACATTTACACTTTTCTTCCCTGAATTTGTGGATGAATTGTTAACTTGTCAAATACATCACACAGTCATTTCCTCTCAAGGATTTCCTGTCGCTCACCCACAGTGTTGATGTCTTACGTAAATGGCTGCCACACAGGGGCTTATGAAACCTGACTGACTTGCCTTCACTGTATGGGATGGGTTTATCTCTCTTTGTCTTATGGGGCTTTATCAGCTCTATCCACTACTTCTGGACAAGATAGTTTCTCTGACCTAGCTAGTCTCTTCTTTATGCAACTTTGGAGGAACACATGAACTAACAAAAATCCCGATATATATTCCACTTTCTACTTCCTAGTTTACCATACCCATTCCCTGAGCCAAAAAAAGAAGAAAAGAAACAGAGATTTGGGGTTCATTTTGGATTTATACTATTAATTATCACCTTGCAGGTCATGAAAAGTCCTAAGTTCTTAATATTCTACAGGTATTTTACAAGAGGGTATACTCTTGTAAGAGGAGATTGCTGTGTAAAAGTTAAACAAGGCTTTCTGGCTACAAATAGTTTATATAAAACATAAATAAACAAAATTTTAAGCTTGTCAGCGGATATACACAGGTATGCCTTAATAGCAATATCCAGTACAAAGGACATAGCTGAGGGAACAGTATTATTAACCAGTGATTAGAAAGCAAAACCAATACAGAAAATCGCGTGATGGGAAAACGTGTCTGACTTGGAATCTGCTGTTTTGGTTTTAGCTTTCCATCAACATCTCTAAGTCAAATAAACATGGGTTCCATCAAGGATGGGCTGGAAGAATGAAACTGTTGCATGTGTCATTATTCCCTATATAACAGTAAAACATCCATGCTGTACAGGTATTATAATTGATCTAGAGGGAATCTAAAATAAATAGGAAATTGTGCATGGTTTTATTTTAATAACACAATACGACATTGTTTTATGAAAGGTGCTTTGAGCACCATATTTGGGTGCCTGTGGGGGTGAGCACCATATTTGGGTGTCTTCAGGGGTGAGCACCATATTTGGATGTCAGTGGGGGGTCAGCACCATATTTGGGAGTCTGCAGGGGTGAGCACCACATTTGGGTGTCCACAGGAGTGAGCACCATATTTGGGGGTCTGTGGGGTTTCTAGAACCAAGAAGAGGTGATCGTGTGCCATGGAATGAGGTAGAGTACTCCTAGATAAAGAATGCCTCTACTCTTGTCCTGAGAGGCATGCTGGGTTGTGGTTCTGAAAGGCTGTTCCTACGTTCTAACACGTGCTGTCTTGGAGAACAAAAGAAAGGATCAGAAATTTGCGGGCAATAACTGCTGCTATGAGAGAGCTCTTCACCACCTTCGCTGAAAGACTCCGATTGAGAAGGAAAAACAAAAGAAAATGCAAGCATTAGATCGCAGTCAAATAAGCGTGTTTCTCGCAATTTAAGCTAATAGTTATTCATTATTCAGTCAACTATTTGGTACAAACAGATAAATATTCTCCCACTTGTTAGTCCCTGGGGGCTTCCTTAATCCTAACTGAATTTACTTTCTGTGAATTTCCTAGTAATCAGAAGTTATAGGTTGGATACATTTTATACTAGGGACACCCATGGTGCAACTGCTCCACTTTTTCTTTTCATTTCAAAGTAAATGGTCCATCCAAAGTGAAAATTGTTGTTTTCTCTCTCTCTCTCTCTCTCTCTCTCTCTCTCTCTTTTTTTTACTTTTTTTGGATGGCGGAGAATATTTTCCTCTTTTCTAGTCTTGTTATTGTTGAAGTTGTTTTAATCAGATAGCTATTTCAAACAGAAGCAATCAGGTTTCTTTTTTTACCGCCATCTCCCTTCCCCATCCTCTTCAATACATGCTGTTAAGAAAATACCCTTGTTAGTGATGTGATTCATCTACTTTCACGTGTAACTGAAGCATCTGGGAAGAAGCTTCATGCAGGCATCCTTTCAGATGTTCTTCACCATGGTAAACTAGATTCGAGGTGCGGGGCGTAGGCATTTTCTGAGGACTGATGCATCATTAAGAAGTGGAGAATTAATTTGTGACTTTCAGGGAAGAAGAAAAATTTTCTTCAATTCCAAGATCCACGTTGAGAGCTCTCTGTGTTTCTAAACAGAACATCAGGCCTCGTTTTCCCAGGCAGCTATTAAAATCCTTATGGGAACAGAGGTGACTCTGGGTTTCCAGGTGAGGGAGTAGCATGCCCACAAGCTACCACTCATTGGCAGGTGTTTGATCTCACTCCATCAAGATCAAAATTCTGGAAACAGGGCACAAGACAATAAAGCTTGACTGCAGGAAAGATGAATGAGGAAAGACAGTATCCATGTTTTCCCAACACAACTGGACAGATACATATAAGTGCACAGTGGCTCAGACAGCACATGCACAAGCTTAGCCGAGACAAAAACCCCAGTCAGCATGGCGCACATTCAGATCAGCCTTAGCTGAGCGGCTGAGGGCATTTGATAGCTACTGGCAAAGAAGAACCTTGGTTTGAATGGTTGCATGATCTCCGACATAACAAGTACATTCCAGGTAGCCCCCAACCTAGAAGTAGCTGGCTAGCACAAGTTGATTCAGCAGAGAGAAGAGAAAGCATGAAATTGGATAACGATAGATGGCTTCGGGAGGACTTGGGGAAGAGAGCAAACATGGTCAACCTACATTGTATGAAATTCTCAAGGAATTAGCAAAATTTTATTTTTTAAAAAAAATGAAGAGAAAGTAAAGCATGGCCACAAATCAGTTTAAATCTGCATTAAAAATACTTTCTCAAATAAAATTTGACTTCTTCCTATACAGAGAATGGGTAGACTGTAAAAATTGATTATTTAAAAAACAAGACTGATGGGGCTGGAGAGATGGCTCAGAGGTTAAGAGCATTGCCTGCTCTTCCAATGGTCCTGAGTTCAATTCCCAGCAACCACATGGTGGCTCACAACCATCCGTAATGGGGTCTGGTGCCCTCTTCTGGCATGCAGGCATACACACAGACAGAATATTGTATACATAATAAATAAACAAACAAACAAATATTAAAAAAAACAAGACTGATATCCATTAATTCCAGCCAAATATTAGAGTAAATTAATCCTAGCCAGTTTTAAATAAAGAAAATATAATGGCATGTTTGCCTTAACACTGCCAAAGATTTTCTGCTTTTAATCTAAGTCAACATAGCCCAAGACACTAGAAATGCATTTCAGTTTCAGATGCATCTTTGGTGTGGGACAACAGTCTGTATTCTGTCAATTATGTTTTAAATAAATGCTGATTGGCCAGTAGCCAGGCAGGAAGTATAGGTGGGACAACCAGACAGGAAGTAGAGCCGGGTCAAGGAGAAAAGGAGAATTCTGGAAAGAGGAAAGCGTTGCCTGCAGTCCTGATCCGGCCACAGAGCAAGCATGATGTAACTGCCTCACTGAAAAAAGTACCAAGCCACACGGCTAACACAGACAAGAATAATGGGCGAATATAAGTTACAAGATTTAATAAAAAGCCTGAGCTAATGGACCAATCAGTTTATAATTAATAACCTCTGTGTGATTTTGGGGGGACTTAACGACAGCGGGATCTGGGCAGGACAGCAAACTCAGACCACACGTCTTCTTTCCTTTTATTGATCGAGTGAAAAGGCAGAGGGCCCCACTGTGAAGGGAGTGTGTTACCTGCCTCCATACTTCTGCTTTATTTAAGAAGAATCAAAGGAGAGCTGATTTTTGCCAGAAAGTCAAATATTTCATGAGTAGGCTCTACTAGCTAAGAGATATCATATAGGATTTTCTGTTCTAAACATTTCCAGCCCACATATTGAGAGATCGTTAAGAGAGTATGAACTGACTGTCCTTGAACTTCTTGAATGCCCTTATACCTGAGAAATATAGGCAATTTGTCAATCAGAAGGACTCAATGGGAAAGTGAGGGATATAACACAGGTGTACAAGACTCAGTCAAACTTAATTGAAAGTACAAGAGCCTTAAAGAGAATGAGTAAGACACACTAAGCTGAACCTCCCACAATGAATAAAATTGCTTAAAAGAAGCTGGCCATGTGCTTTTTAGCTATGAGAGCTACTGATATATTATATGTAATGGAGAAGCATAAGAAAATCCAGGACCCAGAAATAGAGTGGGAGAGTAAGCACAGAAAGAGAACAAAACAGGAAGGATCTATTTGCAGCTCCAGGAACACATCAGAGATGAATAGAGCCCCCCTTTCATACCTGTCTTGTTCATCTTTTGGTACAAGGTGGGTATAGTTCCAGTAACACAGTCCAAACAACATGCCCTCATCACACATGCGCCCACAGGCCATCCCACATTGAAATTCTTCCCAAGTGATTCTAAGTTGTGTCAGTTTGACAGTTAAAACCATCATGGTCCCTAGCCAAACCAGTAATGCAAGCACAGGAAAGTCCCTTTGGGTATATAAGATCCAACCCAAATCAGCAACAAACACACGTGACTCACATGCCCACATGTAACAAATCTACTGTGTGTGGCACCAAATCCAGTCAAAGCTATGGGTCTGGTACTCCCTGTACTTTTGTTAAAAGCCTTTCCAGGAAATAAAATAATCCTGTCTCCTCCATTTTAAATATGCTTCCCAGGAGCGTTCAGGTTCCCTGGAATTTCTATTAATAATTCCATTTATCCTAGTAATACAATATGTGTCAAACATCACAGTGTCTGAGAGAGATTAATAACCTCAGTTTGTCTTGACATGAGAAAAGAAAAGATTGATGAAAAACCTCTGGAAAGAGAATTTGATGCCAAATTAAGATTTCAAGGTGAATTATAAAGAGCAATTTAAGAGCTGGCACGTTGCCCTATGAAGTTCTTTCTAAGAGCCACACCCTAGTCACCGTGTTGCTCTGCCTTCACCCCATGTCTTGGGTTCTCAACGCTGGTATTCCATAGAAGTTCTTCACATCTACAAAGCCTGCCTTGATAGCAACCAGGCTTCTCAGTCCATTCCTCTCAGCCATGTGCTCATTCTTCTGCCTTAGGTTTTGAGACATACTTTTTTTATAACAAACTTTCTAATTCCATTCCAGTTACTTTTCCTAAGGCTACTTTAAGTTAGCCTCTTCTCTAGATGTCTCTGCTTTGAGAAATTCTTCTCTTTTCTGTCAGAGCAGCCAACTTGAGAAGTGTAGGCTATGATATCAGTCTGCCTAACATTCTAATTCAGTGCCCAGAATGTTGTAGCCTGTGATAAATACATGTTAAAACACGAGTCACATACTCCTTTCATACATGATCTCTGTCACACTGAACCAGAGACAGTGGGAAATCAACGCGATGGGGTTTTGTTTGCAGTGTACAGTTTAAGTCCAAAAATCAGGGATGAAGTGTGAGAACAGAGGAAGGAGGTGTGCAGAGCAAGAAGGCTAGGAGGAAAGCTCAGCAAGAGGAAGAGACAGGCTTGGGAAAACTAATAAATGTCGGCAGCTCTCATTTGCATAGGTGCCTGCCAAGGCCTATCCCTCATTTTATGTTTATGACTTCATATTGTATTTTGTAGATGAAATGCCATAAATTTTATATCCTTAAAGACCCACAAAAAAATGAAATTCTACCCTTATAAAAGACAATGGCAATAATATTTATTCGCATTGCCACTCAGCAAATGTGCACAAGACCTTTACGACTTTTGCTAGTGTTGGATACCCAAAGTCAAATGTGAAAGGGTAATAATCATTTTATTTATTAGCATGTTATGAATAGTACATTTTAAATGTGTACAATACATTAACATAGTCAAAGTGCCCATTTCCTCTTCAGCAGATCCTCACTATGAGTTAGTGTAGTGTCTTGAATGAGAAATGTTCCCCAGCTGATTCAGTGCTGTGGAACCTTCATCTGGCGATGGATGGAGATAGAGACTGAGCCCCACAATGGAGCACCGGACCGAGCTCCCAAGGTCCAAAGGAGGAGCAGAAGGAGGGAGAACATGAGCAAGGAAGTCAGGACCGCAAGGAGTGCACCCACCCACTGAGATGGTGGGGCTGATCTAATGGGAGTTCACCAAAGCCAGCTGGACTGGGACTGAAAAAGCATTGGATAAAACCAGACTCCCTGAACATGGCGGACAATGAGGGCTGCTGTGAAGCCAAGGACAATGGCACTGGGTTTTGTTCTTATTTCTTTTTTCTTTTTTTTTTTTTTTTTTTGGTTTTTCGAGACAGGGTTTCTCTGCAGCTTTAGAGCCTGTCCTGGAACTAGCTCTTGTAGACCAGGCTGGCCTCGAACTCACAGAGATCCGCCTGCCTCTGCCTCCCGAGTGCTGGGATTAAAGGCGTGCGCCACCACCGCCCGGCTGGCACTGGGTTTTGATCCTACTGCATGTACTGGCTTTGGAGGGGCCTAGCCTGTTTGGATGCTCATCTTCCTAGACCTGGATGGAGGGGGGAGGACCATGGACTTCCCGCAGGACAGGGAACCCTTACTACTCTTCGGACTGGAGAGGGAGGGGGAGGGGAGTGGAGGGAGAGGGAGGGAAATGGGAGGCTGGGAGGAGGCGGAAATTTTTAATAAAAAAAATAAAAAAGAAATATTTAGGACCAGGAAAAAAAAGAGAAATGTTCCCCATAGGAGTGTCACTGGGTATGGACGTCAGAGTATGTAGTCTCCTCCCCCCCTTCTCTCGTCTCCGTGGCTGTGTCCTCTGTATGAATGAAATGCAATAATCGCCCAGATTCCTGCTCTGCTTCTATGCCTCCTGCCATTAAGGACTCTGACCTCTGACCTTCTGCAATCATAAGCTAAAATGAAGCTTTTACTGCACAGATGCTTTTGACCATGGTATTTTCTTCACAGCAACAGAAAATTAACAATGGGCCATCAGAACAGCAGAACCTAGCCACTCTCCCTCTCATTGCACAGGCAAGGTGCCAAGGTACAGAGAAGTTGAAAATCAACGTTAAGAAGCAGAATCAGGCAATGCCTTCATAGACCCAGCTCAAAGGCCTGAACCTGTGAGTGGTACTTCAGGCAACAAAAGGTATTGTGTAAGAGAACAAAGATTATAGACCTTGAAATGAGAAAATTGGAATTTCTGAGGCCCTAATTTGTAATGAATCCTTAAAATACAGAATTTTATATCACTGTGAAGGGTTAGAGCAGTGGTTCTCAAACCATGGGTCATAACCTGTTTGGGGGCTGAATGGCCTTTTCACAGCGATTGCCAAAGACCATAAAAATGCAGATATTTACACTGTGATTCATAACAGCAGCACGATTGCAGTTATGAAGTAGCAACAAAAATAATTTTGTGGTTGGGCTCACTACATCATGAGGAACTATATTAAAGGGTCATAGCAGAGCATGAAGAAGGTTGGCAACCTCTTGGTTAGAGAGATGAGATTGGGAGCAGAAAGAGGACAAACTGGAAGCACAGGGGGGAGTGATCCCCAATTGCTAGCATGGACAGTAAGGAGAAGGGGAATAGGCCGAAGAAGAACTCAAGTGACTTCAAGAAGTGTGGATGACCCTTCGTAAATGACCAACAAGAAATGAGACATAATCCTATAGAACAAGAAACTGAATTCGGCCAATAGAATAGATAAGCACAGAAATGCTCCTCCTCAAGAGACTTCTGGAAGAAATGCAGACCCCTAAAACCCAGTGTAACCTGTGCCAGACTCATGACCTAAAGAAATGTAAGATAATAAACTTCACTACTCAAGGCTTCCACATTTTTGAGAGTTTGTTATCACGATAATGGAAAGTGTGCACAATTATGTTGGCACCTAGAACAGTAGTGAAGAGCAGAGTCAGTATTCATCTCTGAACTCATGATAATCAGTTCAGTGATGACAAAAGGTGCTTCTAGAATGCAGAGAAGCACAGAGGAATTCTCCTAACCTGCAGGTCCATAAAACCAGAAGCCAGCAAAGCAAATGAGAAGGAAAAGAAAGGAAAACCAGTAACATAGCAACCCAGAGCCAGTAACAGAAGCCAGAGCCTGCACCAGATAAGTGTGCTGTTCTCTTTCTGTTCTGAGGCAGAAAGTAGACCTAGAATGGCCCGGATACTCCAAGTTACCATGCACAAATTCTAACCTCAGAGATCCTAAACATGACTTAAAGCACATGCCTTAGCTATAACACCTTCAGGAAAGTATTTTCCTAAAATATTTAAAATTCAAAGGATCCATTATTTAATTTAACTTTGATGAAAACCCTCAAGTACTCATGAAGGAGGCACATACGTGTATCACTTCTCTCCTGTGCCTTTTATTTTACCGAACTTCCTTTACATTGGAGGATTTCAAAATGCCTCTCAGACCCGACAGCATTTTTCTCTGACACACTTCGGTGAAATTGTTTTTTAAACAAAGGATGTTTCCTTTCATAACTATTATGTCATTATTACATATAACCAACTTAATAACCCAATATCACATAATAGCCAATTCATATTCAAATTGCCCTGAGAGTTTAAAAATGTCTTTTTAAGTTAGTTTAATTCCAGATCCAGACAAAGTCTGCTGATTGTACGTGGTTGCTTTCACTGGCTTCTTTCAAATCCCTGTCCTGTTTCCCTTTTCTTTTCCTTCCTTACGCCAATGTCTTATCTTCCTTGTAGTGACTCTACCTTCTTCTTATCGTCATAACCCTGCATAGATTATAGCAAAAGCTAATTGTATTATGGATACATAGGGGGAATGGGGAAACTCTACTTTTCTATGTCTCTAGCGTGCCTGCATGTAATGTTAGCTTACCTCATCACCTCTCAAACACAGCTATTGATTTATACAACTACAATTATTGCATAGAATCTTCTGACAGTACAAATGCACACACATGCATACATACATACATACACATATGCGTACCCGCATGCACACGTACAGGGAGGCAGATGATTTTTTTCCATTAGCAAGAAGACAAAGAATGAAAACATTGAGACAGTCAAGTAAGGAAGCTCTGATCCTTCTACAGGGTATGAATTTGGAGAACTGGGTAAAGGATGATCAAAGGACTAGAATATTAGAAAGAGCTGGTTAAATAGAATTAAATAAGGACTTAGAATACTTTGAATCATGCTGCTCTTTGTCTTTTGAAAACCACTAACTTAAGAATGTGCGTCATGAAGCCAGGCGGTGGTGGTGCACGTCTTTAATCCCAGCACTCGGGAGGCAGAGGCAGGTGGATCTCTGTGAGTTTGAGACCAGCCTGGTCTACAAGAGCTAGCTCCAGGACAGGCTCTAAAGCTGCAGAGAAACCCTGTCTCAAAAAACAAACAAACAAAAAAACCCAAAAAAGAATGTTCGTCATGGATCTAGAGCAACAAACATACTCTTTAGTGCACTTTTATAACTCGGAGAGTAAAAAGGAAATTTATAAAAAAAATAAATGAATGAAATGTCCTTTCAAAATCCCAAGACCCTAAAGATGACAATTAACTATGTAGGAATAATTCAAGAGAACAGAATTAAGACAAAGAGATTCACAGAATGCACACACACATGCACACAAAATCTGTACACACATGTATACTCATACATTGTATACATAATGTATACACACAATGTACATACATAATGTATACACATAATCTACAACACAATGTACAAATACAGTATACACACATAATCTCCACATACAATGTATTCATATAATATGCATACTGATCAAATGAGGACAATACACACAATGTATGTGCATACAATATATACACACATATGCATATACAATATTCTTGCATTACATACACATTGTACACACTATGTACATACATGATGTTCATACACATTAAACACATATCAAATACACATATATGCATCTAAGATATATACTGATCAGATGAAAGCTAGGATAGCACAGCAGTTAGCAATGTCAGACAATAGCATTTGTAAGGACAAAGATTATGAGTGACAAACGTGTTACTTAACTAGACAAATACTAAAAATTTACCTAATAAATTAGTAAAAGAATATAGAGAGTAAAAATTGATAGATATGACAGAAGAAATATGCAAATCTGAGCCAGTAGTCAAGATTTTACTGAGCTTCTCTCAAATATTGGGACATTAAAGTATAAAACTATCAAAGATATACAAAATGAGCAAATTATATAATAGGTCCTTATGCTTGAATATGAAAGATTATCATAGATTCGGGTTTTTGAACGTTTAGTTCCTAGCTAATAGCTTGGGCTGGGGAAGCTGGAATCATTCAGAAGTGGAGCACAGCCGACAAAGTAGCACAGGGCGGACAGGCTTGGAGGCTGTACCTGGCCCCCAGCCTCTGCCATGGTCTCTGCTGTCTCGTCCACTGGAGCATGATTGGCTCAGCCGCAGGCACCCACAGGCATTCAAGTAGCTGCTCTCCCAGCTCTTTGCCACCACAATTGGCTGAGACCTTTTAAAACCGTGAGCCAAAACATAAATATTTTGTGCCTTACTTGTTTTTGTCAGGTATTTGGTAAAAGTAGACAAGGAAGAAACAAACACAAAAGTATATAACAAAAGTTGAACTAGCAATTTCAGATTTATTTTACTTTCTAAATTACAGGTGTGTGTATGCCAATGGGTAAATACACGCATGTGTGAGAACAGATGCCTGGGGATTCCAGAAGAAGTAGCATCACCTGGAACCACTGTTGTGAACAGTTTGACACTGGTGCTGGCACATTTTTTCAATTATGTAGAGAGTATTTACAAATGTTTTCCACAAAACAACTCTGAAATACTTTAGCAATTGCTTTTATAGACCATTGTACTGTCTATACAACCAATTAAATTAATAATGCAAATAATTAAAAGTAGGTTTACATTTCTAGAAAGCCTAAAGGCTAGAGTAGAATTCAAAAATAGTTTTTAAAATACACTTAGAGATACAGAAAATATTGTCCATTATCTTTTCTTGGAAAGTAAAAGCAATATTTAGTAGGATTTTACAAAATTAAATTTCACCAAAAATTTGTCAAAATTAGTGACTTAAGGGTTCTAACTTTATGATTTTGTCAGGTCAGTTCTATCTTTAAAGCTTTATTTATTTTTTATTTTTTATTTTATTTTATTTTATTTATTTTTTTTTTTTTTTTGGTTTTTCGAGACAGGGTTTCTCTGTGGCTTTGGAGCCTGTCCTGGAACTAGCTCTTGTAGACCAGGCTGGTCTCGAACTCACAGAGATCCGCCTGCCTCTACCTCCGGAGTGCTGGGATTAAAGGCGTGCGCCACCACCGCCCGACACTTCAAAGCTTTATTATTCAAAGAAAACAGAATTAACAATGTAGTAAAGAATCAAAATTAATAAGTTAAAATGGAACACAAAGACAGTTTAGAGAGAAATGGGAAAGCCATATCTGGTTATATGAGAAACAAATATAGATACTGCTTTGGAATTCCAGTTTGAGAAACAGTCAAGACAGAGAAGACCCAAATGAGCAATGTTATGACGGCAACGTTGTCTGGAAGTGTTGGATGCTTGAGAATGGGGGAGAACTGTAGGAGACTCTGTTGGATTTCCTCTAAATCCCCAGGTCACCACTGGGGACAGCATCACAGTGTACTTTCTTTTGTGTGACATGTGCCACTTTCCTGCAGGTGGACCATCCTGTACTCTTGACACCTTTATAAGACCAAGGGGAAAGTAGAAGACAAGGCGAAAAATATTTGGAGGGTGAAACTGGTACAGTAGAAAGCCAGATGCATAGAACGTAAAAATTTACCGTCCATCACTGTAGAGCCCTAAGCCGGGATTTGTTGTGGTATATAGACAGGAAAGCCATTCTGCATTCTGCTTCCTCCCGGGAGCCTAAGTTGCCGACACTGCAGTTCGGTTCTTTTCCTCCCAATTCCTCTTCCCTGTCTGCTGGTAGGAAACCCAAACTGCCCCTTCTCCCTTCATGAAGAAATCCGCGTTATAGCTGAGGTGATAATTTCCACTAATCCTTATGACTGGAGTCTCAGTGGTTGATGCCAGCATGTGAAAGTGTTTGGTGAAGGTTTGCGGCACAACTGAATTAGGTATGGTACCAAAGTAGGAGGAGGGAGTGAGCAGGACTCAGTACCCGAGGCACAAGTCTCCAGGGTGCACCCAAGGAAAGATTCAAGAGGATCAAAAATGTGACATCCAAGGTTTTCAAGGGTAAGCCTACACCTGATGTAGCTCACTCAGACTCAAACAAAGTCAACAGAAAGAGACACAAGCAAAGCCAAGGGCTGGGCTGGAACAAGGCAGTGTGAGGCTACTCTCCTAGGCCCATTCACCTGGGTCAACGATCATTTTGGAACACAGACACATATTTGCCCACCCAAAGAGACCCATTCTGAGTCCCAGTGTGGGCAACCAATTGAGCGATGGCTTTCATCTGAGATATATGTACTGAATGATGATACCGTTTCACCAGCTAGCATACACAATTTGAAATATAGATTTTTTTTTCCTTTGGCTTAATGGTCTGGGCACAGGGAAACTTTATGACAAAATGGGCCAATGGGTATGATACATCCTGCATAAGCCAGCAATTGCATCTCTCCACCTTCATTCATGACACCAACCTAAGGCAGGCGCTGTATATAGTTAGAGCATTCCTGTATGGAGAAAGCCCTCTCTTGTACATCATCTGGGGATCCAAATATTTTGAATAATGTCCTTACATGATTACATAAAAGGTATAATTATAAAGGAATGTAATGCTTATGGAGTCGGGATTCACGGCACACATTTATGTAGCCTTTTTAAACAAAGTATGTTCGGAGTAAGTAAAATAAACCAATCCTGCCTCACGCTTCTCAGGCACTCTCTTCAGTGTATAAGAATTGGATTGGGAGCCAGAAGCTATATCATTGCTGGGATTAATTTGGTTAGAGTTATGGTGACATCTGTGCAGTAGAAAATTTATCCTTCTAAGATAGGTATGAATGGGGCAGCCCAAACGGGAATGCTATGATGCTATGATTTGCTGGAGTATACAAATGCCATGTGATCCCTTCTGAGGTGGGAGATTCCATGATGACGTTAACATTTCAGTAGATCTGGGGTCTGTGGGATCACCCTCCGAGCAGACTTCACTATTTCAGATAGAAAATAATGAATCAGGATGGTATATTTTATCAGACTTTTATTCTTTTAATCTCCTTATTTCCACTTTTTGAGTAAATATATGTTCAGTCAACATGGTTGTCAACAAAATGAAGGGTCATGAGCCACTTTATTCTCAGTGGAGGTGAAAAACTTAAGGAAGTTGATTTGCTTCTAATGTGAGTTGCAGAGGAAAGCAATGCAGATGGGAAGAGTGGTTGGGGGAGGACTGAACATGAGCAGGAACAGCTAACAGAGTGACTTAGAGGAGGGGGTCTGAACATGAGCAGGAACAGCTAACAGGTCAGATGCCCAACTTCTTCTAGCTGTGGTACAGCAATGCCTCCTGCTGCTGGGAAGAAGAAGACAAAGCAAGAACCTCAGAGCTGTCTTGAAGAGCTTTGGTTGGAATGGCTGTGCATCCACACTCCCGTTGCTGCTGTGTGTTACTATGTGGTGGCACAATGATGATAAGAACAACATGTCGTAGACTCTAAATAAATTTAACTGTCAGGTGGAAGGTAGGTTGCTCCTGGGACACAGGAAGCAAGCATGGCCTTAGTGTATTTATTAAAAATATCTATAACCATGTAGAAAATGTATCCTTTTCTCCACCAAGTAGATTTTTTTTCTCTCTGCAGTGCAGAAGAAACACTTTAAATTTAATTTTGTACAAAACTCAGGTATTTCCCTCACTTATTATTATCATTTTGAAAGTTTATTTTTTTTCTCAAGCAGTGCAAAGATGGTATTGGCTCCTAACAAGGCAACAACGTTTGGCTCTGAGCCAGGCATCCTGCCACGCACTCTAGTTTGAGCATCTACTAGTGGCCTCCATTTCAAACACACTCGTTACTTTAAATGCACTGTGGCATGCAGTACATCACAACGCTGAGATTACCTTTCTGCTTTTGAAAAAAAAATGCCCTCAGAAATTGAAGAATTTCATATTATAGCAACCCAAAGAACACAAGGTGGTTCTGTTTCCAAAATAAAAGTGTTTAAGAAGTTTATTCTTTCCAAGACATGGAAACACAGCCTACCTTGATGTTAATTTGATTTCTGCCTAAGCAGGGAATTGGAGGTAGACTTCCCTTAAGAAGAATTAACCTTTTCAAAAGTTAGGGAAGGGTATTGGGAGTCCTGAATGTCTACACCCTACATTTAAAAATGTAAACTGTGCGTGTGTGTGTAGTTTCAGACAGGTGCAAGGGTAATTGAGTGCTGGCCAAGATATTGAGTAAGAGGTATACAATATATGAAGAACATATGGTAATGTGTGAACACTGTAAATGTCCATGTGGAAGATGTGACCTATGTGTTAACAATGCGCTCAAAAAGCCATTTTTTGTATTTTAAAACGATTTTATGACTATGCCCCCATGACAAAGTTTTGCAAAAGGGAAACAATAAGGTAAGTGAGGTCAGAACGAAATGAAACTTCTTGAAAGTGCTCGTGTGTGTGTGTGTGTGTGTGTGTGTGTGTGTGTGTGTGTGTGTCTACTTAGAGTCACGACAAACCTCTTAATTCAGTGCCAATATTATAGGACTACGATCAGTCTGTAAGATCTACTTTAGCCACTCATTCATCTTTCAGGACCCAACCCTGTTTCTGCATTTGTACATTGCACCTCCTTATGTTATTTCAAATTACACACCAACCATCCTTCACATCTCATCTCCTCTGGTCATGCCAAGTCCTCACACCTCTATGTCAAACTCCTGAGGATTTCCTCCGAGAAATACAAGCCATCAAGAGGAGTTGTTTGCCATGTTGTGTAGTACATATATTTGTGACACCACAGCAAGTGCCTGGAACCCTGGTTGCTGCTGTAATGTACGAAGAGGCTGAAATAAAACCTAACAAAAGATGATTTTGCAAAATTGAGGTGAACTCATCTAATACACCTTATCTAAGATATCTTACTTTACTTTCATAATCGCCAAAGATATTAATTCTACCTACTGCAGAGATCGCAAAAGCATTCACAACATACGAAAGAAAAAGAAATGAGTCTCCCTAAGCATAAAATTCTATAACAAATGGCGAAATAACAGAATAATATAACTCAGGTGCTAAAATGAGACTGTCAGCAATAATAGTAATGAAAGAGGTGATCAAGGGTGGGGTTCCAAGAAACGTCAGTGAAGCTGCAAACTTGACAAAGTAGAATGAAAAGGAGACTTCACAGAAGAACCAAGAAATGATAGTGAAGAAAGTCAGGGCAAGAGAATGTGGAGGGGGAGGGGGTGGTGGGAGGCAGGATCTAATAACACTTGGAAATCAGAGACAATGGCCAGGAAAGAGTCTGTCACTGGGCTGGTAATAAGGATGCCGAAGAAGGGCGACTTCGCAGAGGCCCTGGGAGCAACAGGAAAAGAGGCATAAAGTGATGTCTGAGCAGAGCACGTAGGCTCTGAGTGTGAGTAACAGTGTGTGAGAGAGGTGCAGGGGAGGTTCTGGTTATTTATAAGTGCATCTGTTGCGCAGTGCAAGATGCCAAAACTATGCAACTATGAGAGCTGATGCTTTCTGATCCTTAGAGACTGGAGAGTGTTCGTGTCAGAAAAGGCAGAGAGGGGCTGGGTGTGTTCAAGGCAGTTGGTCTGGGGACTAAGACAATGCCTTTCACAGCTCCTACTTTCTGTGCATGGTGTGTGGCAAAGTCAGTTGCTGAGTGTGAAAAGAGACGCCAAAAGTCAGAAACACTAGCAGCTTGGGAAGTTCTGAAGTTATCACAGAGAACAGGAGGGAGACACCTGGGGGCGACTTGGAGAAGTACTTAGCAGGATGGGCAGACAGAAGGGCATCATGCTTTAACCCTTCCTAAGGGTTGTCAGGGAGTGTGTGCTCGGCACAAATGAGATTCTGTTGTCCCTTCAGTCATTTAAAATTCCTCCGCAAAAGTTGTTCCATAAAAACACATCATATAAACTTTCAGACACAGTAACCCTGGTAACAATTTTTAAAAAGTGTCTGTTGAATTACTCCTAATGTGAGCTTTGAGGGTAGCAGATTGAAGGACAAAATGGTTTGTGCAAACTTATTTTAAGAAGATAAAAGGAAGAAAAGGTCCCCTATATTTACAGAAAACAATCACAATCATTTCCCAGCACCCTTATGGGATGTTAACAAACAGTCTGCTTCCTCTGTGCCCTTACCAGCACTGTTTCATTGTGTGTTCCCAGCCATCTGCCTCCTGTCTCTCTCCCACTACCACCAAAAGGGGAGAGAAAATTTTTGTTTTGAGAAAAAAAAAAGTTTCCAAGTACCTCATATTTATAAATCAGATTTGTTGATGCAAACAATATCATTTAATTATCCCTAAAAATGATAATCCAGTTTGACTAATGCTATTTTAAAGGCCTGCATATTCCAATACCACATTAAAAAAAAAACATGAAAAAACACTAAGTGGTACTCTGCAAGTGAGTAGTTCACCCAGCCTGTATACCAAGAGCATAGCACAAGGGTTTTCTGGTAGCCTAGGTTAGCTCAGTCACCTTTGGTCTCTGTTGCTTATGGTCAGCTTTGATTCTCACACAACCGTGGATATCGAAGGCTGAGACTCCGGGAAACTGGAATTGGTAGTAGTCATGAGATGCCCTTCTGAAAGCAAGGAGGCTTAATGCAGGTAAGCAGAGGAGGGAGCGATGCTTTACTGCTGCTCTCTCTGTTTTGCTTCTACTAAGTATCATGCCGTGTTTTGAAACCAGGCTAGGTGCTTTATGAGGGCTTTGCTGAGATGCTGGTGAGTAAAGCAACAGCACAACTGCCAGCAGAGAACCTGTGCACAAGTGATGCTGGCATCTGAGAGAACCGCAGCACAACAGAGGGGGAGGTGGCTGGTAGGCACAGGATGGTGCTGGTGGAAACGGAAACAGATGAGTGGACGTGGATGTGCTTGGAAAGCAGAAACTGTGTGATTTGTACAGGTAATAGAAGCATAAGAAAATAAATAATATTCAAGGGCACAGGTAAGTTTTTGGAATGAAGTCCCAGAAAAAGAGTTTCCTAGAAAACACAGTGGGAGAAGCCCCTTTTCAAGGGCTCTAGATTCTTACATTTGCATGTATTCTGTCAAGACTGCCATAGAAAAACGGTCAAATGGAGAAGTTGAGTTTGTAGCTGCATAGTTAAGTATGCTATTCAGAGTATAGGTTTGAGAGTCATGGGGAAATAAATAGTAATTAACATCGTAGACCAACCAAGTTTACAGTGAGGCAGTGCCCTGGGGACACTCAGCCTTTATGCAGTGGAGATATGATATGGAAAAACAAAGGACATTGATAATGGGAACTTGGGGAAATAGACAACAGGAG
The DNA here is from genome assembly GCF_903992535.2 of Arvicola amphibius. Lineage (NCBI taxonomy): Eukaryota > Metazoa > Chordata > Mammalia > Rodentia > Cricetidae > Arvicola > Arvicola amphibius. The sequence continues at coordinate 52,812,855 of NC_052060.1, read as the reverse complement.
GAAGAAGTCAATACAAAAGAAAAGACAAACTTGCTTTTCAACAGTGGGGTTGAGCAGTGAGTAACTTCGTTCACAAGCCATGAGTGACCTTAAAGAGAACAATTTTCATGGACATTCCAAGTGCAGTTTTGGCTGGAACCATTATGACAAACAAGAAAAGGGAAAGAATTAGAAGTGATGAGTTAGACAATCCCTGCAGGAAGGAAGTCGCTATACGCAAAGTGTATATTTCCCAGTTACTGTAATAAAATACCCTGACAAAAGCTGTTAAAAAAGAAAAAGTATATTTTGCACCAAAGGTCAAGGGCACACAGTTCATCATAGTGGAACTTAGGACATCTGGTCATGCATATTACAATGAGGAGGTGGGGAGTGATAAATGCTTATGCTCAGCTGGAGAAGGACCCAATTCGAGAGAATGGGGCGGGCCTTTTTACTGAGTGCCATTCTATAGCAATGAATCCAATAAGAATACAGTCATGTCCAGAGAATAATATAACCTAGATATATGTGGCTGCAGGCAAGTCTTCTAGGTGATGCCAGAGCCTGGGAAGTTGATAGTCAACATTGTCCTAGAGGGGAATGTGGGGTCAACATTGTCCTAGAGGAGAATGTGGGGTCAAGGGAAGATCTTTAAAAAGTTAGAGATTTTTGAAACAATTTTATATAAAATCATAGGAATAATTCTAGCAATGAGAAAAAATAAACTGTCATAACATCCAACTTAGAGCTTTTTGATTTTTCCTTTTGATAAATGGAGTGTTTAACAGTTGAAGTATATGGCTCTTAATCCTGCCAGGAACCCCAAGATAGCACTTTAGAATGATAGACCACATTAGGATTTTTCTTCCTTTTTTTTTTTCTAAAAGCCACATTTCCAGGAATATAAAGGTCATGGGATGCTAATAAGTTATTTGAATAGTACTTGATGATATAATTGACGGGAAAACAGCTAGAAGACATAAATTTCCTACAGACATGATAATAAGTATGACAACAACACTTTCTAAGCCTTCATTATTTGCTAAATTCTGCTTGAAGGCTTTATGTGTTTTACCATGTTTTACCATCATCTCTGCAACCTATGAAGATGGTTACTAAGCTACATTTAGTAGCCCTGGGACACAGAGGACTAACGGAACTAACTAGATGATTTAAGACGTAGAGACCACAACAAGCAGTCTAGGACAACTGTGCTCTATTCTGGTGCTCGCTGAGGCCTATCCAAAGCAAGCATCAAATAGGTGCTACTTTAGTGGAGTTAAGGGCGTCACTTACCTGAAAAAAGCAAATGATCCAAATATTCCTTTAACAAGTTAGTAACTTTAGCATCTATGTCTAATTTCCAGGCAAAGTACATAAATATTTTCTTGTTCACAGCAGAGAGTATCAGCATTGGCTTTGTCATGGATTTAAGTGAAATTACCCCTAAGGATGATGAAGCACTATTTGCAAAAGGGTTATGAGCTATTTGCCTTTCCAAATTAAACAGTGCAAGCTCCCATCAATCAAGCTCTTGATTTATTTCTTTTTATTTTTGATTTTGTTGTTGTTTTGCCTTTGATGTCAGGGACTGAGTGCTTTTTATAGTACCATGTGGAACACTTGCTTTGCCTCATTTTGTCTGGAAGAGATAGGAGGAAATTTACAAACTCTGGTTTCTCATCATCATTTCATTGACTCTCATGGTCTCCCTCAAAGAATATACAAAAAAAAATTAAATAGTAAAATGGAGACTGAGATAATGGAGGAGGGAAAAAGGGAATGGAAGAAAAAGAAAAATTGAAAAACATGCTTATTCTACCTGCTTGCTAAGCACTGTAACAACAAAAGAAGTTTAATTCCATTTCTGGTTTGTTGCTCTTTCCTCCTGTGAACTTGAACAAGTCATGAAGTTATGTCATTAAGAGGAAAATCTGCCTCTTAAAAATAACTTAGAGATCATTTTACATACAAATGTTTACTGGACTACATCATGAGATTTGTTAAAATTGCTTCCAAAGTGAAGACAAAATCATCTAGATTTATAAGGCTAAATGGAAGCAAATTTTTAAATGCAAGGGAAGTGGGGAAGCAGAATGTCTCTCAAGCCATCAGCCAATGAGCTAAGCATGAAGAACCTAGGCATTCCGGCTTTATGTTTTCAGAAAACAGTGTTTACAGGAAGCCACATGAATATCCTTAAGGCATAAAAAATTTTTATCCTGTTTTTAAAGTGTGCCCCCTAGAGATTTACAACTTGATTTTGTAATGCAGAAAAAAGAACATGAGCTATGTTTTTAAAAGTTTATGAAATCATTTCATGTTCATTACCACAAACACCTGGCATGTTTATGCACTTATTCATACGACAGCCATTCTCCTAGGCTGACTCTAAAAGCTCAGTTGTGACCATTGTTTGGGTGAGATGTTGAAAAGCTCACTCACACTTCATTCCTTTTGGTGCGTGAAAGCAATTCATACCAGATGAGATCACCCCCTTCCCCTATTTTCTCCATGCGATAATCCCCAGTGCCCTTTTAATATATGTCCTTGCTTGGAATCTGACAATAATGTCATAATAAATTCTTCATCAGATGATGCAATAGGAGAGGGTTTACAAGGCAGTTCCTGGACTACAACATGTTGCACGCTAGCACCCTCACCAGAGGCGTTATGTAGGCGAGGCTCTCTCAGAGAGCACCACATGGGACTTATCCATGCAAGGATTAATAGCATTCAGACAACATGGCCTCCATGTTGGGCAACATTTCAAAATGGAGATCTATCAGTAAATGGAATAGTTTCCCAAGGGAACTAATGGGAGTATAATTGCTTTCCTCATTTAAAACTGAGCCAGACAAAGCTTTTCTGGAAAGAGCCATGATGTTCTGCCAGGGGTGATGGACTGCATGACTCATGAAGGCTCTTCCATCTCTGATTTTATGACATGAAAAATAAAGAAACACATTAAAATTAATGCATTTTAACACATTACCATCTATCACACCCAAAATAATTCACAGTTGAAAGAAAGGGACAAATAACAATTTTCAAAATCTATTACTAATCACAAGAAAGCCCTGTTCATTGGGGGCACTCTTTGAAGAGCAGCCACCACCTGACTCCCCGCACCTCTGATTAACATTCAGGGGACTGCTGGTGAGCAAATCTCACAGCTGGTGCACCCTCCAAGACTCGATTTAATAACCTCGCTGCTATTCTTTTTAAAGAAAAGAAAAATAATTCCAGCTTTTCACCAGCTCCCTGCCACTGCTGTCATTACCTTTTTTGTTACGGCC